>NC_143417.1:17321785-17650000 GCF_059467195.1 Physcomitrium patens
GTGGAAGAGGCAATAGGATTACTTACAAAAAGAAAAAGGAAAAAGAACAAGGTGGGTATTTTAAAACCATTGCGAGCATCTAAGACAAAAATACCTTCTACTCATCTTACATCTATGACTCAACCCTCAATGTCTATATCAAAGAAAGAAAAAATAAACATGGACGAAATCATACGTGAGATGAGAGATTTATAAATTAAACTTGCAAAATTTGAGAAGAAGGATCAAACATCAAGAATATCAACAAGACAAAAATCGGGACCAATTGAAGGTGTAGTGCATAGGTGCATATAATGTGATAGCACAAATAATTCAAGAAGAGAATGTGAAGATTTTACAGAGGTACTATGTAAAGGAGTTGTTTTTTTTAAAGATGGTATAATACACTTAAAAGAAAGTCGAGAAAAATTAGAAAAAAATTTTGGTAAAAGAAGAATGAAGGTATTTGTGGAAGATGCTTTTAAAGTGCATACAATTTTAAGCAATAAAGCATCAATATTTTGGATGGGGGCAAATCCAAGCAAATATTTAAGTATAAATCTTGAATATTGATGGGAATCTAGTTCTTTGTGGTCAAGTACAATGAATTATGCTGAAAAAGAAAAATTTACTAGAGATGATTTAAAAAATATTGGCAATAATATTTTACAAATTACTAGGTGGAATAATCTAGTAGATAGATTATAAGTTCATGTTCATATTGTAAGGATTCAACATGAAGCATTAATAGAAGAAAAATAAAGTAGAGATGAAAATCATGAACGGCCATCAAAAAGAATCACAAGGAGAGAAAAAAATACAACAATAGAAGAATCCTATGCATGAAGATACAATAGAGAATATTTCTATAAAGGAGAGGAAGATTGTAAAAGAAAAAATAAAGGTTCTTGCTTATAAATTATAATCAAATATTGAAGTTGCTACAAATTTGAAAAAGATATTAGAAAAGTGCATTTTAAGTGAAAAGGCAGCACTTATAGTTAAAGAAATCCCAAATTCAATGTGGTATGTGGACTCGGAAGCAACTCAACATATGTGTCATGAGTTAGAAGGATTTGTTAAATACATCAAACATGAAGACAAACAAGTTGTCTACTTAGGAGATGATACTACATTATATATAATAGAAGGACATGGTGATGTAAATATCAAATTTATAAATGGTGATGAGAAGATCATACCTAATGTATTACATATATCTAGACTTATAAAGGATTTATTCTCTGTCAAATTATTAGAGAAGACAGGAGGAGAAATTCGCATAAGAGCTAGTACCACTACACCTATAAATAAATTTTGTCAGACCATTGCAATATGCAAATTAAATCTTGATTTATATGAATTAGGTACAACTATACTTTCAAACAAGCCTCAAATTGCTATTCCAACAACAACACAATTAAATAAAGCTGATTTGTGGCACCTAAGATTAGGACACATAAATCCTCAAAGACTCAAACAAATACAAACCATGGCAAAGGGGATTGATTCCTTTGATGAAAGAAAAATTACCTTATACCAACCTTGCATAGAAGATAAACAACATAAAGAAAAGTTTCCTACACAAGGTGCACAAAAAGCTACCTAATTGTTAGAACTTATACACTCTGACATTTGTGGACCTATGCAAGTAAGCATACATTTAGGATGTACTTACTTCATCACATTTATTGATGATCTAACAAGATATTGCCAAGTATATTTTATGAAATACAAATTTGAAGCATTTGAAAAATTCATCTTATACAAAAAATTTATAGAAAAAAAATAAGTTTCAAAATTAAAACCTTAAGATTTGATTGTGGAGGTGAATATACATCCAATAATTTTAAAGATTTTTGTAATAAAGAAGGCATTAAACAAGAATATATTGCAGCTTATATACCACAATAAAATGATGTTTTTAAAAGAAAAAAAAGAACATTAATAGGTATAGTACTTAAAATCCTATCCTATTCAAACTTACCTAAAACTTTTTGGGGTGAAGCACTCTAAACATTAAATTACCTCCAAAATAGGAGCCTTATAAAATTTGTATAAGTTACCAAAAGACCATTTGAATTATGGTACAAATGACAACCAAATTTATCCTACCTTAAAATATTTGGTTGCAAAGCTCATGTATTCATTCCTAAAGAAACAAGAAAGAAGTTAGACTCTCATTCACAAGAGGCTCTCTTTCTAGGCTATAGTGAAGAATCTAAAGTCTATAGACTTATGAATATACAAAGTCAGCAAATTCTTATTTCAAGAGATGTTCTCTTCAATGAGAATCTACATGATCTACAAACAACTCCATACTTACAAAAGGACAATGAAGAACTTGTACTAGATTTAGAATTATTAAAACACCTTTCAATAACTAAAAAGACCAATGAGCAAATCCTCCCTTCTATTCAAGGCATGTCTTTTACATCAATGTCAATACCACAAGAAACACATGTATTTGATCAATCACCAATACATAGTATTCCTTCAAATGTGGGAAAACAACCTCCTTCTCACATTAATGTCATAGAAGACTTCTGTCAACTATCATTACAAAATGATCAAGATCTTACCTCTTGCAGATGATGAAGTACATTCTACATTAAAGGCTCCAAATCTTCCTACTAGTTCTAGACCAACAAGAATTATTCAACCAACCACAAGATTGTTGGAGTCTATACAAGATAGAAAAGAATAAAAACGACAATATAATTGACATCACCAAGTCCACCTTATTTCTACTCACCTAGAAGCTCCAACCTATATTTAAGAAGCAATGGAGAGGGTTGATGCACAAGAATGGCAACAAGCAATTAATGCTAAAATTACATCTTTAAACAAGAACAATACATGGCACATGATAAATTTACCTCCTAATCAAAAACCAATCAATTCAAAGTGGATTTTTAAAATCAAAACTAAAGCTGATGGAAGCATTGACAAATATAAAGCAAGGCTAGTTGCTAGAGGTTTCATCCAAGTTGAAGGTATTGATTACATAGAGACATACTCTCATGTAGTCAAACTTAATTCTATCAAAGTTCTTCTTGCTTTAATCACTCAACATAATCTGGAAATACATCAACTAGATGTTAAAACAGTTTTTTTAAATGGTTTTATAGAAGAAGACATCTATATGACTAATCCTGAAGGATTACCCTCTATACATACTAATAAGGTATGTAAATTAAATAAATCCCTATATGGTCTTAAACAATCATCTAGAGCATGATATCAATGATTAGATCAATACTTAATCCTTCATAAATACCAACGTCTCAAATCAGATGCAAACATATACATCAAAAGAGAACATAATCAAGATTTTACCATAATTACAGTCTATATTGATGATTATATTCTTATCAACAACAAGCTTCTTTTAATTCAACAAGTCAAAGACATTCTCTAGCAAGAATTTAATATGTCCGATGAAAGAGAAATCCATTATACTTTAGGCAATGTCATATTAAGAAATCAAACAGAAAGATGGATCATCCTCCATCAAGCCAAATACTTAACAAATAAACTTAATGAATTCAATATCTTGAATTCCAATCCATTAAGCACCCTAATTCAGCCAAGAATTCGTTTAAGTAATGAATTTCCTATTTCTTTATCTGATTACCCCTATTCTCCAGTTGTTGGCCGTTTAATGCATGCCATTGTTAATTCTAGATCCGATTTAGCTTATGCTATCAGCAGTTTAACACAATATTTATCTAAACCAGGACCTACACATATTCAAACTTTGAACAGAATCATGAGTTATATAAAAGGCATATTATCCTTTGGAATAAAATATCAATATTTACCTCAAGATGATATTCTCCATGGTTATTCTGATGCTCACTGGACAGATGATAAGGACACCCGTTGCTCCACCTCTGGCTTTTGCTTCTTACTAGCTGGAAGAGTTATCTCTTAAGGCAGCAAGAAACAACAATCTGTTGCTTTGTCATCCACAAAATTAGAATACATAGCTTTAACAAAAGCAACCACTGAAGCCATATGGTTGAGAAAATTATTACATGAACTTGGATTCCGTCAACATGCACCAACCATCATATACTCATACAATCAAAGTGCAATTGCTCTTAGTGAAAATCCAAAATATCACTCTAGAAGCAAACATGTGGACACACAATACCATTTCACAAGAGAAAAGATACTTGCCAAGGAAATTAAATTACAATATGTGCCAACCACACATATGACAGCAGATGTATTTATAAAATCTCTTCCTAAAGAGAAACCTTTTCAGTACCTATCTCAACTAGGCATGTATCCTATTCCTCTCAATTCAAAACAAGAAACCTATTCTAAACAATTCAAGCATTGCTAGTCTACTCAAAATCACCAGCCTTTCTACAACAACCATATTTTGATACATCATGGAGTGGGAGAACACATAGTAAACCACCTCACTCCAAATCCATATTGATATTTCATGGATTTGATGCTACTCCGATATGGGAGCCCGCCACAGCCACAGCAGAGCCCACCACAATTGATCTCGCAATGGCTGGCGACTCCATTGCAATAGCAAAGCCCGCGACAACAACAGCAGAGCCCACCACGGTCAACTCTACTACAACAGCAGAACCCGCCATGGCCAACCCCGCATTGGCGGTCGATTCTACTGCAGCAGCAGAGCCTGCTATGGTCGACCTTGCATCGGTGGTCGACTCCACTATAGCAACGGAGCTCGCCATGGCCAATCCCGCATTGGTGGTTGACTCCATCGCAAAGCCCATCAAGGCGCCCACATCGACAGCCGACACCCATCAATGTATATGCAAGCAGCGGAGCGGATCTTCGCGAGGGCAGCAATCTTCAATAGCAACAACGCCTCCAACAACAACAACAAAAACAACTTCACAACAAAAAGGGAGTGTGCATAAAGCAATCATGAAACAGAATCTAACAATAATTCAAAATCAACAAAAAAAAACACATACCTTCTCAGATTTGAAGAAACAGTGGGAGAGCTACGAGAGAGCTCTCCATCAACGCAACACCCAAAAAGGAGATTGAAACGCTATATTTCTCATACATGTTTCTCATAATGGATGAACTTCCACAATAGATGAAATCCAATTTGAGGATGAAGATTAGTGTACAAGTGGGAGTATTGGGAGAATTATATTGTACTAGTCTCTTGTGTAGAATACTATCTACTATATTGACCTTACACCAAGAGTTGTGACTCTTGGTGTCACGGTTGTACACACAATATATATATTGTGTATCAATTGATCATATCAATAATAATGACGTTTTCAACAGTAGAATACCCAGATATATATATATATTTATAACTGTATACATTGATTGAAACAGACATGTCTGTTATCCTGGTACTCAAATCCAAACAATCATGTATCTGTATTGTTATTATCTAATATACAATAATATACAATTATGCAATTTCTCTTCATCGCTAATGTTTATAAAGAAAGATCTCGAGAACTCCACCAATTAGTCATCATCTCAAGATAAAATAATAGAAAGCATGTAGACTCTGCATAGGTAGGCATAAGTAGTTCTGGATGTTGTCGAAACTCCTTCCACCAATACAGTCGGCACTTGTACTCACAGTATTGGAGCTAAAGAGCATGGTAGCCAACGGGCCAGCCCCGGCCCACGTCGAGCTCAGCTTAGTCTGAGCCTTGCTGCCCAACGACGTCTTCCCACTGGAAAATCTATATGTACCCTTTAGCCATAAGGCAGTGACTCCAGCTTCTTCAGTTGCGTAGGAACTGGGCAAACTCCCTGAACAACTAGTTCAGATACAAATTTGTAGATGCCTGGGCCTTCTCTAATATTCCCTGCTCGATCTCCTGTTACTACACTGTGGTCCTTAAGATCTCGCACGAAAGAGGCAAATAGTAACACTAAAACAGATTATATTCTCGTAGAGAAGACGCAAGGTGGTTTGATTTTCAGTCGAATTCACTCAAGGACCCGAAGTCGTAATAAAAGCACATAAAATGCGTGAGATTTAGTTACAGGTTGGGTTTTGAAGCCAATTCGCACTTGCCAATCAATGACACCCATGGATCTAGAGTTGAAGACAGTAGGCAGATGTGCTTTCCGTTGCCAAAGGATTATTGCTACAAATCGTTAAAACCACACGGTTTGCTAAGCTCACGTAAATTTTCTTTCCTAATCAAAACTTATTTGACATCTATCAATCTGATCTTTTGTCAGGTTCATGCTTGATTTGACCAAGAAGAGATTGTTCTTCACACTCGGCTCGAAAGTGCACCGGAAGACAGAGCTCATAATCTGGGTAGTCTACAAAACTAAACTCAGACCAATAGAATTTAACAAAGTTTGTTGCGGTATGCACCGAAAATTTGGCTAAGATTATCTACAGAGGGCATTGCCTTCTATGGACTCACAGCAAGGTTAGTTCTCGCCGCATCTAGTGAAGATATTGTACATGATTACAGATCAGTTGCCTAATAGTACCTCTCGCTCGCTCTCGCTACTTCGCTCGAACGGCACTGACGTCCTGACTTGCCTATGTCATTCCAGTTGTGCGGATCATGATACACTGCAATAATCGTATTCCATCGATGAGAAGTACAAACGGCATCTTGGTCGGCCACAATCATCATGAATTCGCAGCATCAAGGTGAACGGAATAGTGGCACGCTGGTATTGATACAAAGACTGCCTGAGATATTTTTGGTTTCATGTCAGGTTGTCCTTGGGTCAGTTGTGAGTTTTGTTGCATTTAATGGAGCCTCTCCACTTGATCACACCCCAAGGTACCACGGTGGTACACAGTCCTCATAGGTTTCTTTGACCCGAGCTCCTGAAGCAAGTACACTATCGCGATCTTGAGTCACTCAAGGTCATTCCATCACTTGTGGGGTGAAGAGCAGTACCAGCCTCATATCACGGATTTATCGTCCTTTGGGGAATTGTTCCGGCACAAACTCAAATGTCCCCAGCTAATCATGAAAGTAACACCTCACCCCCACTAATACCAGTCAATGAAGAATTGTATTCGAGCATTGTGGTACCTGCTCGTCACTGGGTAACTCAGGAGCAGTAAGTATCAACTTGTGGCAGTTATTAACATTTGATGAAAAGCATTCAGCGTCAACTTCACGCCGATGACCGTGATCCGGAGAGGATGAGAAACCCAACCTTCAAGAAGAGTTCCGGTGCCAGATTTCAGCTCTTGGGCTTGTTGCTGCATGTTGAACTCGTAAGTTGCAACCTTGCTGTAAGAAAGATGACCCTACGGTTGCGCTTTATGGCAGTCTCTGAGCTCTTGAGGCCATCACATACATACCTCAACTCATTAGTTTGGTTTTCTTTGTTTTTGTCATTTTGATAATTTTTAATTTTGGTTTAAGAAGAGGGATAGCTTAGTGCATGGGGGAGAGAGTCATACCACATTGTTGTAGTTACGCGCTTTGGTAGCTTGATGCTTTTTTGAATCATTCGTGTCCGGTGACAGCAACGTGGTAGTGCAACGTTTCCTTCCTTGAGATCGTTCTTTCTGTTCACAACCACGTTGAAGTTATCAGGAACGTCGTATAGGGAAGTTGATAAAGGTTACAATGTTTTTGGATGCCTCGGAATGCCTGTACCTGTTTAGCAAAGGTAATAAAACTTGCAAGATGCTCTCCGAAAGTATAAGCTGGAGGTGAGGATGGGGAGACAAGTGAGAGCGCTTATTCATGTGCAGCAAGCGTGCCACAATCTTTCACTTTTTGCTGACACAGGCGTTGCAACTTGCACACCAAGCTTCTCAGTCCGAAATTTCGTCAAATTTGCAACCGCCCAACCGCAAAGGTACATATCGAAACCTGCAATGCGGCGGGTGGGTCTGCAGCAAGATCGAGGAAAAGTTGATGGTCATTGTTTCAAGTCATGCATTGAAACTGGTTATGACTAGATTCATTTTACCAGCAACTAGAGGCTGCTGGCTCATAAAGTTGAATACTCCCTGAAGCTCGGTTAACTTGGGAAGCCATCTTCTTCAGACTGTTGGTACATTGTGAATACCAACTCTGAGGTATTCCAACTTGAAATCTGAAGAATACTCTCGTTTGATGTTGCATTGTGCAGACCAGCTTCTGCTTCAGCAAGCGATAGCCCTTCACGGATCCATTGAAGGACACATTGAGAATAGCTGTAGAACTGCGAATAGAGTGGGATTTCCGCATCTACATTTCCTTCTGCTCTTCATGGTAGATGAATGGGCGCGGTATGGGGTGGGCAGTGCTTGTAATTGTAGCAACGATGATCCTCCTAATCCCACTCATGTCAATCCTCCCCCTGCCTCCACCACCGTGGCTGCTCATGCTGCTGCCGATCCTTGTCTTCGGGGCGCTCGTAGCGCAAGCCCTGTTTCACGCTGAAGTCCACAATGTCAATGTTCCGAGGAAACAATTGGAGTCTATTTTATGAGTTTGGAGAGACTCTTACGAACTGCAACCAAGGTCACGGAAGCATCAACGACCCAATTTTATTTGGTGCTGGTATTCTGAAGAGCGGTTCAGCTTGTTGAGACCATGTGCACAGTAGAGCAGTTTGGCATTAAATTGGGTAGCGATTACCATATCAGAGAAATAATGCCAATGGCAATGTTTTCATTAAAATGGCTCCGCGAATTCGCACTTCAGGATTCAAGAGTACTCACAAGAGCTCCTTTCTGAAATAGACCTTGGAGGATCAGCCAATTTTTCTTTTTGCCTGTTACTGATTTGAATGAGATGAATCTCAATGACTTGTTGCCGTGCCTGACCGCTGTTCATTTTCATTTCTGACTCATTCTAGAACTCTCACCTGAAGGATAGCGGCTGGTGAAAGCATGAAGATAGAATCAATAGCTATAGCGTACTAGTTCTTAGCACTTCTCAATTTGAGATTGTATTAGCTAATAAGCTGTTTCGTCTATCGAGGCTCCTTCATTCGGGAAGCTGCCTAACAGTGCAACGACTAGAGGAACACATTTCCATGAAATGCCGTCACGACACACGGCAGAAAATCAGCGAAAATGATCTTTAGGCCTTTTCCACCGATCACAGGTCTCTTCGAAGGGTACCGAGCATGTTGTGGAGAATGTTCGTTGGCCAGCAGCGAATGGTGTTTCCCCACTTCATTCGGACCACTTGTCATGAGCTGCAGGTCCGTCACCCTCTGATAGGATCTTTCTCCTCGCCATCCTTGTAACTACTGCCCACTGTGGCATTCCAGGCTGAGACACGGACAAATCATTTGCCACTTTCGTTATGCGGGTCATGGCTGATGGGAGCAATGTCGAGAGAATCAAAAGTAAGCAACCTCTGTACAACTCACTCACGCATCGCATTTTCGACCTAATGCTGATTTACCCAGTTGCGTTTTCCACTGCAAAGTCGCAATCTGAGCTAGGATCCTTTAAAATGCATATCCAGTCATCCACTGAACCCCTTTCCTAAGTCGTTGAGCATTTACAGACAGATATCATAACTACAATACTTGTTGCGATCGAGAATGTGGATTTGGAGACATGGTTGATGATGACACAGGGATTTCCTGTTGATGCTGTGGTGACGCGTCCTGCCGGAAATCTCCGAGAATTCTCGGAGATTGGTGGGGAAGCATTTGCGTTGCCGTTCGACGCCACGAGCATCATCACAGTTGGGTCCCGGTACGAGACGCAGAGTCCCGTGGTGGAGCATCTCCACCCTCAACTCACAATACAAGACGGTACTCCCAAATGGAGAAAGCCATAAATATGCGAGGATATCTTCTGGTTATAATGCTACTCATGTTAATTATTCTCAACCCTGCTGAATGATAATTGGAATATAGTCAAGATGTGATGAGAGATTAGAAATTTATCAAAAGATTATCATCAAAACTTACAATATAAGTTTAAGAGCAATATAAACGAGATCAGGTTTTTAGATTAAAAAACTGGACACATGATTTTAGGAAATTTATTAAAAGATTTAAAGTAATCTAAAATATGAAGTTTCTTCATGAAACTCTCACCAGGAACCACCGAAGATGCCCAGATGGCGAGACGCTTGTTGCGTTGTCTCGACGGTTTCATTGATAAGGATGCGATGACGCCCTATGTATCAACTGCATGCCAGCCCACTCGGAATTTGTGTGATAATGGAGCCGCTCTCTCTGCATCGCGGACCTCGTTCATGGCAGTTGTGGGGATTCTGCAGGTGAGTTCTGAACGGGCCACTCCTCTGTTCGAATCTTGCGCTGCAGCGTTTGCTATGGTACTCAGACTCTTGCTTTCCGATGTTCCTGGTTTTGCACCGCCCATCGTTGTGTAGCGGGGAAGCTCCTTCAGTTATTGACTTCGAGCGAGGTTGCAAATGCAGTTTAAGAGCTGGGTTTGCAAGTTTTTGGCTACCGTGTGGGAGTAGCTGTGTCAAAGAATAGGAAGGGGAGTGGACGAGCATCTGAGTTCTCTAAGGATGCCGTCTTTGTGCCAGAGACCATCGCGAAAGCCCTTAGTTCCTTAGCAAAATTGGGAGGCCCAAATTTTCTGATTAAGACTTGGGTAGTGATTTGCGAATTTCCAGCGAAAATTGTGGGTAAGTTCCTTTGCTACCACTCTTACTCCTGATCGATTGGATATCATTATGTACCGGTGAAGCCTGTTGAGATGTCTCTCCTGAATACCCACAATCTCCGTCTTGGATTAAAGGGTCAGCTCCGTGTTTAGAGATATTCTCACATTTTGTGTATTGTCAAGGCTTCAAGAGTCTGTAATTTATGCAGAATTTGCTTCCTCTATAATTTTAGGATGCTTCTGATATAACCTTGTCTTAGGACAAATAACCAGTCTCTTTCTGATGAGCATTCTCAATTTTATTTAGTTATTTAGTTATTTATTTTTGCAGTGCTCGATAAATTAGTGCTTTAAATTAATTTTATATTGAGCTAGCTGAGAATGTGAAGCGTGAATTAAGACGGACTGTCGTGGGTTTGTTGAGACAGAGTTGAACGTTAAACCAATTGATACGTTCGTTACCATGAAATACGAAACAAGAAAATCACACTGCAATGATGAGCATGCCAATGTGAAGTTCGAGTAGTTGGATTGCAAAACGGTTATCTGATGCTTGTGGTTGATATTTCATCAGGATTTGACGCCTTCTATACCATCTTTTACAAAGCTCTAGAGTGAAAGACATTCTGATTAGCAGGTGCTGCTCTACCCAGTGTGCATACTCATTCGATGTGAAATGAATCGCGACGTTTACAGCATGAATAGAAGCAATCACCAAATACACAATTTCTTTAATAGTACCCTTTTGCCTTGATTTTGGAAGATGGAAGAAAATGAAGCCCAATTCAAAGTGCTGAAGAACGAATCAGACAGACAGGCAGATGAGAGAGTTAGCGACTAGAGAAGCAGGATAAACTAGTAGAGATAGGAAATTTGCCAACTCCGCTTCGAATCATGGAGAGGAGGGCGTTAAACGAATCAATATCGACCTGATCATCAATCACATCGGCGTTATCAACCACGTGTCACCCAGTTCGAGGTTTAGAGAGTATGAACTCCCCTTGGCCCAGCATGTTGAAAACCTCGAACTGGGTGAATCTTTTGCATGTGTTGAAAACTAAATTGACCCTTTCATCATAACCGTCATCAAAAAATTCTCCACTATTGAATTTGTAATGGTCAAAAATCAATGAAAAAATGGTTGGATTTTCAACCAATAATAATGAGTGGATTGATTTAGTAAATACTTGGGTTGCTTTAACAATTTCTTATATATATATATATATATATATACATATATTTAAAATATAATCTAATTATTTTGGTACTTGAGAAAGGTAAAAAAAATATATTTTTGTGATAACAATATGATGTTAAAAAAACACTTCTTATTATCTATTTTTATTTTTGTAGTTGTGAAATTTAATGGTTAAAAAAAAATCAAATATATATTTATCTTATTTGGTTATAATACCAATATTAATAGAAGTTACATTTAAAAGCTATTGATTTGCACACTAATCAAGGATCACATTTGCTTCTTGGTGATTAGATTTTCTATATATTTAGAGTTATCTCTTTTTGTTAAACTTGTTCCAATAGCATGGTTTGTTTTATACATTCAATAATTCAATTATATATCCTTCTAATTGATTTTATGGTCATTAATTTGTACTTTGTAAAATTTCAATTAGAGATATTTTAATAAAAGTAATTTATATTATTTTGTTATATAATTAATTAAATATTCTTTAATATACTACTAGTATTTAGTAGAAGTATTAGCAAAAATTTGCTACAATCTTACAATTCAAAAAACTTATACTTTTTGTTCATTTATTTTAAATACACAGATTTATTAAAACTTGTCTAACTTTATTATCTATGTCTAGAAACATAAACTAATTTAGGAATTTATAGCTAATGTGATTTATGAATAAATTTAGACTATTAAATATTCTAATATAAGGTTTTTTTAAGTATCTATAGTATAAAGTTCAATGAAAGTTGAACAAAAGTGTCCTTTTTATTTACTTGTTTATTATGATAAGACCAAAAACTTTAAATTAAAAAGTATATAATAGAGAAGTGAATTTGTAATTGAGAAATAATTTATACTAATCTTATAATTAGAATATATTTATATATTTGCAATGGTTATATTTTTCTATCAAAGATATTATATCTTTCTTTTACATTAGACAAGAATGTATAATATATTATATCTTAAGAAAAATCAAATATTATAGTATGGAGGTCATTTGAATCAAACATAGTTTAGCTAATCTTAACGATATAGCTTAGAAAATCTATTTAGATAATAGTTTGACCAATGCATTTCTAAGATTGATAGTGTCTAAGTTTACTATTGACTTTTACTAAAACTCCTATTTTTTTAAATAAAAATATAATAATAATAAAAATTAAAATAAATATTTTTTCAATAAAAAAAATAATATATCAGTTCACTACATATTTTTTTAAAGTTATGTTTTAGTAGGAATAAAGATTAATCTCAATGATTTTCAATTTAATAAAAAAACACCATATTATATACAAGTTGATGGGTTTGTCCACTAAGAAGGTCACACTCACACTTGTTTCTTTCTCCCACTTTCCATTTCAATAGAAAACTTAGCAATAAAGCAAATTTAGAAAGGAGTGTGAGAAGGATTCACTTATGCCAATGGTTCATATGTTGTATTATTCATACATCCATGTTGATTACAATATTTGCAATATTTGAATTTTTTTTGTCAATAAGTCTATCAAGCAAGCCACTCATTATAAAACCCCAAAGATGTATAATCCTATCAATCATGCCATTCATTATAAAACCCGAAAGATGTATAATCATATCAAGCACGCCATTCATTATAAAACCCCAAAGATGTATAATCCTATCAAGCACCCTATTCATTACAAAACCCCAAAGATGTATAATCCTATCAAGCACGCCATTTATTACAAAACCCCAAATATGTATAATACTAGAAGTAGATTATGCAAGCCCAACAATGAAATTATATTTCCATTATGGAATTTGCTTGAGATTTTGGAAGTGTTCATGATGTCCGCAGGAAACGATGACTTTCCATTCATAGATAAGAGCGTGGGGACCGATTCTCCCTAGCAGCCAGTCCAGACGGCTATCGAACCAGAAGCTACGGATCGATCAATGCGAGCGGACGCTCGGCGAACAAGCAACACTACTAGATGAATCAGTTCACCGAATAGCCATGGACCGAAAATTCAAGGAGAAACCTCTCATGCATACTAGAAGATTACACTTCAAGTCTAATCTCGGGAAAGTAGTGGAACTTAAATCTAAGATCTAGAGGAGCCAGACTTGCAGTGTTTAAAGGAAAGCAGTCGCTTGGTGTGAGTTGGTGTCAGGAATTGAAGCATCGGACGCGATTGTCGAGATGGTGGTGGACCTGTTCAAAAGGTGTGGGCGCGATGGATCATGCCTGGGCGCTGGGTAGCATCCAAGAGCTTCTTTCGAGCTTGGACCAGCTCATCGAAGAGTTGGTTCAGTTGGGTCGAGACTCTCTCCAGTCGCACCTGGATCTTTTCGACCAGCGCCACTAGCTGCTTCTCCAGCTTGTCCAGGGATTCTATCGATGATTCCTCCCCGGTCTGTTTTCGTGATGTCGGTTCCTTGATTTCCGCGACTATGCCCATCGTGCAGTCCTGCACAAGTTTGACCTCTTCGAACGCGAATTGGCGCCTCACACAACGATCGTCACTCAAGACCTCGAAGAGTTCCCTCTTTAGCCGCTCTTGCAACCTGCGGAACGAAGGAGACCAGAGGGTATCGTCTCCGCGGAACGTCTCGAGGTTTTGCTGCCAGGTGGTGGAAGATGGATAGGCGGACGGGTCTCTCTGAAGGGCCCAAATGAGGACGCTGGAGACGAAGTCGGTTGTCTTTCCCGTTGCGCGCGCGACTTGGGCTAGCCTTGCGGTGCTCCTCGAGGTTTTGTAGATTCCACTGTTGTCATGGTTAGGCCTAGAAGGACATGGCCATGGTTGAGCAACGACGTTACTGCTATCAATTGTGAATTTTTCGCCGATGGCAATGCTTGCATACCGCTGGGGACTGCCCGTGGTGCCTTTTGGGTTAAACTGCAACCCCAGCGTTTGTGATAATTCCACAGTGCTAAGTGGGTGGATCATTTCGCTTAGCTTAGATTCATAGGTTTGCAGTGCAGCCATCAGGGTACTGTTCGATGCGCAATCTTGGTTTCCTGCCCGGGATCTGCTACCAGCAAAAGAGCAACAATTAGATTAGTGTGCTCAATGAGAGTACGACTCGGAGAGCGTTGGGTCAGGAAGTGTTCGCCCACGGAACGGTCCTAAGGCTCCGTGTTGTTGAAAATTGAGCATGAATTTCATGTTATTGAGTTCTAAAATGAGAGCAAACTACAAAAAACATAAATGTAACAAATCTCGCTCTTGAAAGTAAGGTACGATACTGTGCACGACTCTTTAATTTCTTGGGTATGAGAATTGCTTTACATGCTTTCACCTTTCCAGAGCTTGTTCGACGAGCTGTACGCACATCATGAAATGCTCAAACCTTGATACCGCAGGTTTGAGGACATTGCAGACATCAAGTAGCTTCATGCTCTCTATCATGTACTCCTCGATCCACATCTCCTCAGCCACTTTGACGTCGGGCATTAGAGCTCGCACGTCCTCGAACAGGACCATTATTTCTGAAAACGTGGACCGCATGAATTCGATCCCAAGCGACACCCACTCCAGCGTCAACCATTGTGGTTCCACCTTCTGCTCTAGCGCATCCAATTTGTCAGACAGAGATGTGTAGAACACTTCGCACTTTTCTACACGGGTGTCGCCTCTAGCACCTGCAGGAGGCTTTTTTTGACTTGAGAACCTTGACGATCCACTTGTTGCCATTATTTCCAGACTTCCAAGACGATGTAACACTCCTCTCGCACAACTTCGGATGAGTTCAGTCACATCCGTGTAAGTATCCGATGCAGCTTCACAAACCGATTTCTATCCAGGATCGAGAAAATTACCTCTTAAGCTTCCATGTCAAAAGAAACTCGTGCCTTCCGGAACATTAATCTTAAGTACGTAGCCTCGACGTGATTCTAAATCATCTCTAGTGATCGATCGAGCTCAATCGCTCTGCACTAGTGATGCACTCAGTAACTAGCAATCTGGACATGGAGTAAAGCGACCCCCATTCAAATTCCTTCGAATCCATTCACAAATCTGTGAATGGATTCGGCAAATGCTTCTACCCTTGAAATGCAGACTGCAAAGAAATTGTGCTTGTGCTTTCACAACAGAGTTGGTCAACTTTGAATTAAGTCTAGGTGTAATCTGAAAAATCAAGCCTTGCTCCTGTTTCACAAGTACTTTCGACGCATGCAAATTACACCGACGTGCATAATCCGTAAGCATTGGTTGGGAGGAGGAGGTTCACTCACAATGATGGACGCTCATGTAGGTGGTTGTTGCAATTGCAAGCAAGCGTGGCAAGTTGACGCGCGTGAATGTTCCTCAGTTGCTTGAGAGTAGCACCCCGGAGAACAGAGGAAGAATTTAAATCTGAACAAGCACAAGCCATAATTGACTATCTGGGGATCTCCGTTACTCCACTTGCTCATCGGTCCAAGTTTGCAGCATACTCCATTAGGCGTGATGCTGTTAACGTTCAGATACAGTCCCCAACAGTGACACTCGCGAATCCGGCTCTGGAGCTGCCAGTGCGTACACACGAGCACATGCGTGATGCCGTAGCGGCAAGCAACCACCGAAACCAATAAAAGAAACGATAATCAGAATATTAAAAATCATATTTTGAAGTTGCAAACTTGATGCAGCGTCAACGAACAAACCAGAGAATTTCCGCAAAATTTGATCACACTAGTTGTGCTTGCCGCCGACAGCGTGTCGCAGCGTCAAACTGGACGAAAAGTCTGACATCTATGATCTCTCACGACTGTATCATGCTTACGCTTCCAAAGGCCACAGAGAAGCGGCCAGATTACGATTACAGACCTCGAAATTGTGACACTGTGATCTTAAGTTCTGTGCGTTAGAGGTCCTCCACAATATTAGCTTCTGTTCCAAACTGGCGGAACAAGTTTCTTCTAGTGAAAGTTTGTGAATTTGACTCAATCCCATGCCGCTCTCAAAGCATGGGTCTCCCAAAAAGTGAATCTTAATACATTTTTCAGCCTTACTCCAAATCTGTGAGTGGGAAAGTTATTGAACACCATGCTAACGTGTAATACCGGATAGGGTCGCCACCGCCACTGCCGCTGTTGGGAGGAGTCTAGCCCACTGATTCATAGACCCACCCAGAAGCATCACACACACTACAATGGTACCAATACGATTTGGCGATTTCTAAGTTTGAGTGATTGAAAATCAGTGTTTTGTTGCAGTGTAAGTAGCAGAGCCAGTAGACCATTGAGCCCGGCTTTGTACAGAGGGTAGTATACGAGATTCACATTCTATCAAACCTTCATAAATGCATTTCTTCTTTATTGGTAGACGATTCAATTGTTTTTTGTTTTTGTTCTCTTTTTTTCTTTTTTTTTCCTTAACTTTTAAGCAAGTTTAACATACCGTCATGAGAATGGATCGGATGATATTTCTGACTGTCTTTTGCTGGCAAATCTAAATCTTGAACTGTGTTCTTTGTTTTTTTGCTACTAGATTGTCTGTAAATGAACCCTTGCAATGAAAACCATATCTGGTAGATCAATTTAAACAATGAGGAGAGATCTGTTCCAAACAATGGTTTGCTTGGAGTTTTAGGGATGTGTGAGTTGGATAGAGTAAAGATTGTTGGTTTTGGAGGTGCATGATTCCATCCATTGGTCGTTGCTGGACTAAACCAAAATCTGTGCAACGTGATTTTATTAATTGCAATGGCTACTGATTGTAGAAGAAATTTACTCTCTCTGTGCATTAATAGTAATGTCTCTATGCCAACAGAATTGGGTTAACATTGTTTCAATATGAGAGGATATATTATCTCCAGGCCTGACTTTATTGACTATTATATTTCGTTTTTGTTATTTAATAAATTAATTTCTTGTAATTCTTACATATCTAAACACAATGAATAAGTAAAATTATTTATACGACAATTATAAATAAATAAATAAATTAGAAATCACTCAGATGATATCTTCAAAATACAAATATTAAAATTGTTTTTAAAGTTATAAAAAAATATAATAAACTTTTTAAATAAATGAGTAATTTTTTTCGATTATTTTTTTATAAAAAAAGCTTAGAAATGAAATTATTATTTAGTGGTATACACAAATGCAAGATACAAGTCATTTTTGCTCTTTTCAATACATAATTTGTATTTTTATTATGATTTAAAAATCTCTTATTTTTTATAATAGATTGGAGCTAATAATGTACTTTCTTATTGGATAAATATAATTATAATTTTAAATTTTAAATTTCATTTTTTTATATAAATAAATATTTTTGAAATAAGTAATTATAAGTATTAAAGTTATTTTAACACCATTTTAGTTTAGAATATCTTTGATTGGTTCAAAAAACATTTTGTTCTTGAATATTTTTAATTTTTCTTTCAAATCTATTGTGTTATATTGTATAAAAAATATTTTCAAATTTTATTATGAGTATAGTGGTTAAATTTAATTCAATCAGCTTTAAAGCAATATTTTATTATAAATTTAACATGGATTTATTTTTAGAATTCAGAATAATTTACAAGATATAAAATTATATTTTTTGTAGAAATTAATAGAATAATATACAACAAGGAAGTTAACCAAATTACTATTGTATTTTTGTTGATTTATTGTTACTTTAAATCTTTTGAGTTAGTAAAATATTATTTTTTTTTACCTGAATACACTATTTTGTGTTATAAATATCTTTAAGTAAATATTCATTAATAGTATTAAATAATATCAAGATTAATTTCTTTTAAATTTAATGTTGTAGTTGTTTATAAAGAACATCTAATCACAATTTACAATAGAATAAAATTGCCAATATTTCTATATTTTATAAGTATTAAATTAAGTAAAAATATTAATTATATTAGATTTAATAAATAAAAAAATCTTATATTTGCATGTAATAATATTAGCATTAATGTAAAATCATCCATTAATATTTTAAAAGATTCACTAGTCATAACATCCTACTAAAATTATTTTTTTCTTGTTAAGTTCTTTATTAACATTCTAAAGAAGCCTAAACTTTTTTTTTAATGTTGTATGTATATAATTGATTCATGTATCTACTACTCCATGATTTTTGTCTAAATTTTCTTTAGATCCATAGAAATATCTTTGCTTGATCTAATAAAAGCTAAGAATATAATTAAATATTAATATAATTATAATTTCTAATATATAATATGATTCTTGTTCTTAAAGCTTTTTCAATACTAATTACAAATGGTGCTTCTAATCTTCTTTATTCTTAAAGCATTATGGATGTTTCATATACAAATTTATCAAATGTGTAACAAAATCTGTACTCTTGATTTTTCTAAAAGTGTAACTAAGAGTGTACTTAATCAAGTAGAAAATCACAAGTCTAGTATAATTAAACTTGTGTTTATAGATGCAAGAGTTTTTTTTTACATACTGCAAAAGAAAGATCACCTTGTATCATTTATGCCACACTCATTTCTAATGGTGTAAAGACTTCAAGTGGCACTCCAAGCCAATATCAAGAATTTTAAGATTTTTTTGAAAAAAAGAATGCAGATACTCTTCCAGAACATCGGTCCTATGACTACTCAATTGATCTTCAAGAAGGAGCACAATCGCCATTTGGACCAATCTAGAATTTATCACAAAATGAGTTGCCTGAACTCAAAGAATATATTAAAGAGAATGTAGCTAAAAACTTCATATGCCATTCCAAATCTCGAATATGAGCCCTAATTTTATTTGTGAAGAAAAAAGATGGATTATTATAGATGTGTATTGATTATCGAGGACTCAATAAGATCACCATCAAGAACATATATTCATTATTTTTAATATCTACACTTCTTGATCACTTGAATTAAGCTAAGATTTATACAAAAATAGATATATGATGAGCATATAATCTGGTATGCATCAAAGAAGGTGATAAATAGAAGATTGCATTTTGAACTAGGTATGGATATTTTAAATATAATGTCATGCCTTTTGGACTTATAAATGCACTAGCAGCTTTTTAACATCTTATGAATGATGTTTTTTGAGAGTTTTTAGAAAATTTTGTTGTTTGTTATCTAGATGATATTTTGATCTATTCAAAAAACATAGAAGAACATAAATTTCATGTTTGCTATGTATTACAAAACTTAAGAGATGCAAGATTCTATGCCAAGATAGAAAAGTCTATATTCTTCACTACTCAAGTTGACTTCTTAGGTTACATCATTTTAAATAATGGACTTATGATGGATCCTAAAAAAGTTCAAACTATTATGGATTGGAAGATTTCAAAAATAGTCCAAGATATCTAATATTTTTTGAGATTTATCAACTACTATTGGATCTTTATGAAAGACTTCTCTCAAATTATAGCTTTACTTACATATTTGACTTGTAAATACAAACGTTAGTAGAATTAAGAAGTGGAAGCAGTATTTGAAGCTTTAAAGACAATCTTTGTTTCTGCACCAATCTTATATCATGTTGACTTTTTTAAGCCATTCTTTATAGAAATAGATGTATCAGACTTTGCTTTGGGTGTCGTATTATCATAAATGGGAATAGGTGATAAACTTCACCTAGTAACTTTTCATTCTAGAAAATTTTCAGCAGTTAAGATTAACTATGAAATCCATGACAAAGAACTTCTTGCAATTATGGATTCTTTTCAAGAATGGTGTCATTATCTAGAAGGCACTTCTAGCCCGGTCATTGTATATACGAATCACAAGAACTTCAAGTATTTCATGTCAATTCATATTTTGAATCGTCACTAAGCTTGTTGGAACATATCTTTATTAAGATTTGAGCTCAATAATACTTATTGGCTAGAAAAACAACAAGGTTTGTCTGATACCCTTTTTTGACATTTTTACCTTGCACCTAAAGAAAAAAATGTAACTTTTGATCAACAAAAGATAATTTTATTGAAGCAAGAATAATTTCATCTTCAAGCAATGAAATCAATATTTATTTTTGATTCAAGTTTTTTCAAACAAATTCAATCAATTATGTCCTCTAATCCTCTTGTTCATAATATGAAGAATACTTCTTTTAAGTCTTATGATACTTCTAAGATTGAATTCAAGAACAACCTACTTTATTTCAAAGGACACTTATATGTGCCAGTAAGAGAAGCATGTTTAGGTGTTCTTTAAGTATGTCATGACTTTTTAGCAATATGACATTTTTGGATATAACAAGACTTTGGAGGTAATATCTAAAGATTTTTGGTGGCCGCAAATATAGAAGGCTATAAAAGACTTTGTTCAATCATGTGACATTTGCTCAAGATCAAAAACTCCTCATCATCGATCTTATGGACTTCTTCAGCCATTACCTATTTCAGAACAACCATGGTCTTTTATTTCTATGGATTTTATTACAAATCTTTAAGTCTCAGGTTTGTAAGATTCTATATTCATGATAGTAGATCATTTCACCAAAATGGCACGTTTTGTACCATGTACAAAATCTATCACAAGTGAAGAAATTGCCAAGTTTTTTCTTGATAATATCTATCGATATCATGGATTGCCAAAAAATATTATATTAGATAGGAAGACTCAATTTATATCAAGATTTTGGAAAAATCTTTTTAAGATTCTAAAGATGGACATAAATCTTTCTTTAGCCTTTTATCTTCAAATTGATGGACAGATAGAGCTTGTAAACCAAGTTGTGGAGCAATATTTAAGGTATACCAACAATTATTAATAAGACGATTAGAAAATTTTATTACCTTTGGTAGAGTTTGCTTATAATAATACGATTCATTCTTCTATACAACAAATATCTTTCTTTATCAATTATGATTACAATCCATGACTTAATATTTTTGACTTTTTAAAAGTTGATAATCCTAAAATAGAAAGTTTAGCAAATCATTTGTCTGAGCTACATGCAACAATGAAGGTACAATTAAATTAAGCTCAAGAACGACAAAAGATGAATTCGGATGTCTATCAAAAGAAACAATCATAATTCAATATAGGTGACAAGATATGATTACTTTGTCATAATATCAAGACTACTTGTCCTTGTGATGAGTTGGACTACCTCAGGCTTAGACCTTTTCATATTTGTAGACAAATCAATCCAATTGCTTATCAATTATATGTACCGGAGTCAATGAAGAACTATCTTATATTCCACGAGCTTGTTTTTAAACCATATAAGACTGTGAACATACTAAGAAGAAGACAAGTTCCACCTCTTCCTATAGAAGTGGATAATAATGAAGAATGGTAAGTCTTTGTTATAAAAGAAACAAGGTCTAGAGAAGATTGCATTCTACCTTCTATCTTTGTTTGTTGTTTTTATATATTGTGACACAAAAGAATTAGAGAACTAACAACTAGCGGATTTCACTCAAGAGCTTTTGTTTGTTGACTTGTCAGATGAAACATTATGATTGTCACAACCTTCAAGTCAACATAACCAAAATGAAGATCATGAAGAACGACATGTATTTCGTCAAATAGATGGCAAGATACAACATGTTTGGTATCACAACATTACAAGGAACTATGGATGTTTGGTAATTTTACTAGAAGTATGAACAATGCTTGATAATATTTCAAATGTTTCATTTGAAAGAAGTTATGAAGGCCCTAAAAATGATCAAATAATTAAGTAGTCTTCTTGCCCTGGTATGGGAGACTATCAATGGTTGAGAGGCCCTATCAACCATCTTCAAAAAAAACAAACATCTGAATATGTGGCAAATACAATTCTCTTCATCTTAAATATCCTCAACATATAATGACTACTGCTTATAGAACTCGTCCCTAGAATGGAGAGTAATGTCATGAACATATACATGTAAATCAATAATTACTTATATGATTAGATAAAAGTATGTTAATCCCATAATATCTTCTACAGAAGCTCTCAAAAGCTTTGTAGATGTTGCTTTGACTTTATAGGTGTCTATAATTAATTTTTTAGATTAGAATCGTAGTCAATAAGTTTGCTATGTATAATACATGTTAATAGCTTGAAGAACAATCTAACTATATGGCCCACACATAGAAAACTTGTCTTGTAAGCTAAAGCATGTGTCTTGCAAAGTCAACACATATTAGAGGTCCTATAGAACATTGTCACGTAGTTTTTAGTTAGATAGTATATATAGAGGCAAGAGTGAAGCCTTCTTCACTCTTGTCAACTTCTTTCTTGCTTCTAATCTAGATTCAAGAGTCTCTAGCTTCTTGGTCTTTTGGCAATAGCTATTCCAGTTTCTTTTTAATATACATACTACTTTATTTCTATTTTGTCACTTTTCTTTTGACATAGATTTCCCAGGTTTATGCATCTTTTCCAGTTCATGTCTTTGACAATACTTTATACAAAATATTATCTTCTATTGATCTATTCTTAAAATTTTCACAAAAAAAATATATTTTTTATTTTTATTATTTATTTTTTATAATTGATATATTTTTAATAAAATTATTTTTACTAACTAATATATCATTATATTATATAATTAAAATTATGAAAACTAAAGATAAACAAGAGCGAAGGAAATTATTTAATTTTGAAGATAACATATGATATTTCATTAATTTTAATCATTACAAACTGTATTTCTTCAACAAAATATCTTTACTCTAGGAACTATACATCATTGACTTTAATATATGCCAAGATAACCTTGTTTACAAGCATTTAAGTTTAGAATCTTAATATTATATTCATTAATGAATCATGATAAGACTTAAATGTCTAAAAGTTGAAACACAAGAATTTATCTAGAATGCATTTTAAGAGTATAAAAATTGTGTGGCAAGGTACAAGATTAGAAGGCATACTATTTGTTTCTAAAAAGTTAGTGACCTTCCTACATTGTCCCTGTTATAATTGGTCATTGTTCTATTCATATGTACTCTTAACTTCAACCAATGTTGCACTTCAAACTAATTTTCTTTTATCTCGAAGACAACATTGCTCGGTATGATTTGACTCACCTCCATTGATATGTTCACTTGTTAATTCAAGACAATTACCTTTTCATTGAGAAAAATCTTTTTACGTGTGTGTCTGAAGACAGAGAATTTTCTACATGCAAGTGATTGATAACTTTCGAATTTCGCATCGTTTGTGTAAGCGTGTCATGTCTTCTTTTGGAAATACATATCTCGCGGAAAAATACTAGTGAAGAAACCATTAGAGTACATGACATTTCTTATTCTTTTTCCATGAAAAAACAGACTCGAAGAATAGCAGTTGGGAGGAAGGAAGAGAAAGATCATCAGTTAACAAATTTCTCCGGCAGAACCGTGATCGGATCCACCGTCCACATTGCTGCGTGAAATGCTGTATCAGTGATGAATGTTAGCAAGTTTGCGTCAAACATATCATCAAATTAGTGCAACTGGATTACAGTCCCCACTTCATGAATTGATGAGCTTCGAGCTGATTAGTCAGGATCAGTGGGTACAATAATTAAAGAGACTCCAGATTCAGTGTTAGGCGTGGTTTCGTGAAAGCACTGGTAAAGAATTTGTACAGTTCTGGAAAATTTGGATTAATTGAAATTGAATCCCTATGGGTGATTACCAAAAGATAGAAATCATCTCTAGCCAGCAACATAGGATTGATTCGACAAATTGAGACTCCATACGCCCAGTACTCTCACAAGGCGCCCAGTATGAAATGCACCCAATTATAGACAGTCATCGAGAGATGCTTCATAAAAAGACCTAGCAAACCCTTCTGAAATATTTCCCGTGAAAATCCTGCGCTAAAGTTTCGAATACAAGCATGGCATAAGAATTTTTACTTATCTACTAATCATACAATCCACGCGATCTGGCCTGCAACAAATCACTGATCTACCCACTCCTCAGATACCTGATTTCTCTGAAGAACCTGCAGCAGTGGAAACAAAACTCTACTTTCTCCTGCCGCCCTTGGGAGTGTTGGTGTCATTGCCTTCAACCATCTTGTTCACTTGATTCAGAGCGGGCTTCAAGATGTTGTACAGAACCCATCCGATGGCAGGTGCCAAGATGAAGAGAAGAATCAGGGGTCTGGTATCAGCACCGAGCTGTGCAATCTCTTGCACCTGAGCATCGGCTTCAGGGGCAGCCAACAGTGAGCTTGCAGCTAAGCTGATTCCGGTGGCTCCGATGACGCTCTTGAATCTCTTTCCACCCTTCGTAGGAGTTTTAACATCGTTGCCCTCGATGATCTGGTTAACCTGATTCAATGCAGGCCTCAAGATGTTGAACAGGACCCATCCAATCGCTGGAAGAAGGAGGCCAATGATGATCAGTCCCCTGGAGTCTGAGTCGGCAAGATTGGCAATCTCCTGAGCGGCGTCGGCATGAGGGGCCAAAAGCATAGATGCTCCTCCGAGGCCGAGGGCTCCAACTACTCCCCTCTTGCGTGAGGAGGAGGCTCCAGTGTTGCCCTGGTTCTGCATCTTCTCAAACTGGTTCAAAGCTGGGCGCAAGATGTTGAACAACACCCATCCGATGGCAGGCAGAAGAAGACCGATGATGATCAGACCCCTTGCATCAGACTCCGCGACTTGGGCGATTTCCTGAGCAGCGTCAGCGTGGGGAGCTGCAAGCATAGCTAGGGATCCAAGTCCGGCACCCGCGACCAAAGCCTTGGCGCTCCTCATCTTGTCGACTTGGTTCAAAGCCGGCTTGAGAATGTTGAACAGCACCCATCCGATAGCTGGGACCAAGGGAATGAGGAGGGCGACGACTCTGTTGTCGCCTTCTGCTAGTGCCATGATCTGCTGCGATGCCAGAGCTGATTCAGATGTCGCCATTGCTGCGAACATTGCGCCTGCCATGCATCGGGTATCGTCACATCCAAGGAAAATGTTTCAGCAGTGGGTCGAACTTTTACATGACCCAGTCGGACCTCACTGATGAAATGAAAGCAGCGCGTTGTATTAAACTACGACAAGCTCTGCTGATCCATAAAAGCTATCAGATACCAGAGTAAGCGTTACTACACCACAATCGCGCGCGTCATTTTGAGTGTCAAGAGGAGGGCAATCACATTCGCATTCAGTACAGAGGATGTGATTACCTGCCAATGTGTTGGCACCAACGGCAATCTGCTGGGCAACGCCATCGGAGGAGGTTGACAGCTTAGCGAAAGGCACAGCTACGGGTCTCGCAACTGAAACCTTTTGATTCGCTGCTCGAAGGCCCTGCACTCCAGCTCCGAATACGGTGTTCTTCTTCAGGGAAGTAAAGCTGGTGCTTGCGACTGCGGTCGCCATGGCCATTTTGCTACCGTACTCGTGATCACCACAACTGAAGCCTCGCAGCTGTTCAAATTCACATCCCAATTCCCTCTTAAGTAACCAGCAAAACACGAGACACGAGCCTTGCTAAGCATGCAATCATCAGGTCTAATGCATTCCGTGCGGCAAACCTATCATAAAATTCTCCTCAACCGTCACAATCCGAAATACCCAGCACTTTATAACCGAGTGGATCCAATCGACCGAGAACTCAGTCGCAAACAAACCCTGGTAACAAAACACAATACAACACAAAACACGGAACAACCAGAAGAGATTCTGATGGCAGCATTCACCATCACTAATGCAAAGTCACTCATGATCACACCAGGCCCATTCAAATGCAACCGAAGTGACATTGCAAAAACCCACCACACTATCATAACGGAGAGAAGCTGATCGCGAAAGGAACACGTCTAACCCAGGTGGAAAATTAATTTGAAGAATTCTGCGAGTACCTGAGCAGAGAGGATTGAGTGCGCTGAAGGCGAGGGCGGGGGTAGAGGCGGGGGCAATAAGCGAGACGACGGAATGGCCGCAGGGCTCATCTTCACCTGAAGCATGGTGGGGATGGGGATAAGGCAACTGGTCCCAAGCGTGACAGCCAATGGGCAGGCCTCTCCCACCACACGCTGGGGCCATGCCTTGTTTTTCTGACAGCTAATAGGCCTCTACAACCTTTTGCTCACTGTGGGCTCCGCCATCAGCAGATGAGACACCCCCCTTCCTTGCATGCGCCCAATTTTTCTCACTTGAGTTTAGTCTGCGTAATCTTCATTATTTCACTGCGTCCAAGAGATGGGTTCAAGTGGAACTCAGCGCGAGCCGAATGGATTCAGTGAAACTGCAATACGAGAAGGAAAGTCACGCGCTCTGCGTTTACGAAAGAGAGGCGTTCTGTGAAACCATGCAACTCGCAGGCTATGTATGTGTTCAACGAACCAAATAGCAACTCCACCATAATGCGCCTTGTCAGGTTCCATGACTTCGTCCAACCTGGCCGAAGTCCATGTTGTGGTGCTTCTTTTTCACCCACTTGGGGTGAACAGGGAAGAATTCGTCGCGATCAAAGCAAATAACTGAGGTTTGTCATCTTATTACTCATCCACGTCCAAAACTGGAGCATTCCGGTTCAGCTTGAAAGTAGGAACGCGAATGTCTCAAGCGTAAAATCTAGACTCGGTTCAGGTCCTTTATCGATGGGCTCACCACAAGCCAATGAGGAAGCGCTTGTGGTGATCATTTAATCTTGTGAAGCAATAACCTCCACCACTTCATCGATGAGCTGAATCATTTTGGTCGTGTGCTGAGAACCCCTTTTCCTGCATTGTGCGGTGATCCATGTCCATTCTGGACCACTAAAGAAACCACCTCCTCCGAAGCATGGGCTGCAGACTTATGAAGAGATCACAGAGTTTGGTTCTGAGGTTTCAAATCTAGCTGTTAACAGCACACTAGATACTTGCCCTTCTTCTACTTTCATTTGAGGTCCATGTTGGGACCGAATGTTTCATAGTCTGCAGATGATTAACAGCCTTGAGCTGTGGTCTCGACATCTTCTCTTGAAATTCTTACCTGCCACAGACATCTGCAGTTAAACCATTTTCAGTACAGTGTTCTAAGCAAACAAAAAATTAATTTTCTTAGAAACAGTGTTAAGGTTATTTTCTACTGAAATAAATCAAATGTAGTCCAAGATGTAAGGTTTGCAAATTTATTTGGCAATGATGGTAAGCTTGAGAGTTTAGATATTTTAAGTGAAGTCAATGAGATAAGATTATGTAATACATTTAGCAATAATATCAAGCTCAAGTACTGAAATATATCAAGTGTGGTCAAAGATTTAAAATTGTCTAATTAATTTAGCAAAAATATCAAATTGAAATATTCACATGCACTAATTTCAATCAAAGATGTAAGATTTAGCAATACATTTAGTAATGATATTAAGTATAAGCACTTTAATAAATAAAGTACAGTTAAAGATATAAGTTTGTCAAATTTATCTAATATGAATGTCAAACTTGAATACCTAAATATATTAAGACTAGCCAAATATGTATTATAATTTAATTTTAGTTTTAATATAATATAACATAAATATATAAATGCATCAAATTAAATCAAAGATGTAAGATTGTGTAAATTATTTGATAATGATATTAAAATTAAGCACCCTCATACAACAATTATAGTCAAAGATATAAATTTACATAATACATTTGTCAAGCTTGAGCATATGATATATAAAGTAAAATAAAAGTTGCTTAGTTTATTGGTAAAAATGTTAAGTTTGACCACTCTAGCATATTAAGAAAAACCAAAGATAAAAGATTCTTCAATTCATTTGGCAATGACATCAAGTTTGATTACTTTAGCATACTAAAAGAAGTCATAGATGAAAGATTAATAATTCATTTGGTATTGATGTTAGGCTTAAGCATTCACATATATCTAATAGAATTAAATATTTAAAATTTCTCAAATTATTTGGCCATAATATTAAATCTAAGCATCCAAATAAAATAAATATTATCAAAATTTTAAAAAAAATAATTCATTTAGAAATTATGATAAACTTAACTACTTTGATATATTAAGTGAAACCAAATATAAAAGATTACTCAATTATTTGGTAATAATTTCAAGCTTAAATATTTTAATACATTAAATAAAATCAAGAATGTAAAAATTTCCAACTCATTTAGTAATGGTGTAGAACTTAAATGCTTAAATATATGTAATGCAATCAAAGATTTAAGATATTTTAGATCATTTGGCAAAAACGTCAAGTTTGACTATTTGTACATATTTATTAAAATTGAAGATTTAAGATTTTTTAAATTTTGTTTGTCATTGATGTCAAGCTTAAGCATCTTTATATCTTTAATTATTTCAAATTAATTAATTTTTATAATTACTTTGTTAATTTAAATATATACATAAGTTAAAATTTATTAAAAATTTCATATATTGAATTTTTTTAATGTATGTAAGTTTGAATAAATTTATAAATAAAATTTCAATAATATAATTATTTAAAATAATTGGAGTTTTTATATTAAGATAAAAAAATTTCAACTCCTAGACAATAAAATTCTTTTAATATGTTCTAACATTTTGTTTATTTAAAAATTGTGAGGTGTTTTTTTAATAATGTTTTGAAACTTCTAAAAACTTATTAAATTACAGAGCCGTTGAATAATAATTATTCTAATTTGAAAAAACAAAAAAACAAAAAAAAATACATAATATAAAAAAACAAAATTGTCACAAAATTTTGATATATGTGCAAAAAATTTAGAATAAATATTGCATCAAAATAAAATATATATGTCATAACTATACCATACTAGAATTAAATAATTACAAATTTAATCACTCATTACCTAATTTTATCTTTTTTATTAAAAAATATAACTTTAATAAAAATAATATAATTTATCTTATTCAAAGATATGTAAATTGATTATATATTTTAAGTTGCACTTAAATTTTTTCATTACTTAGATTCATAAATTTTTCTATAAGATCTTTTGCTTTTGGATTACTATATTTATATACATTTCATGTCAGTTGAAAGTTATAAAGCTTCCAAATTTCTATCTTCAATGCAAAAAAGAGTCTTTTAATATTTTTAAGAGATTCTTTATTGATTCAAACAATTCAAAGTGATTATCTCCAATTATATGGATCAATTTTTTATATAGGCTTTAATAATCAACTTCCACTTCTTTAAAATTTGCAACATCAAATGTAATAGATTAGATGTCTTTAAATTCTGTAGGATTTTATATTACTTTCTACAATACAACAACATTCAAATCCAAAAGAAATTATCTATATATTTTTTTATTTAATTAAAAAACAAGTTCTTTAATATAATTATATTTTCTACAACTTCTTTCTAATGAGTCAATTTTGATAATTACAATTAAAATTATTAAATATAACTCCACATTCTAAACTATCAATATTACATATTACAAGTTATTAAGATATGTTTGTAACATAAATAAGTTTATTACAAAAATTTATACTTAGATTTTTATTTGATACCTCTTCTTTTTTTGATAAAATTTTATATTTTCTAATGTATGTTATATATTGTCTTTCAATTTCATTGATGATATTTTTTTAAACACCAATCCTTTGAAAATGACTTTCATATTAATTCTAGGAGCTTCAAAAAACTTGCATCCAAATACCAACTAATGACTTCCAAAAAATCAATAAATATTTTGTGAAGAATCTTAAATTTTAAGTTATAAAATATTATTAAAAACTGTCTTAAAAATCCTACTTCTATTACATAATCAATAATATATATTAATTATAAAATATATTATCACTACTTAATAACATACATTCTAAGAATGCATAAGATATTTTAATTATCATTTGAAAGAACATAAATTATTTACAACAATATTTTACATTATAACTGAAGACTTCACCTAAAAATAATACCAATAATCCTTTAAGATCTTATCACATTGTTTTGAAGCATCATGCTGATGCAACAATGATTTATTATTATAAGACATCAAATTGAAAAACAATCACTTCAATTATCTAAATTTTATAAGCAATATTGAAAACTTACAATCTTTTATTGTAATCTACATGTACTTAGTAATCCTTTGTAAGTATTGAACATCTTATTAATCATTAATTTTATTTAAATAACTTTATTTAATTTCTTCAAATTCAAATCAAACTTAACACAAAAGAACTAATTTTAATTTTAAGACACTTGGTATATACCCTCCTAAATCTTAAATAAAATAATAAGATCTAAATTCTCAACCTTATAAAATTATTCAAAAAAAATTTATGGTTTTTAAAATTATTGCAAAGATTAAGAATCAAAAACTTCTATTACACATTTTAGAGAACAATTCTTAAATTTAAAGGTTTCAGATTCTAAATCTTAATTTTGTGACTAAATCTTTATAATTCCATTCTTAAATCTAAGACTTTTTAAATAAATTCTAAGTCTTCACAATTCAAATTTTGATGTTTGAAAACTTATTGGTTAACTTAATAAATCTCTATACATAATTCTAATGTTAAAATCTTCAACCCTAAATAGATTCTAAACTTTTATAAAATAATATATAGAACTTCATATTAAATCTAAAATATCTCAATTACATCTTATTCATACGAAAAAGCTAAGTTGTCTTTTTTAAGTGTAACAAATAGACATATTCACTAGTATATTTATTTAGATAAGTAGAACTAAATAGAAATAAGTAGAAGTAGGTTAGATTATTGATATTTTATTAGAAAGCATTCTAGAAACTTTATAGGCCTTATACATATTTATAAGTGATTAATAGGCTCACATCTTAGCCAATAAGTTCTCTACATATTGCACATTTAGCCTTTTATATTATGAATTGGCCATATGCCATAAGTTCTCCACATATTGCACATTTAGCCACTTATATTATGAATTGGCCATATGGCATATATGTTGAAAACTTCTTCCAAAAATTAAAATATGTCTTGTAAGTTGGACATGTGTCATACAACTTATAAAACATCACCATGTAGTTTTTAGTAGATAGTATATATAGAAGCAAGAGTGAAGCCTTCCTCACTCATATTAAGGAATTTTTTGTGTTTTATCTTTATTCAGGATATTCTAATAATATTGCATTTGATAATAGCCATTCTAGTTTCAATTCTATATATATATTTTGATTATCTACTTCTTCTTTTTGTAATATAATATAAGAGTGTATTTTTATTTTTAAAAAATGTTTGTGGTTCATGGCTTTAGCAATAAAATCTATACCTTAATATATGTAAGTTCTACAACGTAATCTTTATTTTATATTAAAAAATATTAGATCATTTTTATAATGATCAAACAATTAAATATACAACAAAAGAGATGGGATAATATTAAAAATAAATAAAATAAGAATTTATTTAAATTAATAGTGTGTCTTTTTAATTTTTATTATGTTGCAATATCTCACTTATTTTTATGTACTGTAAAAAGAAGTGTAAGGAAAAAAATTATATTTTACTTAGCATTCTATTATCATAGGTATGAAATATATGTATTTTATTAAAATATAGATAGTGAAATTATTTTCTTCTTACAATTCTTACAACTTTATATAAGATAAAAAGAATTATTATGCAATTAAATAATAATTGAATAACCTTTAAAATTAAAAAAATATATATATTATTCTTATAAATCTTAATATAAGATTTATCTAAGATTATAATAAGTATACATGCATAAAAACTATTATTATATATAATAAAACAATTTGATACTTAGTGTCTTAAATATACATGTAACAAAAATTCCAATAGTCTTTTAAAAACTATATATATATATATATATATATATATAGTCCAAACTTGTATTTGGTATTGGAATCAATTTTATTTTTTTAATTATAACCATTAAAAGCATCTTTTTTTAATATTTACTTTTAGCTCAAAGACTTCTTGAACTATATCCAATTTTTTCTAATAATGGAAATCCTACTTTTCATTTAATAATACATGTATCTTGATTTTATATACTCTAAAACTTTAAAAAAATTAGATAATTATTACATAATTATCAACAATTTGGTGTTTAGATTATTTTAGTAGTTATATTTTTTAATAGAATTTTTTTAAAACAATATTAAGAGAATTAAATAGTAAAAACAATTATTAGCAAAAAATAAGACATTATTAAGAATTTTTCATAATATTGAAATATCTCATACACTAATAATATATTGTCTAAACTTATAGATTCTTGCCATATATGCATTTCAATAAATTTTTTCTAATTAATATTTATAATAAATCGTCTAATTCTAAAATAAATAATTAAACTATTCCAACAAATATTATTGAGCTTTTCCACTAATAAGAATTAATATTCAATCAACTTAAATTTTAATAAATTTTCAATGATTTCTATTTGTGTTAACCATTCAATGGATTTGGCAATCGCATTCCAAAAAAATCATGTTTTAAAGCTCACATTTTTTGCATTCACACATTCAAATGAAAGGATCCAAAATAAATCTTTGTTGGTGTAAGGAGAGGAGAGTTCTAGTTGTCACGTTTTGGGCAAACGAACGAAGGACTTCGTCCGTCGAAGAAAATCGAACGGAGGACTTCGTTCGCTCGAAATGATCGAACGTTCGTCCAAGTGTGCGATTTCGTAAGGAACCCTATCGAGCGTGTTGTTGTTGGTGTTGAGAGGGTGTTTCATTGTAAGCCTGGTCGTGGCGATGGCGCTCTGCTGCGTGCTCGTCGCAGCCTCGCCGCCCCTGTTGCGCGCTTCCTGGAGCAGCTTAAGGCCTACCGCGTTGCGTCCCGCCCTGCCGAGTGCGGCATGGTGTCGCAGTGCAGGAAGGTGCCCTGGTTCGAGAGTTGGCAAGGGGCACAAGGGGATAAGGCACGGGGTGGTGGTGAGCTTCTTACCCGTGGATCCTTGGGCGCCGAACACCGACCAGCAGAGCATTGCGTCGTCGCTTTTCGCTGCGTCATTGTTTCCTTACTTAGGCTTCTTGTATCATATCACCAAGTCGAAGACTGCGCCTAAGCTTACGCTTTTTGGCTTCTACTTCCTGCTGGCCTTCGTCGGAGCTACAAGTACGATTTGATTCTCTGGATATGCCTCTAATTTTGCAATTTCGTGCGATTTTTATTTCGTGCGAATTACTTGTCTTTCGATTCATGATTACTTTGTTGGATGGTAGAGGTTTTGTCGAGGGGGTTGAATTTTTTGTGCAGGGAGGAGGCGCAATTAGATGTAATTGAAAAATCGAGGAATTCTATCCTTGTTCAACTTTGTCTTAGCATTTCCTGACACTGGAACATTTGCAATTAATCGAAATTTCGCTGAGCTCAAAACTTAAGCCTATGAATGACAATGATGCAGTGTTTAGGCACTGAAACTTTTAGATGCGAAAGCTTTAATTGCCTTAATCTGATATCTGTAAGAATGCACGTCTAACGGCATGGCGCTAGGAGGAACCACGTACATTCTATTAGTTATTATCGCACATAGCGTGAGTGATGCCTGTTAATCTATGATTCCCCTAATTCCCATTCATGGTTACTAATCTGGGGTGGACTTGTGTGTTTCGTGTCGATTTGATCTCATGTTCGTAATGGAGCAGTTCCCGCGGGCATATATGGTGAGTTAACACAGCAGATGATTCCTTCGGATTCGTAGTCGTCACAACATAGGTGTGAAGCATTTCAAATGAGTGTCTTTGCAGCTTGCCCTGATGCTATCTTCGTTTTTTAAGTAGGTAACCTTCAACCGAGAATGCGCAATCTAATGTCGAAATTCCTTGTGCAACAGCCAAGGTGCACTATGGAACGTCTCTGTCCAACGTGGATTGGCTGCACGGAGGTGCTGAGTCCTTGTTGACACTGACAAACCTCTTCATCGTGTTCGGACTACGAAATGCCTTGCAAAACCCTTCGAAACTTGAAGAAGACAGTAATGCTGTTAGTCAAGAAGAAGATGGCGTTCCCCTATCAAAATAATTCTTATTTATTTGTACTCTTTCTGTACTACAGAGGTCGCCAAACTGAAACAAATTTACTATTCATGTTGATACTAGAGTTTTGATCTGGACTTGGACTCAGTGTAGACTTGTAGTTCGTTGTGCATGAGCTTGTGGTTATTTGAGGTACACCGAAACTCCCTTTTGGAGCTCTCTTCGAAAATTCAGTGGTCATCATTCGCACTTTTCTCTATTCAGGTTTCACCTCAACAAGATGGTCGATTCTAGATTCTGTACTTGTCAGGTTTGAAACCTGTGGGGTTGTTGGTTCACCAGCACCGATCCCCCGGGTAGATCTCCACACCACACCCCACACGTTTGAAAGCAGTGCAGACATCGCTAAGCCAGTTGATCATATTTGGTTTCAACTATGATCAAATTAATACGTAAAGAAGCTCCGAGTGAGACACACTTTTCTTATCCAGCTTAGTCCAGGTTGTGTCTTGCACAATGTGGAAGGTTTTCAGATACCATTCATAAAGAGATACATGTGTACAGCAAATGAGACCTATCTCCCAGAAGGTCCACATTCTAACCAAAAGGCATTATGCCACTCATATGTAACGGATTGGCAGTAGTGTATGCATTTCAACTACCTCAATGATGAACTCTGATTACTCTCGTGGCCTCCAACCACATCAACGCTCTGGCTCACACAATTAAGAATATCGATAACATTGTGTCGACTTTAACGTTTAAGGACAACATTAAAGTTCTTACAAGAACACAAACCAGAAATAGCGTAAAATATCTGGTTTCAATTCAATGACTAATGAAGAAGTTCACCGCAGATAATGGTTTGAATCACCCCAGTGATGAGAACGGTGGTCATCACGAAAACTAGCATGGATGTTGCGATCAACAGAAGTATGTCTCCCCTTGAAATCGCTCGACGTTCTATAACCTTCGGTGCTGCGATCAGTAGAAGTGTATCTTCCCTTGAAATTGCCCGACGTTCTATAGCCTTGGCTGTTGTAGTCAACCCTGGGGACAGGAGTCACATATTGATTGGTTTGTGCTCTGCTCCATTTAGAATCAAGCTCCCTTGCATGGCCAGGTTGATCCCATCGCCTCTCATTGCCGTTGTACTTTCTGTATTCAGAATGAGCAGGTGCTTCCCATCTTGTGTTGTATTCCCTTCCACCCCCCACATCTACCACGGGTTCTCTCCATCTCGAAACATTCCCCTTTCCTTGACTGGAACTTGCGCTCCTATCCCATCCTGCGTCGAACCCCCTATCTCGCCCAGCACTAGTAGGTTCATTCCACCTCCTGTCAAAATCACTCTCTCGGACAGAACTCATAGGCTCTTCCCGCCTCCTGTCATATTGGACTCCTCGCCCAATGATCGCGGGCTCTTCCCACCGCCTGTCATATTCGCTCCCTCGTCCAGAACTTGAAGGTCTAGCCCATGTAGGTTCATACCCTCTGTCATGGCCAGAACTCAGAGGCTCTTCCCATCTCCGATCGTAATCTCTCCCACGCCCAGGAATTGGAGGTCTTTCCCAACTTCTGTCCAACTCTGCTGATGCGGTCAAAGACACGTTCGCAATGGACCTCCTTTCACCAAAGCCATCATAGTACACTGTTGGCCGTTCTGCATTCTCCCATGACTTTCCAGGTGGCGGCAACAGTCCACGACCTGAGTCACGCGCGGAGAAAACAGAGGGTGGAGGGGCGTCTCTGAAATTAAAAGAAGTATTGAACTGTCTTCTGCCCGGTGATGATAACGCTCTCCCGATGTCATGCTCACTATTCCGTCTTCCAAAAGTTTCTCTGCTAGGAGGGGCCTCTTGAACCCGTGAATAATTATGCCAACTCCTTCCAAATTTCACATCTCTATATCTTCTTGTATTGAACTCTCCATGATAGCTACTGCTTGAGTGAAGGGCAAAACCAGGATCGTCCCTACGACGGTTCGAAGCAAGCTTTCTGCTGTCGTCCAAATGGTTCATATGCATTCGGGGAGATCTTTCCCTTGACCGTTCGCGTGACTGCTCATAATTTCTTCGTGAGCGGAATCTACCATCCTCGTATTCATGTCCATTTCCAGCATTTCGCCGCCTACGACTATCTTCTGCAGGCCCATTATCAGGCTCTCTAATTCTATTGAAGTGCGCACCAACTCTAACGTGGGATAAATTTCTCCTCTCTGGTGGCTGGTCCATATCTTCAGGCTCTCTGCTTCTGCTAAAATGAGCATTGACTCCAACTGGGGATAAATTCCTCTTCGCATGTGGCTGATCCACATCTACTGTCTCTCTGTTCCTATTAGGACGCACACCAACTCCAGAAGGGGATAAGTCTCTCCTCTCTGACCGCTGGTCAATATCTTCACGCTCTCTGCTTCTATTAAAATGTGCACCAACTCCAACAGGGGATGAATCTCTCCTATCTGATGGCTGGTCCATATCTTCCAATTCAATTTCTTCCGGATTTAACTGCTTGGCATACTCCTCAACTTCCGCAGTAATAGCCACAACAGGGGTCACTCCACCAGCTTCAGCTGCTACCTGTGAATCCTCATTAAGAATGGAGGAGAAATAACTCCACAAAGGATGTGCTGACGAGATCCTGGGCTCACCTATAGGATTTTTACTCACATATTCCTGCACATTCGTTGCACTATGCAGTCCCTCGAGGTAAGCACGCAGTTCCGAGAGAAAACTATCATCTACCTCGTCCCCATTATAACATCGAGGGAAAATGGCTGTATGGGGAGGATTTTTCAAAGCCTTGTAAGGTGAATCGTCAATCAGGAGCGTGTTAGATTGATCAAATGTTCCAGGCTCCACTTCAGCCCAAAGCTTAGAAAGCTCCTTCAGAAAAATTGGCTTCTTATTGTTGTCAGGATGCATAACTGCAGTAGTGGTGCAATGCCTCTGATGCCACGAAAAAGAAAGACGATCTTTAAGGTCCTTAAATATATGGTTGACCAGAGAGTTCACATTGTGTTCTCTCGCAGAACTCCAAACTCCAACAATAAAGTACTTAAAGCAGAAGTTTAAAAACTCCTCACAACCAGGGCGCTCGTAAACATAAAAATTGCCCAACTTGGCATGGTGCTTTTCTCCAGGCATCTTCTGATGCTTGTGGTAAGTAGCGACAAGCAGCCCATTCACATCCAACACCAGCAGCTTTTTCGCACGTGGCTCTTCCGTAGCAACACCCACTGAGAGTTCTTCCATAGCTCCACACGCTGGAGGCTCCTCTGTACGTACACTCGCTGCATGCTCTTCCGTAGAGCCCACAATAGGCTCTTCCATGATATAATTACAGGAGAAAGTGTGCAACACAGTGTTTGCTCCAGGCCCTCCCCTACACCGTGAAGAGAAAAACGCCTCGTGGTGAACTACTCTGAGTGATTTTGCTCGTGGTCATAATACTCCCTTCGATGCTCGTGTTATACATCTGAAACCAACCCAAATGAATACATTCAAAAAAACATAAATAAAATACTAAATTCCGCAGTATTTGAAAACGAGCATTCTCTTGTCCTTCAAAAGAGAGAAACGATGGAAAAGACAGAGAGCCCAGCCTTGCACACAAAAGATATCCAGATTTATATTGAAGAATGCATTGAAACAAATGCATAAAAATAGATCCTCAATGCGTCAGCATGCGGTTGAATTGCCCTACTTGTAAAAATACAGACTACCCAGAAGTACGCAAAAATACGAATATCCGCACAAAACTCAGATGGAGAAAATCAACAGAACGCACACCTAACAGAGTACTCTTTGATAAAATAAAAAATAAAAAAATAAAAATAAAAATAAGTACTCATTGTCATCTCTCACCTTGGAGCTGCAACACTAAAACAAGAACGGTGGCCCTTGTGACTTAATTTGGTTAAGTTTGACGTGAAATGAAGATCAGTCAGACCCAAAAGCGAAACTCAGGGTTCCTTCAAAAAATTCTGACACTACAATAAATTGGACTTCATCAACCTAAGGTAGACAAATGAAATTTCACGACCAAGCTAATATACAAACCAAAACAGGATACCAGTATAATATACACAAGCGAAGGGAACATTCTATAATTTCGCACGTGGCTCTTCCGTACGCTTCAAATAATTTTGAAAAAAAATTTAAAAAGTAAATAAGTAGGTAAGTATATATTTTATTTATTCATTTTTTGAAAACTAAAATAATGACCGCCGGTGCTTCAATCAATAAGCGATTAGTTATAAAACACAAGAGTAAGAAAGCTTGCTGAGCCCATCTAAAAGACTATCATTCCTGGCACTACAAATTAAGCTGTCTATATCAAGTTCTTGCAACTTTCGTAAACGGGTAAGACAACAAAACCTGTTGTAGCTGCATCAACAAGAGCTGCTTAGAATAGATTCACAATTAACATACCACCATAATACGCAACAATGCAATTCCCTATGATCAATTATACTCTCTGAAGCCCCTTAGATAGCTCTCCTAGAGCACCAAGTGTCCAGTAGAACTATCGCTGGGAAGATCAAGAACCAAGATCAAAGGCCCTAAAAATACACATCTCCGAAGAGAAACGCAGAATAAAACTTCAAACCATCGTTAAAATACGATAGCAAAGATCAAAGCCAGGCTGCACCAATGAAGACAGCCAAGGCGCGAACGTAACTCCTGAAAGACAAGTGAAACAACCAAAAACTTGGCTGACGCACCTGATAGTCCCAGCCAGCCACAGCCCGTGGTCTTACTAACAACTCCTTCAGAGCTTAATTCGATCATTCGCAAAACTAAAGCTCCATGCGACGCAACGAACACAAAAATAAAATAAAATAAAGAACGAACCACTTCTCCAAGCTACTAAACGAAACGAAACGCACTGTCTTTCTCATGACAGCAACACGCAACCTCCTCTCTCGCTTCTTAACCCTAACATAGAATGAAAAAATAAATCAGACATCGACTCACATATAAAGATGCTGTTCACAAGCTCGCCTCCACCATCTACGTAAGCATCCGGAGGTTGTTGACCGAGCTCCAAGCAAGCTCCGCTCCAAAGCTTCAAAAGACGACTGTCAATGCCTTTCCTGAGGTTCCTAAGCGAGCAGGATGAAAATTACCAAAACAGGGACTCTCACACGGATATAAATCAGACTGCTCCCCGTATACCTGGGTCTTGGCACATGCACGGTCGGGCATCAATAATTGATAACCGGGTTTTCTTGATACAGGCAGCCGCTGAAGCTTCTGGACTGTGTTTCAGCTATGGCCTGCTTTTGAAATGGTTGTTGCGAGAGGGGAGACGAGAGGCCATTCATATCACAACTTCCTTGAGGTCTTAGATTGACAGGGATTGAGAAGTAAACCGTTTGGATGTTCGGAGAAATTTCGGGTCTATTTTTTCTTGTGTAGTGAAATTTATGTTTGAGATTGAGAAATGCTAGATTACGATCAAGAAGTGATCGAGTCGTTCAAGTGATTTTGTAAGGAGTCTTACTTCCTCTCCTTGTCGATTTGAGTAGTGGTTTTGTGAGGGCTATTAGTGAACACGTGGGAACTGTGATAAGTGCACCTTTACTTCTTGATTGATCGATGCTGTTAGAACTACTTGAATACTTGAGGATGCTGTATCTGTTGGATTTACGGAATTAGGTCAGGGGCGATTGTGGCAAACTGAATATAGATATGTTTTCGAGACTGTAACTGGAAAATTGAAAAGGTGGAATTCGTCAAGGGGCGGGAGCCTTGATAGCACTTAACGGAATTATTGAGCAAGTGAGCATAAAGCCAAAGTCTATATACAAACTATTGGACTTGAACCTTGTAGCTCTTAAGAAGTTGCTCAATTCAGCATGGTGGATCTGAGTACAAGCATTGTCCTCATCCGTGTATTTTTCTAACCAAGCAATCGAGCAGGAGGAAAGGACTTCGAAGTCGTGGGAATGGGAAGAGTGATAGGATGATGATAGTGGTTCTGCACGTTGAAGGTAAATCTGTTTTACCAGCAACAGTGATGACGAGGATGAACTCCCAGCATTTTCTTACAACAAATACCCGAGTGATTCCGCCACGAGATTTTCTTACTCGGAGTATGAAACCCGAATATCAAGGGTTTTGCACGCTTCATTGGAGACTGCACGACAGCACTGCGAAACGTTACAAATGGTCGACCTCCAAACTGCTATGATTTTAGTTACCCGTCGATGTGCAATGGAGTAGTGCTGCAACCGATGCTCTCTTGACAGTGTAGTTGCATTTTGAATTAGCATGTTTGATCAATGTGAGGAGATTAGAGAACAAAGCGGTTGGTTCAGCAACAGTGACACGCAATCCGTGGATGTCAATGACAACTCTCCTCCAAGGAGTCCCACTTCATTCCTTAAAAATCAAACATGAACGTTATTCGGCTGCAGAACATTCTGGTAAGCAATCCTCCCTTCACAGAGCTTCAGAGATCGTTGAATAAGTCTGGGTTCGAGCATGGCCTATGGACATATCAACATCAGAAATCTGGACAGGAACAGTTGAGTTCTAATTCTTTCGAAACTGAGCAAGGATACAGAATGATCGTAGATTTTAATTCATGACAATTGATCCGGCGTCATTCCAAGCCAAGGTAATTTAGTGAATGTGTGTAATGTGAATACATCTACACTTCTGCATAGGTGATTTCGTGTAGAAAGATGTGAAATGTGCAACGTGTTTCACAGTAGAATCATTATTTTTTTTAATCAAACAACAGTTCTAATGTTATTGTTATGTTTTTATTACAATTGAGACATAATATTCACATAATTTTGTAAAATCCTCCCTGTAAACACCAATTTTTTCATTAGCTAATTGTAACATTGTTCTATTCAAATGCATTAAAAATGTAAAGAATAAAATATTAATTATACTCTGCAAAGTTTAGTGTTTGAATTTTTTTCTGAAGACATGTAGTAATATAATCAAAAAAATCACAAACTTGACAACACATTTGTTTGATATTTTGTCTACAATTTGTATCTCATTTGAGGCATTGTTTTAGCTTTTGATTCATTTATTAAATTAGACTACCAAATTAGAGAATATGAATATCAGATAATTTATTTTACTTTCTATTTTATTTTTAAACAAATATATTTTTATTTGATAGTAACTGGTACTACAATTTGAATACCACCCTTGATTTAATATGTAAACTGTACCATTGTACCATTGCAAAATAATCAGTATATATATATATATATATATATATATATTATAATAAACTTAACTTTCACACATTGGAAGTCTTTTGCACTTGTTTAAAAATGTCACTACAATAGATATCTGCATGTGTTAGGATCTTTGGTTGTATTGTATTCTTATTTTATTTTTTTTTCAAAGTCAACAGTTTTTCTGCTTTTATCTTCTGTTCTTTTACAGTGGTTATATATATATATATATATATATATATAGGAAATATAATTTTTTACAATTTTTCTTTCCAAAAGATATCTTTGCATGATGAGTATGTATTTTTTACAGTTGTCTCTCTTGAAAACATTCTACCCTTGAGGTTTGTGTCTTCTGCATTAGTATCGAATACACTTATTAATCATTATAAAGGACCTATTACCCATTAAAGTATGACATGAAGATGTAATAAGTTAAAACAAAAGTAAAAAAATAAAACAAGAAATACCATCTTAGAACTAAAAGGAAGTGAAGAGATAGATTAGATTGGAAAAATAAAGGAGGAAATAAACGTTGGAGGATACACAAACAAATGATAATAGGTCATAAGTGGATCTAATTAAAACAAATAAACAAGAATGCACTACATGATGAAGAGGGATAGCACTACGAAAGCCAAACAATAAGGCGTTAAAATAAGTAGAGGCCAATCTAACCAAATAGAAATCTTAGCAATTCTTCAAAATAAAGCCATTCCCTATCTCTCTACACACTAGAATTAATTCTTTGCTTTTGCTTTCTCCACCTTATTGTTCCGTTTACCAAACCCTAAATTTACTCTCCAGAACTAAAATACGAATCAATCAAAGGAAGTACTCAAAGGAATTTGTATACGTATACACACACACACAAACACACACAATCACACAAGAATTCAACTCTATTATCCAGGACTTCGTACATTCCTACACTGTAGTATTCCAGTTGTTCGGCCGACAGGGTGTCAGTCAGAAAATATTAGGATTAGGGTTTCAGTCCGTTCTTCCACAGAAACTGTTGCTACAGAACCCTAAACCGATATGCTACAAACTTGGGGGCTTTTCGTCAGTGGAGACGAAAACGAGGTGAGAATGTGAATTACGTTAATTGGGTCCACTGGAGATCGCACTTTCAAGCCTCGTTAGACCTGCTTTTGGTTGTCGCTGTGCAGCGACGACAAGGAATTTAGCGAAGGACGACATGTTTTCTAATCGATCGGAAGAGAGCTCGTCTTCCTCTTCTTCTTCGCTGGACTCGTCCACGATCTCAAGCTCCTCCGCAATCTCGTGCAAGTGGCCCACGGTGGTGAGGTTTCTCAGCCATGAATCCATGCTCGCAGAGTTTGTTCGAGATGATGAAGATGACGACGACGTCACCCGCTGGCCCCTTTGCTCGCGTCTCCTCAGCTGCGACCTTGTGTCTGCATCCTGCTCACAACGAAGTCCAAAAATGGGTTATAATTATGGGAATTGTGCAATGCTCCACTTCGTGTGCATCCAATCGGAGGAAATTGAATGAGTCTGGATTTTGCAACGTGGAAGTGATCACATGCGTGGATCGAGAGGAAGCTCGTTTATACTCACTCATATGCTGGGGATGAGAGCATTGACAATTACCTGCAGCCACGAAAACACAGTGCGCTGCTCTTGCTGTGATACTTCATCGTTTTCTTCTTTACGACCCCAATCAGACGAAGAAAATCGCGCAGCTCGCTTCCCTGAGCCTCGACTTTTCCTGACATCGTCCTTCGACCGGCTGCTGGGGAACACCCGGTTTCTCGACGTCATGGGGCTGGCCAGCACTTTCACCCATTTGGGGCTCTTCGTGCTTTGCAATTTGGGATTAAAGCATCCTTGCCCCGCCATGTTGTCATTCAAGCTCTCACCACCGCAGTCGCGGTCGTGATCAATGTCATAGAATCCGAATCTCAACATTTCGTCTTCAAAACACATGTCGTCAGCCTGCTCTTTGATTACTCTTAGAGCTGTGTCTTCGGCGCTGGACCAAGAGCCCAGGGGCAACGATAGCGACATGTTTTCGAAGTATGAGTCGTCGGCCTGCCCTTTAATTACTCTCAGAGCTGTGCCTTCGGCGCGAGACCTTCTGTCGGTGGGACATGACAGCGACCGTGGCATTTTCTGCGCATCTAAGAGGACATTAAATCGAGGATTAGCCTCAGCTGACAAACGAGCCACAATGTCTTCCGTGTGCATGATGGAATCGCTCGAAGGATACGATGGCTCTACAGAGTCAAGTGAATCAAAGCTCCGTCTCTTGGCCTTCGGGTATTCCTTTGGAGAGTCTCGTTGACTGGCCAGCTCGACTTCAAGTCCTTGCCCCAAATTCTTCCGTCGTCTTGCTTGAAACTCCACCCATTTGACTATAATGTCTTTCGAATTATGCGACTTCCCGGCACCTGCATCGCCGCCGTGACATATGCCTTCATCTACACCGTCATCCCTCTGATCCCCACTTCGAACATCAATCGAAACCTGTTGCAAATCCCCAGTCGTCGTCGTCGGCGGCGGCGGCGGCAGCGGCGCCGGCGGCGATGCCTCACTAACTCGTAACTGTTCCTCTGCACTAAATTTAGCTATTGAGATATCTTCACTTTCGACACAGGGGCGAGCATCCGAACAGGAAGGAAGTGCTTCATCTGAGACCGCCGCTGATGGCGCCAGAACTTGATCCAAATCTTCGAGATGAAAGCTCTTCCCCCTCCATAGCCATATTAGCCTATCTTCCAAGCAGCGGGCGCATACACTACCACTGGGTTGTGATTCCGAGGGGTGCCTTTTGCATTCCAGCATTGCGATGTACTGAAACTCCGCCTTGCCAACTGCCTTCTTCAATCAAAACGTATGCGCACTCGACATCGTAAGACACCTGGAAATACATGTAGTGTCAGTGCCGAGCTCTCTAACGAGTGAACGCGTGGAACAGGTAGGAATTGATAGGATATGTAGACCAAAAATTCCTACTAATTGTCGGCCTCTAAGAACAAGTGTCTCATCAATGAACCGCAGTAAACAACATCCAATTTTATAAAACTCAGCTGCAGCTTAGAAGCTTGCATGTCAACAGCTAACAAAACCCTTAAATGCGATTTCAGAAACGATCAAACACTTCAATCGCAGCCTCTAAGCAGCTCTGAGTTCTCTGGAATGCAAGAGTTGATCCTAAAAGTTGTCTGCAATCACGAAGACAGGGACTCCTAATGAGAAGAGCATGAACGGACAGACTCTTAAAATCGCCTCGTCATCCCGCTCATCTAATCTGTGGGAAAAAAGTCGATAGGTGCATGGCAAGGCGATTAGGAATTGACGGAAACCATCAGTCATCTCACTTGACGTACTCTAGACTATACAATAGGGAGAATTCCGATCGTGAGATGCACAAGTGGTCTAGACACATATCCTATCGACATTGCTTTTACACGCAAGGTCCACTTGCACAGCCATGGAGAGCCGAAACAAAACCTGTTCAACAGCCAGAGCAAAAGGAAAAGAATTACAAATTGGTCCCTGCACGTCGGGTTCTGCTTGCGCTTCTAATCTACGGGCCAACCACCGACAAATATGGCCCGAGACAGCGATGAAGTTATCTAAAAACTTGTTTGGAAACGTACCAACCAGACGAGACGGCTGGCGCGGTCAATTCTGTCGGCCACCTTCCAAAACCTAGCCTACAGCCGCAATTTCCGTGCATTGCCTTGAACTCAACCGAGCCGCTGCGTTGGTACAAAGCATCGGCAATCGGCAAGAATCTCAGAAACCTAAAAAAACTACACTCTCAAACGTTGCCCACAAAGTTCCACAGATGTTGGTCTGAAGCTTCAGCTCGAACCTGCACGGATGACGAAAACGGGGAGGGTTCTCAGCTGGCGCGCACACTTTCACCGACATGGCCACGAACAGTCCAGGTCGTACATGATCGCGCGCCCAGAAAGCGGGATCTAACATTCACAAGATGATTCCTCGTCCAAAAAAACCGTTTCTGAGTGGATAATCCGCCCCGATGCAACTCCAAATAAAGTGTTGCTACAAGAATCGAAGACGCTGCTGCGCCTCAGCTCCAATACCAGGAGCTCTGCTGGAATGTGTGACAGCTACTCACGGCCCCTCGCCGTACACTGTTGGGAGGGGGGTGATTGTACACCCTAGACTTGTCAGTCAGTTCGGAAATGGACCATGAGAACCTTCGACATGTCACTGAAATGGGACAACAACCAATTACTCACGACGAGTGGGGAGCAGTCTGGTGGACTACGAGCCCTGCCATTGCCATGTCCATCATGGTGCAGGAGGGCTCCATAACTTCCACAAGCGCTCAACTCAAGGCGCGTTCCAGCTGTGAAAGTGAGTAATACGCCACCGAATACATAATTCGATATGGTTACCGGCACAGTGGCACACCTCGCCCGCTCCGACCATCACCCATGACGAGTGCTTATACACGAAGTTGCGACTACGTGCGCCGTAGGGTGCTCACGGACACCCCGCAACTTCCTGGGTTCAGAAATCGAGTCAAAGATTGGTCCACACCAAACTTTCCGCAAATGTCAGAGCTACAGTGAACGTGAGGTTAGTCCACTGAGTCTTAAAAACATTGGAGCCGAAGCTCACATGGAAAGAGGAACGCTGTTTCGGGGACCAGATGTGGATGAAGGAGAAGTCACAACGGCCGGAGAGTCTCGAAATTCAACGGAAAATCATTTGCTGCAGTTGGGGGAGTGTGACGATAACCACTATACAACTGCTGGTGATCTGCCACGAATCAGCGGCGTAATCTACATCGCGGACCTGAATCTCAATCCTGGAATACACCTGACAATCTCCCAAAACTCACTCTTCGACCACCGTGCATGCGCACGCAATACAGTAACCCTAGCGAAATCCCAACTCAAAGACACGACCGATGCGAGAAACGGGCAAATCTCGTCGTCGTAGTCGTCATCGGCGTCGGTTACCCGCACCCTGAGCTTCCCAGCAACAACAGTAACGCTGCCAACAACCAGAGCTTCAATCTTCACATGAGCTACAATTCTCTCTGCTCTTCACACCTCTAGAAATCCCAAACCAAAGCGTCGGAAGTTGTGCTAAGTTAATCCTCATGGAACCCCACGTGACGGCAATGGTCATACATTCGGTGACTGACTGGCACCGTGAAGAGAACCCGCTGGAAAATCGTCGTCTTAGCGAGATGAAGAATACGTGGATGGACCACTACCTGCACCACCATGAGAAGCGCAAAATGAGCAAGCAGCTCCATAAACGAGTGTGAGCTGCTGAGTTGCTGGCGGCGCTTGAAGAAGACCACCTTGGCCATGGCAAACAGCAGCAAATCTTGACCCCACCCGACCCGACCCGACCCGACGCGACCCACCGAGACACAATGCGAGCGAGCAAGCGAGCGAGAAACCCATTTGGAAAATGCTGCGGCGAGATTCTGACACGCGTTCCCTCCCTTCCCACACGCGGCGGCTCTTCTGTTTGGCTTCGAGCTGCGGGACTGCAGCTGCTGCCCGTTGATGACGTCACCAATACCTAGAGCAGGAACTCTCCCCTACCCGTAAAGCTGCCCGTGAAGAGTCTCCCCCCCCCCGGCGGGTCTTTTGCTTTTACGTTTTTTGAGCTCTGACTTTAGCTTTTTGTCGGTACGGGTGAGTCCTACGTGGAGGGATGGTGTGGAATTTCCTTGCCTAAACCTTTTTCCGTTATTTAATGTTTCCTCTTTTTTTTTCTTTTTTTTTTTTTCTTTTTCATTAGTAATCCTTTTGGTTTGTATTTAATATGGTTTTTTTTTTTTTTTTTTTTTTTTTTGGGAGTGGCAAGAAAGTTTTGATTTTTTTTTTAAATGTTTAATTTTTTTTCTTTTCATAAACAAGGTAATTTTTGCACGTGTTGAAGCATTTTTGTGTTGGTCATTGGGTTTGTGACATTGGACTATGTCACATGGCACAAATGAGAGTAGGGTTGATGTGTAGTTATTATCATTGCTTTTATAGATTAATAAAAAATTATTAATTTATAATGTGTTGAAGGTGGCAATGTTCATGTGTGGCATTCAATTCTCTTGTCCACTTGGACTCAATAATGTTACCTGCTTTTTATGACCCAGTACCAAAACAATAACAACAACAACAATAATAATAATAATACAAAACAAAACAATAAGAATTGAACATGTGATGAGGTCAAATGGTCTTTGGGTTTTTGAACGTTCCGGAAATTGACTTGCATGTTCATGGTTCATTATCCACTTCAAAGATTTGTTACTGTTTGTTATATTGAATTTTTAATAAAAAAAGAGAAATGGAAAATAGAATCCAGTTAATCATAAAATTTTGTTTCTATGTTTTTGTCTTGTAACATTTTTATTTTTTTTTTGAATGATGCAATAATAATCATGTGTAAAACAATGTAAGATATTACTGTTGTTTCTGAAACTTTGAGGCATAGATGCTCTATTATGTGTGTCACAAGACATATCATTATCATAACAAAGATAAATGTTTTATGCATAATGATATTATTTAGGGCATAACACCCCCTTTTATTGTGTGTGGCCACCCCCTCTTTACTACATGGACACCTCCCCTACCATACAACCTCACATACACACATTATAATTCTTATTTATACTAAAAAAAATAAAATATGATAGATTTACAATAAAATATTTTGTACCATTGTCTTTTAATTTGAAAAAAATTCCATGGTACATTTTATATAATGATTTCATGTACTTTAAAAAACTAATTGATTTCATTTAAGGAATTTTTTATTGTAATTTTATTTGAAGTGTTGTTTCAGTGTAAATAAGAGTTTTAATGTGTGTATGTAAAAGTGCATGGCAAGAGAAAGTCTTTGTTATAAAAGGGGGCATCGACCTTGTGGTTCACTTGTTTAATTGATGAATTTAACAACATTCTTGATGAACTAAGTACTAATACATTTTTACTAATACATTTTTCTCTAATTTAGTTTCATAATTAATATATCATCTATTACAATGTTGGTATGATTTTGAATTGTCTAAATAAATTATTTTGTAGTTTGAATTTTGTAAATAAAATAATAAGACCATTATAAGGTGCAACTACTTTTTTATAATACAATTCTTGTACACTTCCAAACTTTCTATATTTCTGTTCACGAGATGGCATTCAATTAAGTATTATCAAGTATTTATAAATGCTTAAAGTGACTTTTAGACATTTTAGGTAGTTTTAGATGTACATTTTTATAATGATTTAGATACATTTTTGTATACAAAATCAAAATACTAATTCAATTATACAGATGGCACAAACAAAATAAAAAATACTAATGTGTATTAGTATTGTTCTAATAAAATAAATCTAAATCTAAATGTTTTGATTGTTATGAAATGTAAAGACATGCTTTTAGTACTATTAAAAAATGCATAATTCACATTTAAGCAAATAATTTTTGATTAGTTCAAATATTATATTGGTACAATTATATTTTACTTGATATAAGTTTATTTCTTTTTATTTATTCTTTTTTGTCGGTGAATTCACGTATTGAAATATGTTCGGTGTGAACCATGGCTTAATTTACAATTTTTAATATTAAAACAACATTTCTAAACCTTCATGAATTTTCAATAAAATTTCTCAAACATTGTTAAAGTAGAATTTTATACTAGAATTTATTCTTGTTTCTTGTATTTTTTTATGCATTTGTTTGTGTAGCGAATATAATAAAATATATTCCTTCTGATTTTTAATCTGTAGTGTTTGCATTCTAATGTGCGTAAAAAAAAAGTAAAGTATTTTCACATTATCAATCAATTGCAACTTCATCTTTGAAAATCCATATTTTTATTCATATACATAAATCGATATTTTACTAAAGGATGAGGATAAACTCACCTTCAACTTGTGACCTCATTCAAACTCATGTAATTTTTATAAAAGAGACAATTCTATTACATCTTGTGTTATATATCCTATTCTAAAACCGTTTGAGGTCTTAAAATAAATACATCATATGCGTGTTCTAAATTTGTTAGTTTATCATGATTGAATTGGATATTATAATTGATTTGAAGAGATTAATAAACAACTAAAATGTGAAGAGCTTGAATATGCATGTATATTTTGATTTTTATTATTTATTTTCTTTTAAAACCATTTAAAGTTGTAGGTATTTTGACTTTTATCGAAGCCTTTTTTGTACACCTTAGCGCTTGTTTTTGCATACTAGCATTTGTTTTGTTGTGCTTTCTTCAAACTTTGGTCCTTCAAATTTAGAATATATAAGTATGTATGTATGTGTGAATATTTATGTAAATTTAAAGTTGATTGTTCACCCATGAACAAGCTATTTTCTGGCCTTATATATTACATCCTTAAAAATATGCGTGGAATCAAGTGCTCAATAAAATCAACATCAGATCTCTAAGCCAATTAAATTAATAGTGTAAAACAAAAAAGATCTACATGGAATGTATACAGACAGAATCCTTGCCGTGAACCAAACAAAAAACACATTCTTTGGGCTCATTTCAAAAGTGGAGATATAATTTTTTTGAATGTTAGACTTCAAGTTTGTTTTATTCATTTGTGAGCATAATCTTGGACTTGACTTCAACTCCACCCAACTTATATTTTACTATTGTTAATCCAACAACTTGTGTGCATGCATGATTTCTCTACCCTTTTGGATGTGATTTGAGGTCCCTCACATGTGTTAGGCATCCTCCACATTGAATTGCTTTTACTAAAAAAATATGGTCCACATCATTTATTTTTATTTTTTTGTATTAAGGATCATTATTATAAATTAATCTTAATAAGTTTATTTGTTTATTTATTTGGGATGCATTTCAAATTTGCAACCTTGTAAAAATTTATAAAATAGGGAACCAATTTATGAATTGGGGGAAAAGAGGGTGGGGAGTGTATTTGTACAAATAGGATAATAATTTCAAATTTTCATGTATTGAAAATCTTACAATGGAATCCATTGATAAGATAGGTTTTTGTTATGAAAAACATTTAAATTCTTAAATGGGTTTGAATGCTCAAGTTTAGTTTGTTTGCACTTGTATCTCGTGTTTCCTTTCTAAAACAAGAAGTTAACATAAAAATTGAGGTTAGTAGGCTTATTTCAACACTACGTTTTTGGTGGTAGTGACTATTGATTTGAACATAGAATTATGCTTCAAGATGATGGGAAAGAATATATATATATATATATATATATAATAAAAATTAACAGTAAATAGTTTTTAAAATGGTGTGTATATGCCAATCCTTATTTTGGTAACCACTTGACCTTGCAGAATATGTTGAACTCTTTCTCCACGTCATGAAAAAATCAACATGTATTTAAATAATAAACTCAATAATCCACTTGGGCTATGGATATATATATATATATATATATATATATATCTCACAATTTACTGGTAACTGTTGTAAAATTCACATATAATTCACATACATAACTCAAAAGCTTGTATATGCATAGTCACATGATAAGTGACCCCTCCCACTCTTGGAAACAAGCTCTTATGATGTAGTAATTGCACATATTTATTTATGTCAATTGATTGATATATTTAGTTATTAATTTTTAAAGTCCTGGGCTTAATGGGAGTTAGAGAAACTGAGTGCCTGACAGTTATGAGGGCACCCACTTAATTGCCTTCAAACAACTCAACATCAAACAATTGTTGGGGTTGAGAACCAGACCAATTTCTGTGCAGAAACTGGGGGCCAAATTAAAGAGGACAACATCACAGACTGCAGTTTTCTTCTGCCTCATGCAAAAAGCTCAACTTTAATAACAGTGATTTAAAAAGCAACAAAACAAAAACACAACAGCAGTTGCGGATCACTCTTTGGGTTCCCTGCTTTTTTTTAACCAGCTTTTAAAAACTAGGTCATGCATCAATCAAATAAATGTGCAACATGTAGATTGACCATCCACTCTGTCACTTGTCTTTAGTGTCACAGAAACATTAAAAGAGATTTGAAATAAAATAAAATAAAGTAAAAGGGTATTTTGAAGTATATTCACATGCAAGCACAAAGATGCCTGACAAAACAAAAAAGAAGAAGATGATTCCCACTTTGTGTATTCATGCCTTCTGTGAATCTTTTGCATACAGTACAAGTTAGCAAGTTGTGCCCATTACAACACAAAGATCATTAAATGTGGTACCCAAAACACAAGAAACAAAAGCAGAAAACCATTGTAAGGAAATAACTGTTGTTGTTGGTTACAAAAACCATCACAACTTCTCACTGTTTGTTATGAAGATGAAAAAGCAACAAAGCATTGTGGGATCCTCTGCACAATGCTTGTGTGTTTTGATTGCTTAGATCTCAATTTGGTGCAACAAATCAACCTGAATTTTATTATTAAAAAAAGAAAAAAACTAAGGAATATAATGCAAGGAAAAAGCATTAAAAAATAAAACGAACAATGTAGGTTTGTGAAAGTATTGAGAACACAAGCTTAGTGGTCTGTATACATTAGATGTATGAAATAAAGCATAGTAATATTTAATGATATCCATGCAAAGAAATGCATTTTGAATAATTAGATATGTATATTTATATTTCATAAGATCCAAATAGAAAGACATTGATGTCAATGATGATGAGAAGTCCTTTTTAAAAATGTAAATAATGTGTATTTTTTTCCAAAGGTCAACAAGTACATGGTAACTAGTTTGCTAAAACAGGCTATCATTTTAAAAAATTTATTTTAAACTTTATTTATTCCTTTCTTTAAGAACAACAATTCATATATCCAATGAGTATATAATTTATTTTATTTTATTTAATTCAGTTGTAAACTTTACAATGAAGATAGTCACTAAGATGCTATCCTGCAAAATAATTCACATTTCTAATATGTAGGATCTATAAATGTCTTCTATTTGAACAATCTGTTGTTGTCAATTCAGCTAAGGTCTACTTTAGATATTTTGCGAACAAATATCTTATTTTGTCAAAAATTTCAAGTTCAAAAGGTTATATCAACTGAAATATTTGATTCTACACAAGTATGTTCGAATTCAAGGGTTAGGCCTTGTTACTTTCTACACATGTTCTAGAAATTACAAATATATGTATTCTATGTTCTAATTTTTATTTTAATTTTAATTTTTAGAATAGATTTTTATCATATATATATATATTTAAAATTCTACAAAAACGTTTCAATCTAATTATTACAAGCATTCATACTGCATAAATATGTACAAGTAGGTTAAAATATGTTGAATAGATGATGTTTTTTAATTAAAAAAACTATAAATGATTCTTAGAAGAAGTTTGGATTGGTAATTGTTCTCAAATGCACAAACTGGAAATCAAAACAATTTGTTTTTGAACGTTCTAAGATTTAAGAAGCTAATATAGAATTCTTTTACAACTTGGGCATTTCTCTTGCAAGAATTGCGGTCTTTAGAAAGTATCTTTATGGTTTCTTTTTTAGCTCATATATATAGAAGTGAGACTAAAGTCATTAACAATTTTGTCAATACCTCTCTTGTATTGTATTTAGACTCTCATATTTCTTTTGCTTAATAATAGCTATTCTAAATTGATTAATTTTTTGATAATCTTTTTTATTATATTTTTAATCTTATGTATATTTTAATTAAAATTTTACAGGTTTGTATAAATTTATGTCCTTGAAACTTACAACAACTTATTCTATATATATATAGATATATATAATCTTTTGCTACATATGATTAATAGGGAATCTTTAAGATAAGGATGCAAAAATACTTTTGGTGCAACCATTGTTGGCTAATATTAATAATTTGTAATCATTCCTACAAAAGTATTTTTATATCTGAAATAAAAACTAAAAATTAACTTAATAATTACACATGAAGTTGAACAAGTTTACATTGGCATAAATACAATTGCATATTTTTTTAAAAGAAATTATGAAAAATTTAAAATACGTGATTTTATTTTATATTATTTATATTTGTTGTTTGAAATTTTCAAAATAAATAAGATTAAAAGAAAAATTTAGCTGATAAAGATTTTTATTTTATTTTATTTAAATGTAAAACTCAACCTTGAATTTTGGGAGCAACAAATTCAAAATAACTATTTGATGTCTCTTATATTTCATGAAAATTCTGAATATATTTTAACTCCAAATCAATTAAAACTTACTAAACGGTACTGTAATTTTAGTTGGACTCTAATCAACCTTTTTCAATCAACAAACAAATAATTGAATCCACATCATCTATACAATTGGCATTTTGTGTGTTTAGTTTAATTGAATCCACATCATTTATATAATTGGCATTCAATTAAACTAAACACACAAACTGCAACTGAAATTGTACACACACACACACTCTTTTCAACTGCATCGTTATTTAAAAAAAAAACCATGATACGATTTGCAAACACCAAAACTATAAAAAAAACAGCAGGCGTGTTTTGAACCCACAATACAAGAATTCAACAAACCGTTTCTGCCTACGAAGATCATAAAATCAATAAACGAAATGTATCACGTTGAGTAGTAGAAAGCAATCAGTTCATTTTCGTTATTGAGCAACGGTTTTTTTATTTGCAAATCGCCACCATTTCTTAGTATCTCAACAACGATCTGCTTCGGTTTAACACCGCGTGTGAAAGATGTGTGAAAAACGGTCTTTCAACCATGCTAATGATGCAACATTAAGCACCGCCAAATGCCCCTAACAACGTCAATGCAGACAGGGATTCGGTCCCTTGCAGGGCAGTCAGTGCACTAGACCTGAGCGAATACTGGCACTGATCCCGTTGCTGATCAACTCCATAGCGTCTACATTTGTGGAAGATCTACTCCTCGGTTGACTTCTAATGGGCCGTGTCATAGCTTCTCTGCTTATCGCCATCGTCATAGATGCTCTGCACGTGCAACACACATAATACACACACACCCACACACAAACACACACAGGCACGAGTTTCTGTAAGCTTAACCTTGAACCCCGTTATGTGTCTGTTCCTTGGGTTTGGAGTGCAGAAGCTCAGTGCATACTGTTCCAATGAGCGATTCGTGCGAACATGACAGACACGAAGTCGATGGAGAGCGATAGAGAGAGAGATCCATGGGCTAGTCTCGGATGGATTTGTATTCAGATTGACTCCCCAAGCTGCGGTTGTCGATGTGGGTGGGGGGTGATGGATTGATAGTGTGGACTACGAAGCAGGGTTCCTGCAGAATTTTGTTTGTTTGTGGATGAGTTGAATCATTGGTGGATGCAACGGATGCATTCGGAGAAGATCCTGAATCCTCAGCACAGTTTTGGACGACAATGCTCCGCAAGTCTACGACCAAACATAACGAGTACTCTGGTGTGCATTAAAATTCAGTGTTTAACTCCATTGTAGACGTATTTTTTTTCTCTCTTTCTGTGTGTGTAGGTGTAAATGCAAATTTTTATATATATATATATATATATATATATTCCAAAAAGAAATAATAATAAAAAAAATGTTATGACAAGTCTAATATAAGTCTAATAGTTTTTTTAACTTGTTTGGAAACATAAGTCTAATAGTTTTTTAAAGAATTACTATTAATACTTGACTCTTTTATAGTTAGAATAGATCCAATGCAACTGAGCATAGCACTATAAAACTGAAACAAACTTAAACACACTTTTTTTTAATATTATTTTAAATTATTACAAAATTTAAATAGTAAAAGCAAACAACTGGGCTGCATATTTATTTTAAATCAGTTTTGTTCCATAAATTCTCACACTGAATCAATAAAATTTAATCCAAGTGATTATGACAGCTGTCCATGTGCTTCTGAATATTATATGAATAATTGCTTAGATGGTTAATACAACAGTGTGTTTACTTCTCTGATCATGTTGATGTCAAACATGAAAACATTTATGCTTTGGTCATTCTAATTAATTGATATGTAGGAGTCCATATTCAAAACTAATCAAGTTGAGGTTCTCTTCCCGCTTGTCATATAATCTATGTGATGAGAAGTGATAAAATTCCAAATAAACTCATAACTGTGTTTGACTTACATGGCAATGCTGCAAATAATTTCTTTGCATTCCTCATTAATGTAAAATTTAAAAACCATACTGAAATATTAAAGTGGAGAAATTGAGTGATATTTACAAGCCCATTGGTCATTGTTTTACTTGTCATATTTATTTAATATTAATGTGAATAGAGCTACACAAAAGGAGAAACCTTGCATTTAAAGCTCAATAACTACTTGTTATTACCTTATAACTATTAGTTCCAAAAAATATTTTGTTTATATAGGATAGGTTTTTTTTTTTTTTTTTTTTTTTTTTTTTTTATTTATTTAATGACAATGTCTTACATTAGTAGGGCATAAACATATACATTTTTTTTTTTTTTTTTTTTTTTTTTGTAAAGTGTATCATTTTATTCTTAAATAAATTTGAAGGTTAATTTAAAAACATAAATATAGTGTTCTCCTCATCACAATGAGCCTTCTTGTTATGATTTTTTTCTAGTAATATATATTCTTTTCAATAATAATAATAATAATAACAAACTATCATATGAGATTGTTTTTTTCAAGTAGAGAATATAAAAATATACAACATTTCTATATTGAACTCTTAATTATTATTATCATTTAAAAATACTTATTATTATGTAAAAAACGTCCAAATTCTCTTTTAATTCTGCATTCCAAAAACTAAAAATTTAAAAACGTTTTCACTTCAAATTTTCAATTCTTATAAAAACATTTTTTCCAATTTTTATGTAACATTCTATGAAACAAATAATTACTTATTTTTATTGTTATTGGTATGTAATTATTATTTAACTCACCCAGAAATTTAATCAAAAAAAGAGTCTATAAATTTGCCTTTTGTGAATTTGTTAAAATATAAAAATTGTATATCCGTGGGTATTATTATGTAACTATGACACCAACGACCAATTCAGTTGCACCCAATAGGTTTTATACCAAACCATAGCATTCACAAGAGGCCAAAATAACATCTAATGTTCATATTCAATACTAAACTTTTGAATAACTGAAGAATGTAGAAAATAACAACAATAACAAGAAGAGAATTGCTAAAGCGACACCCTTGCAGATACATTCCTGCTCTCTCTTCAAGTATTGCTCAGCAAGAGCTCTCTCTTATTGCTCTTCACTTGCGAATACACACTAAATCCTCACTCCCAATGTTTCCTCTATCCCTAATGCAAGTCGCTTCACTAGCTGACCTTCTCCAAAGTGTCCCAAAAGGAATTGTGAAGTGCAATCCCAAAGAAAATTGCAATGCAAGCAACCACAACATCTTTGAGGGTGTGGCTTTAATAATATAGGGGTGTGGCTTTAGTTATCCCCTAACAATAATAACAACAATAATAATCATAAAAAGGCAAAAGTAAGCATTCCTTAAAACCACCTTGGACAAAGTTGATGGTGGACAACCATCCAAATTTTCATCCACGTCATCCACCCATAAGTTCATCCATACGAGGTGTAGTAGACCCCGGCCAATGACATTGGAACACGTGCTCGTGTGAGACAGTTTCCTGGAAGGTTCTAGGAAAAAGGAGACTGACCCGGAAGGCAGCGCAAAAGAATGCGTGAAGAGGTCCCAATGCCCGACGACGACGACGGCGCGGTGCGATCCACGAAAGATGCGACCACATGTGTAAATTTGCATGGGAGACTGTGCCCGAGACGTGCCCACCTCGTCAAACCATGAAGTGACTTTCTAATCTATCTCACTCTTTCGTCATTCTCCCCCCCCCCCCCCCCCCCCCCCAAACCCTGGTTTGCTAGAGAGCTGATTCAACAAACCTCAGAGTGTTGCGTTCCATGAATCTCACTCTGTAGATCGGTGCGGTTTTTTACCAACGGGAAAATGCAGACGTTGCGTGTGACGACAAACTGCAAGCCACTGGAAGTGGCGTTGCTGAGCCAGGGATAATGGGAGAGAGTCTCGTATCTGTACTCTACCTTGGCGACGGCGATAACTGGAATAACTTTCATACTGTAGGACTCTTGACTTGTCACTCCGGCAAATTGCTAGATGCTTCGGTTTACAGACAGATCTGATCCAGGGCGATGTGTGCAGCGCCAACGTCCAATGGCGCCGAATGCTAGTACCCCATCCCGTTCCGGATGGATTCCCTTTCAAGGCTGATCACGACACATGAACCACATGAATTATTCTTGGAATCGCAACTTCTGTGTCCCGAGACGGGAAAGGGCTGATCTCCGTTCCTTGCCGAGACCATCCATGGTTCAATTAGCTCCTTCGTCATCAGTGGTGTACTTTGCTCACTGGCTCTGACGCTTGATAATTGATCAAACCCGGTGTGAGCTGCATGAGTCAGAGCGGAATGCCCTTCTTCGCAAGTGCGGCGTAGGCATTGGTGCAACGTCTCGCCCAGCCTTCCTCCTTAAATCGACAAACATATTTCCATTGCATTTACAAAAATGCGTGGTTTATTAAGATTTTCATGAGAAGAAGTCACCTCGGTCCCCTTGAATCTGTCTAATTGAGACCTGTTCACTTATACCTTTATTTGCATTGAAACGAAGAATCCAAATAAAACAAAGTTGAAGACAGCTGCCTTCACTACTTTAATCATCATTGACCCAGAGTCACTCTTGCAGATACAGAAAGATCATGATATAATTGAAAATCTTATAGCTGCACGTTTAAATCTACAATCCAATTAATTTCCTTTAACTAGTGACGCTGAGAATGGTGACTCATGACAAGCAGCTTTCACACACTGCCCCATCGTGGTGGATTGAAGTAGAAACCGCACCCAGACAAGACGATTACAAGGAAATTCATAGTTGAGGAAACATGGTACTTTATTATTTAGACCAATATGCTGCAAATATGTCAAAGTAGTGCCTGTACCTCTTCCCGAAGGATTAAAAACGGCAAACATATTATCCAAGAGCAGCAGTAGTTATTTATATTGCCAAATGCTGTAGCTCTTAGTCTCCTGAAATCAACTGTCCAAACCAGCACCCAAATCAATGATGCTAAGATACTCCCTTGCAAGCCGTGCACGGCAAGCATAGTGAAAACCAGCACCAAGAATATATTAAAAAAAAGAAGAAGTCTAGATCAATTCATGCGCGGCGGTGATGAACCTTCAAACACCGTCATACTGTGGAGCTGTCGATTCACGCAGACGACAACTTGTTGAGCCCTGTCATCATCTAGCTGCGCGTTCTGCACTCGTCCAAGGCTCAATAGGATTCTACCACAGCATCGTCAGTTCATGGCCAGGGAACTCCGTCGATCAGCAGCCAGAGGAGAACCTTGGTATATGTACAACACCTGACAGCTCCAAACAGAGCCCACACATGCCAGGCGGATATGGATGTCGACACCTATCCTACGTACTTCTGCCGCTATCTCCTGCTGACTACCCTGTACTAAAAACCTACTCCACAACCAAAACCAAAGCAAAAAACAAAAAAACAAAAAAAACAAAAAAAAAACTTACATGAGCGAACAAGAACGACGCTTAAGGCCACTAGTACGCACCACCTAAGAAACAACTAATGACTCTCAGAAGACCTTGACTTGAACTAAAAATGCTCTTCAATAAAAACATTGAGCATTAAGGGGAGTTATCTCTATCGTCGACCAAAAAAAAAAAAAAAGAAGGAAAAAAAAAGACTAAGAGATTCCCACATTTGCGACTACCTACAGTCAGTGATTAGACTCAAATATTCGTCAAGATCACTGTCAAACCTTAAAAAGTCAAGTCTTCGAACTACCATAGTTCCTACGAAAGGGGCTAAAAAACTGTTAGCCCTGGAGCACCTCGTTCACTCCACAAGGTTTCCAAACTAAAACCTCGCGCGATGACGAGAGTCTCACCGAAGATCTGTTTGTTGAACAAATGCTGGTATTACTCGATATACCAGACACAGGAACTACGTCCAGATCTTGAAAGGATTTGGGGGAAGCCGGTGGCGGGATTTGAAATTCATCCCAATCCCAGCTAATGTCGTGAGCTGAGCTTTGAACACCGCCAAGAAAGTCGTCGAGGTAGTCCGGCGACCACCCCTCGAGTAAAATGCCGGTGGCATCAGAGCCGGGCGAGCTAACGTATCTCGTCTCGCTCGTAGAGGAAGTCCCAGGGGTACTTCGGAAGGGGCTTGATGTACTGCTGCCACTTTCTAAAAAACTGAAGTGGTCAGCATACCAAACATTCCCAAAAACCCTAGATTCGACTTCCAGTTCCTGCGTACCATGTTTAGTTATGGGCTCGATTAGAGGGAGACCTATGTCGCCCGCATGAATCTTCGCCTCACAAACTGTTGGGTATGCAGTCCCTAAAGCCGTATCATCTAGGGCTAATGAGTTTCTGTTTGGTGATGCAGGTGTAAACACACCACTATCATCAACTGATGATTGCGCCCCACTGCCTAATACCCTCTGGTGACTCTCCTCACGAGGGAAATTGCGATGCGTGCCCTCGCCTCTTAGACTGACACTCGCTGCAAAGAAAACCAGCAAACACTCAGCAATAAAGCACTCCAACGCAAGATATAACACAACTCCCAGAGGCAATTTAGTACATTCTTTTTGGAAGTAATGAAATAAATTTTGTACCAGCATCATAAGCTCGAGCTGCCTCTTCTGCGGTGTCAAAAGACCCAAGCCATCGACGAGTTCGCTGCCTAGGTATCCGGATCTCTGCCACCCACTTCCCCCATCTTCTCTGACGAACGCCTTTGTACTTCGGTCCATTCTTCTTCTGAACCGTCGCCTTCAGGTTCTTAGTTCGTGTACCGAGATGTACTGACGGGTTCCACAGTTTCCTCGGGGGAATCCGATTAACTGAATCTTGTGGCTGGGAAAGAATCATCTGACTATGGTCGTAGGATATCGCTCTATAAGCAGACAATCCAGGCGGTAAACTACACTGAATTGGATCACCAATATAAGCCTCGGCAAGGCCTACGTGAATCTGCGATGAAACTGGACCCAGAGTACTACAAAAACCCTGCTCGACACACTGCGGCGAGGAGGCACTGTACATGGTCCTTTGAAATTGTTGTTCAAAACTACAATTGTTGGAACCAACTGTACTTAACGAGCCGCATGCACTGCAACTATCCGCAACTGAACCTCTCCCACTGGAGGAACTTCCATCATGAGTCTCATGAAAGGTCCTTTGGCCTTCACGTTCGCGGGATGAATTCCTTGAATATCCCATGACAGCCATGACGTACTCACCAACTCAACACTAACACTCGAATAATATATTTCCCAAAAAAACAGAAAAAAAGAAAAACAAGACAAAACAAGCCAAACCTAAACAAGAAAACAAACAAATAAAAAAGACACGACTATGCAACAGTGCCAAAGGTCTCAGAGTGCTGGGACTACTACAGACGGTGTTGTACAAGTTCCTCACTGGACAGTAAGGTGCAAAACGAAGTTAAAAAAAGACGTCCATTAAAACACCTAAAAAATGAAATTAGAACAGTCCGCTAACCACAGCAAGTAAAAATCTATAGGTACCTGGACACTTCAATTCACTCAACGACGCACAGGACTGCTGACAAATTCCTATGAGGACTGGCCAAAGACCCTTGGCACCTTCTCGGACACCATGAGTGAAGAACCTGCACCAACAGAGTGCAAGGCAACGATACACACAGAACAAACTTAGGATTATTCATGATCCCAGAAGTGCCCCGAGCATGCATCTACCAGAGGACTAGCTTAAACCCGTGGGAAGGCCAGCAGATAGTCTCTGAAGCAGTCACTAACAGAAGTGATCCATTGCCAACCGCAAGAGAGCTCCTACAAAGCTAGAACCAGAGTCGGATTATAAAACAGTACTAACACTACGTGCGTCGTGATCAAGTGCCTAGCCTAAGGTGCAATTTTCACAAAGCCTAGCTCGCCAAGCGAGCCCAAAACAAAACCCCAGTGCCTAACCTACCAGTGAGTGCATCAGTGATCAGCGGAAACTCCAACACCAATCTCCTTCAACGGACAACCAGTCGATGAATTCTCGACCGCTCCACCAACACCCGAGTGTTCGATTCGGGTGAAGCGAGCAACGAGAAGAAACGCCGTCAGAGTGGCCAATTGCGAGAGAGAGGGGATCCGAGTCCCACCACCTACAAGCCCGTGCCTAGAGTGCAAATCAACGTGAGTGCGTGCGAGGGAGCGAGAAAGCTGAGAGGGATTGATCGAAGACTCGATGAGTTCGACAGAGAGTGTGCATGGGACAAGCTGGTCCCTTATACTCTCTCTTTCACACATCGTCAACTGGGATTCCCCTTCCCCAGGTCCAGACCTTCTTGAATAATCAACAAAGCTGGTAAATTTTTCGTCGGCAGCTCTGATCCGAAAATTCTCCCCCGACGCATCTGTCGGTACTGCTAGCGTCGGAAACGGTGCGCAACAAACAAGTTGCACACTTCTTATGGTGGGATGACTTTGTGTGTGATAGTTTGGGAATGCATGTGTTGATTGTGTGTGCATTTAAAGAGCATGTATGTGATGGGAAATGAAGCAACTTGGCAACCGTTGTGGATATGAACCATTGAAATAAAGTAACTGTTTTTCATGGAAAACCAATTACTTTAATTCAATTGCAAAATATGAATAAAAATTTGGTGATATTTTGACAACAATTCTAAGTAGGAATATGACTGCCAGCTACAAATAATATGAAGCTTAATAGTCTCTAACCGTTTTTAGAAATACCAATTTTAAGATTTTTCATTGACAATTATAAGATGTTGTAACATCAAATTTTAGAGTTTCGTTTTGGTTTTTTGTGCATTTTTTGGGTAATTTATTGTATGGTGTGAATGCTACTACCAAATTTTGGTGATTGTCAAGTATTATCAATCTTGCATACACAATACATGTACAAAATTGATATCTAATTAACATTTTATTTATATTTATCATTATCTTCTCCATTATTAACTCTTTAACTCACGGTCAAAATTGATTACTTTTTTCAAGTCTAAATACATGGCTCTAACCATATTTGACATCATAAAATCACGTCATTATATTTTAATTTTATCCTAATTTTATAACTTTACAATCCTAGTATTTATTAGCTAAAGAATTCTAAATTGATTAATATTGTGGCAGTGGTAAGATAAGATCTTATTATTGATCATTTTTATGATCACTTGTAGTTTGTAAGATTTTATATGTCTGTGTGTGTGTGTGTATATATATATATATATATATATTTCTTTGTTCTTCTCAATAGTGATATTTAATTGTTACCATTTGTAGCTATTCTATGCTTTTATTTGTAATTAGAGGGCTAGAATACTACCGAAACTTTTCAATCACTGTACTTGAAGAACAATTTTATTTGATCAAAATAACTTAATAGAATTTAGAAGCGTTTTTTATAAATGAAAAGATCTATAATATATGATGAGATTTTAGAAGAGTGCAATTATTTCTATCCACGTTATTTCTTTTAATTTTAAAAATATTTCTAAGTACAAATTACAAAACTTTTTTTAACTGAATAGGTGTATTAAAAAAATTGTTAAATGGTTTTTATTAATTACTTCTGAAATATATCATAAAATTCAGTAAGAATTTTTAAATCTGATAATTTTATATACTATGCTTTTTTTAAGAATCTTAGAATATACCAAGACATTAAAATAGCAAGCAAGAAAGTCAATAATGAAATTACAAAGGATATCAAACATGTTTGTTAGATGATAAACAATTCATTTATTAAGTCTAAAGGACATGATTTTGTATTATAAAATTTTCATACATTTAAAAAATGTTCCATTAAGAATGTCTAAATATTCATTTAATTTCAATTTAAAAATACATTATACTTCAAGCTCTTTAAAATTATAATTTAATATGGACTGTAACTTGAAATATTGGTTACAAAAATCTTCAAATTAATGGGAATAAATAAACATTTCTTTTAAAAAAATAATTTCCATCAATTCATAAATTAAAAACTAAAAAACTATATTCATTTACTGAAAATTTTAGCTAATAAGTTGAAAACAATCTTATGTTATTATGATGGTCACATATAAAAACCATGATACACATACTATATATATATATATATATATATATACATAAGTTTTTACACATGTTGAAATTTTCTATATTTAGAAATTATTTATACTAAAAATAAGTTAAAGCTATTTAAGAAAAGATTAAGTTGTTCAATGAATGTCAAAAATTAAGAACATAAACTTTTTTCATAGGTACATTTCTAATAATACCAACTTCATTTGCTTAAACTAGAGAAAGCTTTTACTTAAGTTCAATACAAAGCCCAACTTGGTATGTAAAATTTCAAAACCTAGACCTCATCACATCAAATGTCTTTAGAAGACCAAATTTGAATTCCTCTAAAGTACAATAAATAAATCCAACAAAAAACACTAGTAATCTACAAAATTATAAATTATATTATTTAAAATATATATATATCATTTAAAAAAAAGGTAAAACCAAAAATAATTACCAAGAAGCTATTAGATTCCAATAAGTTTTAGTACAATTGAAATATTGATTTTTTCTGTTTAAATACAATAAAACAAAGTCACAACAATGGTTTGATTCGTATATTAGTCTAAATGAAGGTAACAGTTTCAACTCTCCACATACTGGAATGTCTCATGCGTGGCTTGCAATGAGACACACCTTGTTTGTACACCACTACATACATACATATATACATACACACACACACATATATATACATATGCATACATACATACATACATACATACATACATACATATTTATGCATTTGCAAGTAATGTTTAAATTTTTAATTATTTCAAACATCAAAGGTAGAGAAGATGGGTGATCCTAAGAGCAAATATCCTTTTTAAAGTGAGGGGTGGTTTCCTTCCTTGATGAATGGATTGATAAAGACCATGAGGTTGATTAGTTGATTGTGACAATGTTGTTTGCTTTGGTGGGGCACCAAGCAAATCTTATCTGTCTCATCTTATCGTTTTGCAAAGCAATAATAACCACAACTCACAGTCCAGTCCCCCATAATGGGTTGGTGCAAAAAGAAAGAATTCTACATACATTCTTCTGTTCCACTGTGGGAATACACACACACACACACACATATATATATATATATATATATATTTTAAATTAAGGATATAGCAGTAGCAGAGCCGCATGCGAAAACATCCGTCGGTTAGAAAAATACAGTTCATTCATTCATCCACCTGACGTTGCAAGTCGGAGCCCCATCCGAGACAAAAATTTGAAATCTTATCTGCCATTTTGTCAGGACCCTGCCTCCCCACTCCCCCAGGAGAGAATTAAAATAAAAACTCGTATTTTTCAGGTTCCCAGTTATTCAGTTTGGATTCGTTTTTAAAACGTGTACAAAAAGAAAGTGAGAATATTACAGGCAGAATCAACCCAAACTCAAAACAGCTCTCCTCCTGATTGAGAGATGGGTACTGACCTGGCATTTGATCTCTCTGTGGTACTCATAATCTTGTGCACAAACACTTGAATTGACTACACTAAATAGAAATGGAGTGACGTCCCTCCTGTTGGCTTCCCAACTTAAAATGGTAAGAAAATCTATTGCTCTGCATACAAGTGCACGCATATATTGATTGAGTAGATAATGAAATCAATTGATAGGAAAATCTTTGTTTTATTAAACTGTGACATTTCCCTAAAACATCACATCATCCATCCACCCAAAGCTGCAAGCAAGTCCCTTTATGGAATTCTTCAAAATGTTTAAATATTTACTCATATTCTTATTATTATTGTTGTTGTTATAAGCGCTAACAAAATCCACAGTAATTATTATTTTGTATTTATAATATTCAAAGGCAGAAGAAGATGATTGATAGAGTGGAGCTTTTAGAAAGAAAAGTGCAGTTTTCATTGAGGGAGTAAGACATGGCTGCATTAATGTCGCTACAGACAAAGACTTGTTCCTTAGAAAACAGAGCCGTGGTCTCATTTGTCACATTTCCATTGGAAGATCCAAAATTCCCCCCATCACATCACATCCACTAGTGTATGATTATTCTATCTCCCCCAAGTTTACATTTATATTTTGGTTAATTTTCCACCCAAGTATAGTATTATATTTACACTACATATTAAAATGAAGCTTACATGAGCTTCCATGAGAGATTGCCAATATGATGTGTCTCTGTGTGTGTCTGTGTTGACATTGTACTTTAATGCAGAGTCTTGATCCCCCATGCATCCCAATATCAGGACAAACAAGCTATTTGAAGTTGATAACTATTATTCTGCGTAATATTCCTATTGCTCTTATTATTGTTATTATTATCATTCTTTTTGTTTTGTGGGTTGGTGGGTTTTGGCTCCTTAAAAGTGCTCCTGGCTGTGACTCCATGAGTCCAGACTGTGATAGATCAAAGGCCATTTGGGTATTATTTCATCTACCCTGGAGCTGGTACAAGTTTAAATTAATAAATTAATAATCTGTCCATACTTGTGGTGGATATCTAGCATTAAAAACGCGTTTCACAACCACAAGATTTTCCCATTCATCATCTATATGTTGTGTAGTGCTGCAACGGAAGGTTGCAATTGCCAAGTTTCAGTGTTCTATTTTATTTTATTTTATTTTTGACACAAATTAAGATGAACTTTAGCCTACACCTGACATTCTGAAATGAAAATTGTGTCTGGCCATAAATACAAAACAGGCCTGCTTTTAGTGACTACTTCCACAGGAACAAATACTTTGCCCTCTTTCATGGCCCTTGCCTGATATAAAGGCTATTAACTTTTCCAAAAAAAGTGAAAAGTTAATATACATTAGGAAATTCTCAAAGATCTATAGTTTTTGAAAGGTTATTAAGTTGTTTGCTTCAACTTTTGGAATAAGCTCAAAATTTAACAACTTTCATTTCATATAGACATGTTTTTTTTTACTTTACTTTATCTTTGTTTTATTTATGACATAAATGGGATATAATTGTTGCATAAGATAATTAAGTGACTTAAAAAGAACAAAGAAGTTCAACCTTAAAATCTTACTATGAAAGTTATTATATAAACATATAACATGTTCAAAATTATATAATATATTATCTTAATTTATCTTTATATATCTATCAAATATATGATGATATCAATGCAAGAACTTTAGTCTTCTAAAGAATTACCATTTTTAGTCTTTGACTTATTATATTTATTGTGATATAGAACTTGTATCATCATCTAAAAATATGTTGTACTTATTTCATGTTGTTTTTTTAATTTTGTTACAAGATATATTATAAAGAATATGGATGTTATCAATAAGATTATAGAACATCTACATAAATTATGAACTTCTTATTTTGGTAGAATTTTGTGTCATTGTATAAATCAACTAGCTCTATTTAAATTCTTTTAGCATTTTTTATTTCAAAAATTATAATCCACATTATACATTCATGTAGTTGATACTACTAACATACCTATGCTAATTCCTTATACTTAACACTTGTATCCTTCAATGTAGATAGATCAAACACTATTTGTATATGATTATTCTATTATTATTTATTTTGATATATTTATTTTACTACTTTAAGATTTATTCAAACTATAAATCAAGTTTTGTGTGTAATTTTTTAAGACTATTTTATTATATCTTCTTCTTAAATCACCTCTCTTTATTCTTTTAAGCTTAGATTATTAACGAAATATTTTATAATCTTGCAACTTTTTATATTTCTAATAAATATTTTGAATTATTTCAAAAATAAATTATAACCATGATTATTATAGAATTTAATTTTTAACTCTTTAAAGTTGTTGATTTTATATAAAATAGTATATTAGATCTCATTAAGTTTTATAATATATTTTATTTTACTTCAAAATTTATTATTTTTTAAACTATTAAAAAAAATTTAACTTAAATAGTATAAAATTTTAAAATATTAAATTAAAAAACCACTAAAATTATTTCAAATTTATAATAATTATAAATTTTTATTTATTAATTTTTATTGAAGTCAAAAAAGAAATTATATCTATTATATTTAGTGCATTCTTTAATTTTATCATATCATATTATAATTAAATTATTTTATAGAATTATAAACTTTTTTTAATATATTAATATATTAATTTTTAACAATTAGAATTTCTAATTCTATTTATTTTATTTTTTATAAAATAATTTACTTACTTACTATCATAGACATACATATTTATTTTAGTATTTATATATATTTGTTTAAGTAGAAGTCGATAAAAGTAAATTTATTTCATAATATTTTTTAGAAAAACTTCTTTAAAGCTTTATAGACATTTCTTTGATTTTACATGTATTTGTAATTGATTGGTAGGTTAGAAACTTAGTCAATAAGTTAACTATGTCTTGATAGCTTGCGGAACAAGCTCACTATATAGTGTATATGTAAAAAATTTGCCTTGCCAGTTAAGTTACATGTTTTGTAAAGTCAACACATTTTGAAGGTCTTATAGAACATTGCAATGTAACTCTTAATTAAAAAGTATGTATAGAGGCAAGAGTGAAGCCTTTTTCACTTTTTTTGGATGTCTTTTTAATCTTTAGTCTTGTTTCAAGACTTTTTAATCTTCTTGTCTTTGGCAAAAGCCATTCTAATTTATTATATGAGAGGGATTTCTTAGTCTTTTTAGGTAACACAAAAGTATATTGAAATTATCTTTCTTTGAAATTCATGTCTGTGATAGTTTGACAAGAGTCCTAACTTATTGTTCTTATCTTGTTTTAGAAATAAGTGGATTATGCCACTTCTATTATTATGTTTTGAAGGTTATAGACTACCCACGTTTAAAAAAATAATTTATTTATATAAAATTGATTTTTTTTAAAAAGAGAGTAGATTATTTCTCTTTATGGAAATTTTAATTTGATATTAGAGGTTGCAGATTATCCTCCTTTAATTTAATTTTTTGAATTTTTTTGAGTTGTCTATGGAAGAAAAGATTATGGATGCTATTCTCAATAGAAATAAAAATAGATTCATAACTATTGGAGATCTTTATAAGCTTATCAATATTCTAAAAATAAAAATTTAATATATTTTTAATGTAAATTATAGAAGTACTATTCAAAAACATTTAAAAAAAGTTTAGAGTCTCTACCAAGAAGTTGTACACTTGAAGGAAGTAAGTACATGAGCCTTACAATCAAATTCAAGAAGTCTTGCTTCTATAAGCATAAAGGAGGCAAGGATTAATATGCCCAAAAATTTTGATGGAATAATATCAAAATTTTGAAGATTTCTACAATAAGTTAAGTTTTATTTAAAGTTACATCCTTTACAACACCTCAATAAATTTATTGAATTAGGATTCATAGGTACACTTTTATTGGAAAGTACTCTCTCTTAGTTTATATCTTTGATGGAAAAATATTCAAGACTATTCTATGATTTGAATTCATTTTAAAAATAATTTAGAACTATATTTGAAGAAAGTGATCAAGAAAGAATAGCAGAGATTGAGCTTCTATTGCTACAACAAGGATCATATTTAGCCACTACATATGCTGTTAAATTCCATAAATCTTTCTACAAATATAAATTAGAATGAAAAAAATTTAATCAACTAATTTTAATACGAGTTAAAAAATAATATTAAAGATTTATTATTGATAATGTTAATAATGAATTGATTGGAGCAATTTATTTTTCAAATCACTGCATGTGACAATTGACTCTTTGAAAGATGCTAAGAACAAAGATTTGGTTGGAGAAGTACAACTCAAGCCATATCAATATATGTTAAGTTTTCAAAAGCTTATTTGTTTAGGCCAAAGCTTATATAAATTGTCTCAATACATTTTAAACATCTTATTGTGCAAGAAAAGACTTATTGTCATTAAAAATATTTATGCCTATATTGTGGAAAATCTAAGTATACTACTCAACATTGTCCAAAAAAACAATGCAATGATAAAATAAGGAGCATGGTATCAAGGACATGAATCTTGAAGGAAGAAATTATTAATACACTCTAGTGTCACTTAAAAGAACTAAAAAGTTATTTAAAGATGGTATAGTATTAAAATAGAATGACTATTGCTAATGACAAAAAGATTAGAAAGACTTGAAACAAGACTAAAGACTAAAATGGCATTGATAAAAATGAAGAAGGCTTCATTCTTGCCTCCATATATATTCATAACTAGGAATTATGTAATAATGTCTTACAAGACCTCTAAAACGTGTTGATTTAGTAAAACATGTATCTCAACTTGCTAAACAAGTTTTTTTATATGTATGCCATATAATTAGTTTATTTTATAAGCTACTAACATGTAGTTAACTTGATGATGAAGTTTTCAACCTACCAATCAACTACAAATACATATAAAGTCAATGTAACATCTATAAAGATTTTAAGACGTTTTTTTAGAAAATACTATGAAATAAATCTATTTTAATTTACTTCTACTTAATCATATAGGTAAATATTAGAATAAATATGTATGTCCATGATATTACTTCATCTCTTTTTAAGGATAAGTTCTATAAATAGTAATCTTTATATGTTGAAGAAATCCAAGATGTAGTGAATTATGTTTGCCACATATTCTAATCTTTCTTCTCTTCAAAGATGGTTGATAGGTCTTCTCAATCATTAATAATATCTCATATAAGGACAAGAAGACCATCCTATTATTTGGTCGTTATTAAATCCTTTCTAACTTCTTTCAAATAAAATATTTGAAATATTGTCATGAATTGTTTCTACCTCTAATAAAATTATAAAACATTGAAAGTCTCTTCCAAGGTTGTGATACCAAACATACTATATTTTTCCATCTATTTGAGGTAGGATATATCATCTTTGAAGATCTTCATCTTAATTATGTCATCTTGTAGATTGTGACAATTATAATATTTCATTTGATAAATTAACAAATAAAAGCTCTTAAGTTGAATCTATTGGTAGTTAATTCTCCATCTCTTTAATGTCACAAATACACAAAATCAACAAATAAGTATAGAAGGTAGAATGCTATCTTTTTTGAATCTTATTTCTTTTAAAGTAAAGATTTTTTATTCTTTATTTTGATTTTGATGGATTAGGCTTATGAAAAGCCTCAACTTTCTTTGCTGTACTTGCAAGATTTTTTATTGGCTTCCATATGAGTTTATTAATATCATATCCATGCAAATTAATAAGATATTTCAACCTATTTTGGCGTAGCTTTGAATCTAAGTCTTCTTCTACTCCAAATTCTTGATTATTATCCACTTTTATAGGAGGAGGTGGTATTTGTCTTCTTCTTGAGATATTCATTGTCTTATATGGCTCAAAAAGAGACACATGATATACAAGTTGAATCTTCATAGACTCCGATAGATGTAATCAATAAGCAACATAATTGACTTGTTTACAAATATGAAAAGGTCCAATCCTACAATAGTTTAATTTGTGTCACGGACCAAAAATACAAATAAGAAATCTAAACAAAAAGTTCAAGAAGAAATGACAAGAACTAGATTATCAGATGAGTACAAGAGCAACGCCAAGAGAATTGAGCTAGAGCTTCAAGAGATGTGTTGTCGAGACTGAAGAACTCTTAAGCCTCGACTCCTATATATACTACTGGCCTATGGTTCTAAGGAAGCGCATCAAGAAGCTTCCTAAGAACTATGAAGCTTCTCGAGCAACTACCCAAGAGCTAGGAAGCTTCTCAAGTAACTTCTTAGAATCTACTAGAATATTCTAAGAATCTTCTAGGGCCTTCTAAAAGAATCTTTAGGGAATCTTTAAAGAATCTTTAGGGAATTTTTAAAGAATATTCTAAGAGAATATTGAAGGAATCTTCTGGAAGTTTCTAGAGACTTCTTTCTAGAAGGTTCTAGAAACTTGTCTCTAGAAAGGTCTAAGGACTATGTCCCTAACATCACCTCCTCCTTTAGCTTCGAGGTCTCTGAGAAGCAATGTTATCGTCAGTCAATACCAACGCAAGAAAATGAAGATCTGTCGCATAACCTCTGCTATGAACTCCAATTGTTGTTCACGAGGCAAGTGATTCAATGGTCCTTGAAGCCAACGGTAGTGGCCCACGCCTTCAACTTCTGACCAAGCATGAACCTCCGTGTCTTCATTGTGAAATTGTCCTACAAACACTCCTTCTAGCTGACCATTGTAGGCAGGCTCGACCTCAAATACAATCACCAGCGATCTGTTGCTCAGAATCCTTCGACGTCATCGTGGTGCAAGCAGTTCTTCATCTCGCGGTCGTCTTCGTGAGCTAGTTGCTTGAGATGACATGACAAGTGTAGTATCTTGGCTATCCATATTCAAAGGCTAAAACAATAAGAACAAACTTGGACTACTAACAAAGTTCTACGCTATCTTGGAGAGAATGACTACATCAACTATGGATTTTGGTGGTGCTCTCTCCTCTTTTCTGTTTTCTGGATGAACAAGCTTCAGTAAGAAGCTATCGTCGAACCGGCTTGGGTTTCTTAGGATATTGTCGATGAAACTCCTGTACCTTTTGCGGCGCATTCGCGAGATTTTCGGCCGGCTCCCATGTTCGTTCATTAATATCGTAACCGCTCCAATGTACAAAGTATTCTAATTTACCCCGTCTTTGTCGTGAATCCAGGACCTTTTCCACCTCGTATTCTTCGTGGTTCTCTATTTCTATGCTAAGTGGTGGACATTGTACTCTTCCAGGAAAAGACGATTCTCGATAAGGCTCCAACAAAGAAACATGAAAGACAGGATGTACCTTCATAGTAGCTGGTAACTCCAGACGATACGCTACAGGATTGATCTGCTTCTGGATAACAAATGGTCCCAATCTCCGATAGTCCAATTTGTCACATGGCCGCTTGGTCTTAATATTTCGTCGAAGCAGCCAAACTTTGTCTCCAATCGTGAATTTAGGTGCCTGATTCCGAAATTTATCCGCGGACGCCTTGTAAGATTCTTGGGCAGTTTGCAATTGAAGCTTCAATGTAGTTTGAAGCTGCGAAAGCTCCTTCACCAATCCTTCAGCTGCCGGATTGTTAATCGTTGACGAACTCCATAAGTCAAGCTTCAGATGGTATCCATAATTGGAAAAGAATGGCGTTTGTTGAGTTGATGCATGAAGGGTGTTGTTATATGCGAACTTGGCTAGCGGTAGATATGCGACCCAATCATCTTGTTGATAGTTGATGGTGCAACGTAAATATTGCTCTAAAACTTGATTCATCCGTTCTGTTTGGCCGTCCGTTTGAGGATGAAATGCCGAAGAAAGCTTGATATCCACCTTCAATATTTCAAAAAGAGATTTTCAAAACTTTGACACAAACTGGGTTCCTCGATCCGATACGATATCATCTGGTAGACCATGATATCGATATACATTATCAAGAAAGAGTCTTGCTGTGTCTTCGCTTGACGATGTCTTCTTGCAAGGGACAAAATGCGCCATCTTTGTAAGCCGGTCTACGACAACAAAAATGCTGTCAAATGAATTCGATGGTGGTAGATCCGTAATAAAGTCCATGGAAACCGAAGACCATGGTCGGCGCGGAATAGGCAATGGCTGTAGAAGTCCATAAGGCCGATGTCGAGGGTTTTTAGATCTTGAACAAATGTCACAAGATACAACAAAATCTTTCACATCCTTCCACATTTGAAGCCACCAGAAATCGCGGGAAATAAGTTCCAAGGTCTTATTGAATCCAAAATGTCCTGCAGCTGAAAAGTCATGACGAGATTGAAGAACTCGGAGTCGTGTTGGCCCTTTTGGGATATACAACCGCTCTTCGAAATATACTAGATCTCCTTCTATCTTGAATTTATCATCACTAGCATGTTGTTTGATATCAAAGGCTAGAGAATCTTCAATGGTTGCGGCCCGTACCTGGTCGAGGAAGTCAGCATCAATTGGTACAATAGCTGCGTTGAGTCGAAATTTCTCTGGCTTCAACAATGTCGTGCACTGTTGATCAAATGCTGCATCTCCAGCCTTTGGCGCGAGATATGATCTCCTTGATAATGCATCGGACAACCCTTGTTGCTTCCCAGGCCGATAAGTAATAACAAAGTCGAATCTGGATAGCGACATACTCCACCGAGCTTGACGCCGATTCAAAACCCGAGCCGACATAAAATACTCCAAATTCTTGTGATCCGTATATACGGTCACTGAATGTGCAGTTCCTTCCAGAAAGTGGCGCCACTCTTGGAAAGAATCTACTATAGCAAAGAGTTCCTTATCGTGGATCTCATAGTTGATCTCAGCAGCAGAGAATTTTTGAGAATAGAATGCAACTGGATGGAGCTTCTCATCTACGCCCATCTGTGAAAGTACAGCTTCCAAAGCAAAATCCGAAGCATCTGTCTCCAAATAGAAGGCCTTTGTAAAGTCCGGATGTACCAAGATTGGAGCTGTAGTAAATACCATCTTCAAATCTTGAAATGCTTTTTCTGCGATAGGTTCCCATTTGAGCTTGTCCTTACACGTTAACCGAGTGAGGGGGGCAGCAACTTGAGAATAATTCTTGATGAAGATCCGATAGTAGTTAGCAAATCCAAGAAAATATTGTACGTCCCTAACCGTCTTCGGAACTTCCCAAGACATGATTGCTTCCACCTTCTTTGGATCCATCTTCAAGCCTTCCGTAGTCGCGATGAATCCCAAAAACTCCATCTCAATTTGGTGAAATAAGCATTTCTCCAATATGGCATAGAGTCCTCGCTCCCATAGTTTTTTGAGTACCAGACGAACGTGCTTCTCATGTTCTTCCTCGTTCTTAGAAAATATCAAAATATCATCTAGATAGATGACAACAAAATCGTCTAGATGCTCTCGAAAGATGTCATTCATCATGTGTTGAAAGACCGCTGGAGCATTAGTAAGACCAAATGGCATGACATTGTATTCAAAATGGCCATACCTTGTTCGGAACGTTGTCTTCCATTCATCTCCTTCCTTAATTCGCACAAGGTTATAAGCTCCCCTTAGGTCAATCTTTGTAAAGATCCTTGCACGCCGAAGTTGTTCTAGAAGACCAGAGATCAAAGGCAGTGGGTAGCGATTCTTTTTTGTCACCTTGTTGAGACCTCGATAGTCCAAGCACATCCGTAGTGAGCCATCCTTCTTCTTCACAAATAAGATTGGTGCCCCAGCTGGCGACTTCGAATGACAGATGAAGTTCTTGGCTAGATTCTTGTCAATGTACTTCCGCAACTCAGTCAACTCCGTCTGCGACAAATTGTAGATTAGTCCAAAAGGTGGTTGTGCTCCTTCTTGCAATTCAATGGCACAGTCATAGGGTCGATGCTCTGGCAGCATATCAGCATTCTTCTTTTCAAAGACATCTTTGAATTCTTCATACTGCTTTGGAATAACCAAAGTCGGAGTTGCATCTTCTCGAGTCGGAGTTGCGAAGATGACAAGAGGTGTATTTTGCTTGGCTTCCTTCATGAAAGCCCTTGCACCTATAAACAAGGATTTGTTTCTAGACATTGTCTTGGCAGATTCCACCTTGAAGGAGTTTGTTGGAAATGTCACTTTTCGCAACTTCCAATCTATCAATGGATTATATCTATCAAGCCAAGATAGTCCCAAAATAATAAGACATGAAGGGGTCTTGATAACATTAAACATAATATTGCTCTCGTGGTTTTCAAGACGTACCTTCAATGGTTTAGTTTCATGGATAACATTGCCCGAAGACAATGGTCGTCCGTCTATGACTTCTACATGGACAGGCTTAAGTTTCTTTACAAGAGAAATATTGTGAAGCTTGGCAAACTCTTCATCTATAAAGCAAGCGCATGCACCCGAGTCTAATAAAGCATCGACTTGTAGTTCTTGAATACCTAGATATAAAGGTACCATAAAACAATCTGAAGGTTGAGCTGAGAGAAAGGGACCTTGATTAATTTTGGATGTTGAGATGTCAGCCGCACGGTCCCTATTGTGACTGGGCGTCCTTGTTTTCCTGCATGCTTGTACTCCTGTGTCTTGTTGTTTGAGGCTTCTGTTTCTTCCGACAATCTACAGCTTTATGGCCCGCTTCTCCGCAATATAAACACAAGTTTTGTTCAAACCGTCGCTTCCTTTCTTCAGCTGTGAGGGGTTTGAAACGTACCGCATCAATTTGTATGGGTTCAGGATCTGTGGAGTGATTCTCTGGACCTTTTGAAAATGTAGCAAATGCTCCATCATTTCTCCAGCCTGATCGTCTTTCTTGTCGTAATTCAAAGAGGCGGTTGTCACAAATAATTGCCTGAGATATAAGTTCTTCTAAAGTATCCGCCTTAGGCATGGTGATCAATAAGTTCTTGACATCATCTCTCAGTCCATATCGAAATCGTGTCATGAACGCCTTATCATTCCAATCAAGATCACATGTAAGCTGTTGAAATTCTGCAGCATAGATTGCAGCAGAACGTGATCCTTGTCGCAAATTTTGTATCTTTCTTTCAGCCACTCTTTCTCGATCGCTATCTCCAAACGCAGCAGTAAGTCTCTCTATGAAAGCCTCTAGGTCGTACAATATTGGAGAATCCTTCTCCAATAGTGGAGCAAACCAAGAGCGAGCATTTCCTGATAGAAGAGTACCTATGAAAGCAACCTGGGTAAATCCATTCGGATAACGAGAAGGATATAGGCGTAGGGAAAGCCGTACTTGTTGCACAAAACCTCGGAAGTTGGCTCTTGTTCCGTCAAACTTGTCTGGCATACTCGCTTTTGGTTCTTTCGTACGAATCCTTGAAGTATCCATAGGGGTCGTATGTGACACATGTCTTGCTTCTCTCAGTCGAATAATCTCTCGTTGTAGGCTATGAATTTTGCGTCGAGCTTCTTCGGTCACTAGATCAATTTAAGGTTCTTTACTTGGATTGCGAAGAAATGCAATCTCCTTTCGTACACTATTCATAAGAGCTTGAAGATCTGCAAGAGTTGCCACTCTATTGTCTACTTGTGGAGATGCACTATCTATGACCTAGTCTACTTCCATATTTAGAGAATAGATGGATTAAAATTTTGAGAGAAGAAGAAATTGCTAAGTCTCTTGGAGAAAATTGTAGCACTACCTGTCACTAAAACCTACTCGGAGAAAAGAAAAAAAAAAAAACACTAAACGATTTCAGTTTTAGAGGAGGGTAATCCGCAACCTCTAAAAATGCCTCAATGCTTTCGAGAAGAGGGGTAATCCGCACTCTATCAAGAAGGCAAAGCTTTGAAATCGATGTTAACAGTCTTTTTTACTAGCTATGCTAAACAAAAAGAAGGAATTAATATCAATCCAAGAGAGGGTAATCTGCAACCCTTAGAACCCTCAAGTATCTCCAAGGAAAGGGGTAGTCCACTCTCTGCCTCAAAGAACTAAGCTCTGATATTGTGATTGAGAAAATATCAGTTTAGAGGAAGGTAATCCGCAACCTCTAAAGCGCTAGAATACCTTCAAGAAGAGGGGTAATCCGCTCTCAAACAAGAAGGATTCAGCTGTGATATTAAGATAAAGGTAGTCTCGACAAACTGTCACGGACCAAAAATACAAACAAGAAATCTAAACAAGAAGTTCAAGAAGAAATGACAAGAACTAGATTATCAGATGAGTTCAAGAGCAACGCCAAGAGAATTGAGCTAGAGCTTCAAGAGATGTGTTGTCGAGACTGAAGAACTCTTAAGCCTCGACTCCTATATATACTACTGGCCTATGGTTCTAAGGAAGCGCATCAAGAAGCTTCCTAAGAACTATGAAGCTTCTCGAGCAACTACCCAAGAGCTAGGAAGCTTCTCAAGTAACTTCTTAGAATCTACTAGAATATTCTAAGAATCTTCTAGAGCCTTCTAAAAGAATCTTTAGGGAATCTTTAAAGAATCTTTAGGAAATTTTTAAAGAATATTCTAAGAGAATATTGAAGGAATCTTCTGGAAGTTTCTAGAGACTTCTTTCTAGAAGGTTCTAGAAACTTGTCTCTAGAAAGGTCTAAAGACTATGTCCCTAACAATTTGTCACAAGAACAAATTGTTTTGATATTACAATGAAATAACTATATCTTATCACCCATGTTGAATTGTGGTTGTTCCTTGTGATAGACATCTACATTGATCTTTTGTTGTTCTTAAGCTCCCTTCAACTGTGCCTTTATTATTGCATATAACTTTGACAAACAATTTGCTAAATCTTCTACTATAAAATTATCAACGTTTGAAAAGTCAAAAGTATCAAGTCATGGATGATAACCATGATTGGCAAAGAAAGGTGTTTGTTGAGTGAAAGAATGTACTCAATTATTATATGCAAACTTTGCCAATGGCAAAAAAATTGTTTAATGATTTTGATAACATATATTACTCCAGAACTTGTTTCCCTTGTTCTATTTATCCATTAGTTTGAGGATGAAAAGCTGAAGAGAGCTTTATATTTACCTTAAGAATCTTAAAAAGAGTTTTTTAAAATCTTGATGTAAATTGAGTCTCTTTATTTGATATAATATAGTTGAACAATCCATCATAGCAACAGATGTTATTAAAAAAAAGCTCAACTGTTTTTTCACTTGTAATAAATTTTGTACATGGTGCAAAATGTGCCATCTCTGTAAAACAATCTATTATTACAATTATAGAACCATAAAAACTTGAGATTAAAAGATTAATGTTAAAATCTATAAAAATGAAAGACCATGGTTGTTCTGGAATAGGTAATGGTTGAAGAAGTTTATAAGGTCAATGGCATGGACTTTTAGATCTTAAACAAATATCACATAATTATACAAAGTCGTTCATTGCCTTAAATATTTGAAGCCACTAAAAATATTTCAATATTAGCTTCAAAGTATTGCTATATCAAAAATATCCAATTACTGGAAAATCATGACGTGCTTGTAAAATACATAATTATGCTGTTGTCGTGATGTAATACGACTATATAATAAAATTATAATCAAAATTGAATTTCTAATTAATATCTAATTATCTTAGTTCAATTATAATTTGAGGTATCTAAACATGGCTTTTGTAAAAGCCTCTTAGGTTATTTTCTTATCTTAATAATTAGTAGGTTGAAGGTTAGTTAGTAATTTTACCTTCTAGGTTGTAAAGATTCTTCTATAATCTTAGAAAGACTATAAATTGATGAAATCAGATTAGAAGAGATAATAATTAGTATAATTGGTACTAGAATTAAGTTGAGAGTAAGGTTGGTCTAAAAAATCCTTAGGATAGGATAGATTGATACCCGAGGGTCGACCGTTTAAGAGACAGGATCGAAATTAGACCTCTAGCCACTAAAATGACGGCCTAGGGCAAAATAGGATTTCATTTGAAGATCGGAGGTTAGGATTTGAGAGTTAGCTTGAAGTTCTTTCCAGAGACATAAAAATTGTTTTAAGAGGGTTTTGGAGGAGTTAGCAATTTTTGTTCAAAGTCAGGGTTTGTATCAATGATTTGGATTTTATATAATATAATTAGGGCTAGTAATTTTGGCTAGTTTGTGCAATTGGCATATCATCTACAATTAAAAATTTGATATTATGTGGATTATTAGGTGTACTAAGTATATAATTTTTTTTGTGATAATCTAATGGCATGCTTTAGAGATATCTAGTTTTTAGCACAAGAGGGTTTTAGAAGGTGGCAGTTTGAGGTTGAATAGAGTTTCTATGATATCTAAAGATCTATCATTCAGATTAAAGTAAAAATTGGCATGGTATTGGAGGACTTAAAGATCAAGCTACACACCAATTTTGAGACAAAGTTAACGGTTGGAAAAGGAGAAATCATTGCTGGGATTTTTGCTTTACTATTCAAGTTGGTGGCCAAGTGACATTGGTGCAATTTTTGGAGGTTTTTTCACAATCTGTAGGTTGGATTGGGCTAAAAATTCTTGAGCATTTAGAAGACTTGCATTGACAATTGTGTACAAAATTCCACATCAAGTGGATGGTTGGATTGGATGTTATAGCTTGTTAAAGTTCATTGATTAAGATTGGGATTTACAAGAAAAATCTAAATTGCTTAAATATGAAAGTAACAAGTTAATTGGGATTTATATATGGTTAAGACTACTAAGAAGAGTGTTTTAAGCACTTTTGAATTGAAATTCAGATTATATTCTTCTCACATGGGTGAAACCTATTAGGGTTTCTTGGCTACTTGTGAAACATAATCTCACCTTCCACAACTAAGTGTCCGGTGCATACCTGAGCAAAACAATACGTAATACGACACCATACCTTCTAGACTATATAATTTTTTTATCAAAATAGAGTAGATTATTTTTGAACTTTTTCTTAGAAATATCATGAGATTTATAAGAATTATTCTTAATATCATGAATAAGAGAATTAGAGAACATACTTGATTGAGTTTGTTTAACAAATGTTGAATCAATAATTAATGTTGATTTTATTGCTTAAAGGTGAAAATGCTCCAATATCAAGAAAATTATTATTTTTTGATCAAAAGATGCATCTTCTTCTTTTAGTGCAAGATAAGAACATCTAGAAAGGACATCTAATAAATCTTGTTATTTTTTAGGTTGATAAGTGAACTTGAAATCAAATCTCCATAAAGACATGCTCTAATAAGCTTGAAAATAATTGAAAATATGTGTCGACATAAAATACTCAAGGTTCTTGTAATCTACATATATAGTGACTAGATTTGAGGTGCCTTTTAGATAATGATGTTATTCTTAAAATCAATCTATGATTATAAAGAATTCTTTGTAAAAGATCTCATAATTAATCTTGACTGCTAAATTTTTTCTAGAATAGGAAGCTACTAGATGAAGTTTGTTATCTTCTTCCATTTGTGATAATACTACACTTAAGACATAGTCTAATATATTTGTTTATATAATAAAGGCCTTGAAAAAGTCAACATAATATAAGATTGATGTAGAAGTAAGTTCTTTTTTTAAAGCACCAAATAATGCTTTGGTTTCTCTACTCCACTCAAATTTGTCTTTATAAGTCAAATGTGTAAGTCGAATTACAACTTTAGAAAAAATCTTGATGAAGTTCCAATAGTAATTGATAAAGTCCAAAAAGATTTACAAATCACTTATTGTTTTTAAAATCTTCTAATCTATGATAGTCTAGACCTTCTTCAGATCCATCATTAGCCCTTTGTTGGAAATGATATATCCCAAGAAGTAAACTTGAATAATATAGAATATATACTTTTCTAATTTAGCATATAATCTTGCATCTCTAAGTTTTTGTAATACACAATAAACATAAACTTCATGCTCTTCTGTATTCTTAGAGTAGATTAAGATATCATCTAAATAATAGATGATAAAAAGATCAAAAAACTCATAAAAGACATTATTCATTAAATGTTGAAAAGTAGTTGGTACATTTGTGAGTGTAAAAGGCATGACATTATATTCAAAATATCCATACTTAGTTCAAAATATAGTTTTCTATTCATCTCTTATTCTAATATGTATTAGATTACATACTTTTCATAGATCTATTTTTATATAGATCTTTGTTTTATTGAATTGATCAAAAAGTTTTAAAGTTAAAAGTAGAAGATACATATTCTTGATAGTGATCTTCTTGAGTCTTTGATAGTCTATATATATTCACAAAGATCCATCTTTTTTCTTCACAAATAAGACAAGAGCCTTGGCTATAGATTAAAAATGGTATATAAAATTCTTAGCCAAATTTTTATCTATATACTCATTGAGTACAATCAACTTTTTTTGTAATAGACTATAGATTGGTCCAAATAGTGCTTGATTTCTTTATTGAAGATCATTAGAACAATAATAAAGACAATGCTCTAAAAAAATAACTGCATTTTTTTAAAAAAAATATCTTGAAAATCTTAATATTGGCAAGGAATATTACTTGATTTATTTCTACCATTAAAATTAGATGTAGCATATGTAGCAAAAGATGACCCTTCTTTTGTAGCATGCATGAAAGTTCTTCCACATAGTAATAAGGATTTGGATGTATTAGACTTATATGTTTCTACTTAATTAACTAGATTTTAAATTAAACTACAAGAAATTCAATCTATTAGAAGATTATACTTTTCTAATCAAGATAATTTTAAAATAATCAAATTAAATAGAGATCTTATGATATTAAATATTATTTTTATATTATAATCTTTAATTGATACATATAAAAGAATAATCTCATGTATAATATCTCTAGAAGATAGTAAACAACTAACTATAACTTCTACATATATGTATTTAGTTTTCTTAACTAACAATATTTTTTATTTTTTGACAAAATCTTTGTCCATAAAACATGTTGAGGCTCCTAAATCCAACAAAGCAAGACTTTGTGATTTTTTGGTCCTAAATAAACTTCTATTGTAAAACAAGATAAGGAATTTGAAGAAAGAATATAACCTTTACTAGGAATTATACAAGATTCCAGCTATACGGTCTCTATTATAGCTGAAGAATCTCATTTTCTGACACATTGTCTTCTTTGGCAACCATGCTTCTTATTTTGTGGTTGCATTGTTTTTTTTGGACACTGTTGAGCAGTATCTTTAGCTTCTCCATATTATAAGGATAAGCCTCCTTCATGTCATCGAGTCTTTTCTTACTCTATAAGGAGTTTAAAATATATCGTATGAATTTGCATTGATTCTAGTTTTGATAAATAAGTTTGTGAAAACTTAATAGCTATTCTTATTATTTAACTTGTTTTTTTTCAACCAAGTCTTTGTTCTTGATGTCTTTTAAATAATCAGTTGTTATATATATTGGCTTGAGTGAAAAATTGTTCCAAAGATTTTACCTTTGGTATTATTAATAATAAATCTTTAATATTATTCTTTAATTCATATTAAAGTTGATTGATAAGGACTTTATCATTCCATTCCATATTGCAAGTGAGGTTTTAGAATTTAGGAGCATATATGGTGGCTGATCATGATCCTTGCCGTAAAGATAAGAGCTTAGTCTTTATTACTATTTTTTGATCATTTTTTCTAAATATAACAATAAATACTTCTAGGATTGAATTCAAATCATAAAGTAGTTACAAATAATTTTCAATTAAAGGTACAAACCAAGAGAGAGCACTTCTTGATAGAAGAGCACGTATGAATTTGACTTGAGTATATCCATCAAAGTATTGAAAAGATTGCAACCTTGTATAGAACTTAATTTATTGAAAAAATCCTTAAGATTTTGATCTTGTTCTATTAAAATACTCAAGTATACTAATCCTTGTCTCCATTATACTTATAGAAAAAAAACTTCTTAGATTAAATTGTGAGGTCAAACTACTTGCTTCCTTCAATTGTGCAACTTCTTGATATAGACTCTAAACTTTTTCTATAGATATAGCAATAATTCCTCGATGATTCATATTGAAAATACATGAGATTTTTATTCTTAGAGTGTTGATAAGTTCATGAAGATCTACAATAGTTGCAAGTCTATTTTCACTTTTGCTAAGAGTAGCATCCATAATTTTTTCTTCTATAGACAATTTAAATAAATTCAAAAGATTAAATTAGAGGAAGATAATTCACAACCTCTAATATCAAATAAAAATTTCTACAAAGAGAGATAATCCAATCTCTCTAAAAAATAAGTCAATGTTAGAAAATAAGATTTTTTTATTTAAAGGTGGATAGTCTGCAATCTTCAAAATACAACAATAGAAGTGGAATAATCCATTCACTTTTTAAATAAGATAGAAATAATATATTAGCTCTCTTATTAAACTGTCAAGGATACAAACCTTTAAGAATTAAAATATCAATACATTCTTGTGACATTCAAAAATACTAAAAAATCACTTAAAGATAATATTTGTAATAGAGTATAGATAGTTAGAACCATAGAAGTTTCTAGAATTGAGGTTAAGTTAGTAAACCAGGTAGGATCCATTGTGGAACATTCTAGAAAGAAATTAAGGTGGTTATTTAGGTGAGGCCTACCATAAAACCTTCTAGAAAAGGCTTAGGATAGTTATTTAGATAGAGCCTACTAGCTAAAAATATTCTAAAAAAGACTTTGGATGATTATTTAAGTAAAATCCACTACTTAGGAATATTCTATAAAGTCCAAGGTGATATAATAAGGTATAAATAGGACTAACTAGGACCTTTTGGAAAATGTGGTTAAGTATGGCTTTAGATCCTTTCTCTAAAATTTTTCTTTAGTAAAATTTGGTTCTGCATCTTTTTGTTGGTTCAATTTAGTTATATTTCTATTTGCCCAGTTTTTTCTTTTATGTCCTATTTTGTTTACTTCCGTTTAGTTTTTTTCTCATCTATTTTGTCCTATTTTGTGATGAGGCTTTATGTTGCTATAGATTAGAAGGAACTTTGGCTTTTGACTTAGTTTGATCATGTTTCATTAATATCAAAGTGAGTATTAGACTGTTTACTTTTGGTAGCATATCAATAGTCATCATCTAGTCCAAGGTTAGTTGTTGTGGTCACATTGGATACTGTGTTGAGGCTACCATGAGCTACTCTTAAAAAGTCAATCAAGAAGTAAAAAGGCATTACAACAGTGGAGTTCACTGGAAAAATTACAATATGGAAGATATGACAAAGCAATCCGAGAAAGAGACTCAAATACAACACCTCTTAGGCCAGATAGCTATTTTGTAAGGGCAAATAGAAGCCTCGAGGATAAGAAAGTCGACATCTGCTAGGTTAAAATTGAGTAAGCCTAATACTTATTGTAGGACTTTAAGACAAGAAGATGTATGTCAATGATTCTTCAATATGCCTCAATACTTCTAATTATTTGGAATAAATATCATTGAAGGAATTATATATGCAAACAACTATTTGCATGATGCGGCAACCATTTGGTGGCAACATCAAGTTCAAAGCTATAGAATTTAATGTAGATTTTGTAACTAGGAGGACTTTGAAACTAAGTTTTTGAATCAATTTTGGTCCATTAAGGAAGAGAGAATAGCACAAGATTAATTGGTAAATCTTATACAAGCTAGGTCAGTGCAAGTTTATGTCTTCTAATTCAAGTCCTTATGTCTCTAAATTGATAATGTTTTGGAGGAAGAGATAATGGATTGATTCCTATGAGGTTTGGAATGTGGGATCTAGCAAGAAGTGGAGCTAAAGGATCCCCAAACATTTGAAGAGGCAATTCGAATTGTAGAAAGGATCAATGCTATAGATTTCAAAAATCATGGAGTACGATCTATGGTATGAAGTTCTATGCCACTTTCTAATACTATGGCACAACAATCAACACCAATGGAGATTGATGCCCTACAAGGATCATTGACACCTTAAAGATGACAAATATTGGTACAAAAGGGATTATATTTTTATTTTCGAGAGCTAGGCCATTAAATCAGAGGTTGTTAAAAATATCAAAATTCAAGCAATAGTAAGACAAGGCCGGTTCATAGTCTTAAAACTCACAAAGTTGATAATGAGTCAGAGCAAAAAAATAAAACTCTCTAATAAAAGGATTGAGGGCCAGTATTAGGTATAACTACTATCTATTAGAAACAAATGGCATGGCCATGAAAAACTATAAAAAGAGTCGACTGATTGTATCTAATATGACTATTAAGATGACAACTATGTGGAGTGCTTGTAGGTTGTGGCTCTACAGAAAATTGCATCTCAAGTAAAATTGCTGACTAGCTTGAAATTAAAACTAAGGCAATCAAGGAAAGAAGTATATATCTTATAAAAGACTGAGAGAACATATTAGGTAAGATGTCTAAAGAAGAAACCTTGAGATTGATAGCCACCTACATCTTAAGAGAGAGATTCAAGGTCCATTCATCCATAGCTCTATATATCCATCTTCAATATATATATAAAGTCTTGGCTCCCAAAATACTTCTTTATTTAGTATAAAATACTCAAGTTATAATAAACTCCTTTCAAAATATAATATTCCTGCAAAAGATTTCTTCTTTCTAAATTTTAAAAATTCAAATCTGTTAATTCAACTATTCAAATTTTGCCAAAAGTAAAAATATTATAGAATTAATCCTTAAGCTTTACTTTACAAAAATTCAACTATAAATTCACTACCGATTGTTTGGCATCTTAAAAATTCTAGCAGGTGCTCTAAAATCCTAATTTACAAGCACCTAAGTACTATTTTCTTCATTTCTCACAAATCCAAAATCTAAATGTCACAAAACTTATATAAAAAGTTTGATTAGATAATAATATATATATTTTGGAAATTCTTAGCCAAAATCTTATCAAATTGCACAAGATATAATTCAAAATACAACCACTAGCAATTCGGATCACTTACTACCCTTAGATTTGCAAGTACTTCACTTCAACCTCCAATATCTCCTTCCTTCAAACTTAAAATCTATCAAAAAATATGCCAAAAGTATAGCAAAAAGAGTGTTCTCTCCAATCATAGTTGCCAATCCTTTGTTGCTTTCTATATGCATGCGTTATATTCAAAAGAGTGACACTAGGTACAAAATCAATACCTTAACTTTGAGCACCCATATCTCTTTCATATAAACTCCAAATAAAACGAAATTTGCACCAAAACCATAGCCAAAAACCTAAACTTACTGATCCTAGCTTCCAAAGCTCAAATGCTCTCGAAAAATTAACCCTAATCTCTAATAAGGCTTCGGGCAGCCTCCTTGAAGCCCATTCGTCATGATTTTTGACCAATAGAAATAGAGATTTTCATCATCTACCTCCATTCATCTATATGGATGCCTTAAACTCTTTTTGCTACCAAAATCCCTCTTCAACTCTTTTTTTTTATAAGATTTACTCAATATATGCCCTAAATACCATATAAAGAAACAAAATAAGACTTTAAAGGTTGCCAATATCTAACAAAGATGACTCTAAATATTTAAAACTTACTACTAATAAAATCAACTTGAAAGTCACTATCAAAAGAAAATAAAGTTATATAAATTCTAATAGTAATCCCTTTAAAAAATCTCTTTTTAAAGTAGTAATTTAACTACATTCTACAACCAATTAAAATCTAGTAACATGGCTCTCACCATGTTGCAAAGTAAATTATATATTAAATATATAATTATATTATTTTCATATGATAGCCGAACCACAATATGACAATGGGTAGAGCAAATCATATGAAAATATCAAAATGTCTTTCCAATAGACCTACTTAGTAGTATACCTCTTGATTGAGGTGCCTCTTTTCAAATAGAACTATAGATTAGAGCCAAACCAACAAGTCGATTAATTTATCGCTTAGCACCAAAAGAACTTAAAGAACTATGGAGGACATTGGATGAACTCTTAGAAAAAGGCCTCATTTGAGAAAGCACATTACCATGGAGATTACTTATACTCTTTGCACTATTGAAGCATCAATAAGCAAACTGTTAAAAATGCATATCTACTTCCATGCATGGATAATCTTCTTGACCAACTTTGACATATGACTATCTTTAGTAAATTGAATCTTTGGATTGGCTATTGGCAAATACCTATTGCAAGAAAAGATGTAAAAAAGATGACATTTTAAATATGCTATGGACATTTTGAATGGCTAGTTCTATGTTTTGGCTTCACTAATGCTCCACTTTCTTTTATGGATCAAATAAACAGATTGTTTTGAGACTTTTTAGACAAGTATGTAATCATTTTTATTGATGATATACTTGAATATGATAAAACTTTTAAAGAGCATGAGTAACAACTATAAGAAGTGTTGCATCAGCTACAAGATAGTTACTTTTATTGCAAGCAATCAAAATATGAACTTTGGAAGTCAGAAGCTACTATTTGAGGCATATGGTGTCCTTCGAAGGCATGCATATGGAACAAGATAAGGTGAAAGCAATAGAGGATTGGCCAACCCTCAAGGATGCTCTTGAAGTTTGTTCATTTTTAAGCCTTGCTGAATACTATCACTATTTTGTTTGGTGATTTACTCACAGTGCTGCCTTATTAACAAACCTATTAGAAAAGGGTGTCTTATTTGAATGAAAACTAAAGCAATAAAATGCCTTTGATAAGTTTAAGGATAGAGCATAAATACTTTGCACATGATTGAGAACCATTAGTGATTGTACATGCTACAAAAGTATGGAAATACTATCTATTGAAAAAGCCAATGGTTATTTGAACTGACTATTGATCCTTGCTACATGATTTACATTTGAAAATATGAAATTACAACATCATCATTGAAAAGAATAGTTGTAGCTTTTTGATATTCAGCTTGAGTACAAATAAAGGTGACAACATATTGTTCTAGATAACTTATTGCGGATATTAGACTTAAAGAACAAATTGAGAGATAAGACAAAAGTTCCTACCATTAGTAGTGTTATTTTAGATCTAACCAAAGAGACAAAATAGAAAGAAGCTATACATTGAGATACTTATTTTAAGATGGTTAGCAATCAATTGAAGGTAGGTGATATATAATATTAAAATTACACTCTTAATGATGGCTTGCTATATTTCAAGAAGAAAATTTATATACCCAACAATGCTAAATCTCAGACATGCATACTTCAAGAGAGACATGACATTCCAATATCTGGACATGTGGGACAAAAAAAGAGTTTAGAACAAATTTCAAGGATGTGGTTTTGGACAGGTTTGGATTGTGATGCTCAAGCCTTTGTATATTCTTGTGAATTATATCAATATAAATAATAAATACAACATAGCATCTTCTAGACTATTGCAGTCAATTCTGTTACTTACGACACATTAGGAGCAGCTGACTATAGATCTCATTATTTGTTTGCCACAAACGCCTCATAATTATACCGCAGTTGATGTCTTTGTCGATCGACTTTCAAAGCAACTTCATTTGGCTACAATGCACTCAGATATTGATTCCTCAACATTAGCATGAGTCTTCTTTCATATCGTCTTTTATTATTATGGATTACTTTATATCATCATTTTAGATTGAGATCCACGCTTCATGGGAAGTTTTTAATAAGTCTTTTTCAAGCTATTAAACACACGACTTGTCATGTCTATAGCCTTCTATTCCCAAACAATTAGGTAAATAGAGTGTGCAAATCAGACCTTAGAAGATATGTTATATGTATTTGTGGTGGTTCATCATAATGATTAAGATGAATACTTGATGTCTATGGAGTTTTCTTATAATGATAGTATTCAAGCAAGTACTTGTCATTTACTATTCTTCTTAAATATCAGTCAGCATCCAATTACGCCAATAATTCTTTATTGTTCTATTAGCACCAATAACTTCACGATGGAGGAATTTATACAATGGCTTATAGTAGCCTTGCAAGATGCATGGCATCGCTTCTTTACTATACAGAATTAATAAAAGCAATATGTAGATAACCATTAAAAATTTAAGTCTTCTTAGGAAGATGACCAAGTGTTGTTCTCGAAACCAACTTGTCACTTACTATATCAACCCAAATCCTTAAACTAATACTTCCGAGGCTTAGACCTTTTCACATTTATGTAGTAATTTCTCATGTCGTATACCGCCTTGAGCTTTTGCCATATATTCGGGTCCATCCAGTCTTTCATGTTTCACAATTGAAGAAATTTCATACTGAGCCAAAGTGCTTTTCGGATCAATATCAACTACTACTACTATCAATTGTAGTTGATGACCAACGAGAATATGAAATGGACAGCATTTTGAAGTATCGCTACATTCTTCGTGGCAATAGATGTCTACAACTTCAATAAAAAGTTCTTTGGAAAGGTTATTCCATTCACGATGTACTATGGAAAGCTACACAAAACCTCACCTATTACCAAGAGACAATTCAAAGATAGTATTGGGAGCAAAATGAGGATGTTCTACATTAGTAAAAGAGAATTAATTGTAATAGAGTATAGATAAGATAATTATATAGATAATTAAAACCATGGAAGTTTCTAGAATTGAAGTTAAGTTAATAGACTAAGTAGGATCCACTGTAGAACATTCTAGAAAGAGTTTAGGGCGGTTATTTAGGTAGGGCTTATCATAGAACCTTCTAGAAAAGGCTTAGGATGGTTATTTAAGTAGGATCCATCATAAAAAATAATTTGAGGTGGTTATTTAAGTAGGGCCTATTATCTAGGAACATTCTAAAAATTCTAGGGTAGTAGGACAAGATATGAATAAGACTGGCTAAGGCCTTTAGAGGCATCTAGTGAGGTATGGTTTCAAGCCCTTTCTCTTATTAAAATTTAGTTTTATATCTTTTTATTTAGTTCTGTCATGTTCTGTTTTTGTTTGCTCAATTTTATTTTTCATGTCCTATTTTGTTTAATTCTTTTCAACTTTGTTCTAGTCTATTTTGACTTATTTTGTGATGAGGCTTTATGTTGTTATGGATTAGAAGGATCTTGGATTTTTGATATAATCTAGATGTGTTTCAATATAGTATAAACTAGAATGACTATTGCCAAAGATAACAAGACTAAAAATTCTTCAAACAAGACTAAGAACTAAAAGGGCATTGGCAAGAGTGAAGAAGGATTCATTCTTGCCTCTATATATATACTATCAACTAGGAGCTACATGGCAATCTCCTATAGGACCTCCAAACTGTGTTGACTTTGGAAGAAATATATCTTAACTTGCAAGGCAAGTTTTCTACATGTACACAATATAGTTAGCTTGTTCTACAAGCTATCAACATGCGGTTAAATTATCGACTAAGTTTTTAATCTACCAATTAATTACAAACACATGTAAAGTCGAAGCAGTATCTATGAAGCTTCTAAGATGATTTTTTAGAAAATATTATGAAATAAATCTACTTTTACCTACTTTTACTTAATCATATAGATAAAAATTAAGATAAATATGTATATATATATATATATATATATATATATATAGATATTCATGATACAAATCTATGTATATTTATTTTCTATCAATTATTTTTTATCTAGCTAACTATGTATATCACCTTTGTGCTGTTGTAAGGTTCAAAATTTTAAAATAAACAACAATGGGCTTGACGAGTGTTTTACCTTATATATCTCTTACTCTTTTATATGACTTTTGCATTTTTTACTTCCTACTTTGCACATAATTATAAAATTTGGACCAAAAATATCTTAAAAAATTGCACATAATTTTTGCTTCTTTATGTTTTTCTATTTTTTAAACTTTCCTAAATCTATAAGCAATTAAGTCGGTTTTTTATACTTTCTAAATAAAATATTTTATAATCTCTTTTTATTTAAAATAAATCTAGTCTCTTCTTTTCAAAGATATCAATTTACTTTAATATTTTTTAAAATTTGCTACACTCTATTGCCATAATACAAGAAATATGCTAAAATAAAAAAATGTTAAGCAAAAAAAGAAATTTAAAAGAGAATAAAAATATGCTTATAGTAAGGTTTTTCACCTTTTTAAATGCTTTATTTCTAAAAAAATTTGAACAATCTCTAAAATATCAAGTACTAATATAGATGTATATATGATTTTGCTATTTGTACTCTTAAAATTTTTTCAAAAAAATATTAACTTTTAAAGAAATATAAAAATTCTCATATATATATATATATATATATATATATATATTATTAATTATATGGCTATATTATGTTTCTAACAACTATGGATGTTTACAATGGCATTATCATTTTTAACTACTTTTATTTTGGTAGAAATTTTTATTGTGGCAGAAATTAAGTTTGTATCATTAATATGCACTATAATCATAATGTATATTTTTAATGTTTGTTGTTGTTGTTCTAATTCTACTACGTGCTATTTTTACTAGCAATTTCTTCTCAAAATTTTTCAAAAAACTAAACTTCTTTAAATTGATCAATAGATTAAGACCTTGCGAAAATTCCTTAGAAACAACTCAATCAATTGAAGAAAAAATCAAAAGCATGGAAGTTTGATACTATGTTATAAATAAGTAGTAAATTTTATTGCTCAAAGATAGAACTATGAAAATGTGAATATAAGGAAAGCACCACCTAATCAAGAAGAATATATAAGAATTAAAAATAAAAACTAAATGAGTTTAGATTTAATTTCATATATTCCTAGTTTACTATCTAACTATATGGACTTCCTAGAATAAATTCACTAATAAGTAGTATATTGAAAGATATACAATTGATATGTAGATACTTGACTTGCTGAGCCTTATGGTAGTTTGGTAAGTTAAAAAAACTAAAATGGATATGAAGGTAAAATTGTAACACTATTAATATAAGGTATTTCTAATACCACTACAATTTTTGCTACTACCACTATAAGTTATATTAAACTTACATTACATATTATAAAAAATAAAGTATATATTTTATATAGATGTTTTTTTTAGGAATACAAGCTTAGAACATCTATTGTATATAAGTAGAAAGTGACTTGTGATGACATTAGCAAAAGCAATGATAGCTTGTGGTGTATAATAATTTATAGTGGAAATAGCAAAAGTTTTGATGATATCTATATCATATATAATATATCATAGCTACAACTTATTAACTAGCAATGTAGTATCAAAAGCCTATATTACATCATGTCTTAAAAGAGTTACCAACTCTAATAATAAACTCAACAAAATCTAGTCTTTGTAAAAATTTAAAATTTAATAATATATTTATTGATGAGATGGAATTTAATATTTTTTAAGGTTGATTATGAAAAAAAATACAAATAATAGAAATATAAGTTATTTTTAATATAAAAATTAGAGTTATAGAAAAAAGGATAATTTTTTTCTTTCAGATACTTGAATATTTGAACAAAAAAATATTAAAAAAACAAAAGAATTATGATTATTATAATTATATTTATAACTATTGACATGAGTTTAGAGCTTATAATAAATTGATGAATTATTACTAAATATTAAGAATACAATCTTGGTCTTTATTATAATGACTATTGGCACTTTTATTGATTTTATATGATTTATAATATGATGTATGAATTTAACACTAAATCAAACAATTAAAATTCGAACATAGGAATATCTTTAAAAATAATTTATGTAAATGCTAAAAGACAATCCAAGGATAGACTTTGGAGAAGAATGTCAATTTTAATCCAAACTTAATTTTCTCTTTGCTTATAAGTAATTAAAATCAGAAGTGTATGTAAACTTATTTCTACATTGAAGGAAAAAAATTATTTGTTCTTTGTTCTTCAAAAAAACAATTTTCAACAATGTTAAGTAATAAGATTGTCTTCAATGCTATTTCTGATTAGAAAAGTTGAACTAGTACAACAACTATTAAAAAAAATTGATTTTTTATAATTAGATATTTTTAAATATTTTGTATTTTTAATAAAATAAAAATAAAAATAACATTTACTCTTGAACTTTGATAGAAATAATAAGTCTATCTACTTTAACTTCATGACTTTATTCAAAAGTTTACTTCTTGTTATTAAACATATATGTTAATGATTTTTTCTATAGATAGTTATTTCTAATTCATTTAACTTTTAGGATCAAGTTCTACAGTTTAAAAATATTATATTTAGTTTTAAATTAACATATATTACTAAAGACTATTATGAGATTTAAATTCTTGACAATAACATGATGATTGAATTAAGAGGAAATTTATGGTGCTTACATAAGTGATTCTTGATTCATATCATAAGATAAAGTTTTGTATATATATTAGACAAAGTATATTTGGTGTTTTTATTAATTAAATAAGATAAATCTTATGGAATGCAATAAAGTTTATATTAAAAAATAAATATAGAATATTTTAATAAAAAATTTATAATAAATATATTTATATATATATATATATATATATATATATTTTTGGACATTATAGAAGAAATAAAAAAGAATTATGTAAGTGATGTTGATACAAAATTATTGCAATAAAAATGGTCTTTTAATTTTTTTTAATACTCACTTAGTTGATTTTTAAATTGCACAAATTAGATCTTATGAGATGTTTATTTAAAATATATATATATGTATATATATATATATATATATATAGCATTTATAAGATCAAAAATTTAGCCACCATTTATTTTTTGACATATATATTTTATACAATAGATACATAAAGATCAAATAACCTCATATAACATATTAAAAAGATGAAAATGTTTATAGATAGTCTTTCATTTATAGATGTTGTAAAAACATATAAAATCATTTTATTTACCTTAGTAAAAAAAACCCATTGCTATCATTTAAATATTTAATTTTTGCATTAAAGATTAGAATTATAAAATTAATAATATGATTTTTTTTGTAAAATTTAAATAAACAAAAAAATAAATAAAATTTAGCTTTATAATAATACAGTATTAAATTTATAAGATGGACCACTTAATTGGTCTAATTGTAGCAAATCAAGTCATTTGTTTTATAATTATTGTGAAAAAATTAATAACTTTTGTAAGAAGATACACCATATTAAGGTTTATAATATGTTAAATAATCATATTTTAATGGTCTTAAAAGTTGTTCATTCTATTATGTTATAAAAGTGTACATTAGACCAAGATGAAACAAATGCATATGTCACTTAATTAAGATGTATTTGATACTTATACACATATCCAAGAGAAATTTGATTAATCAAGAAAACTAAATTCACCAATCTAACCTATTTGAGTCAATTTAAACAAGAATAGAGTAATTTTTATACAAGAAAGAAAAAATAACATTTAAACAAATCAAGTATTCCATTGTAACATTACAATATATCTAACATTCTAAGTGCTTAAAACATAGAGTTGTAGTTTTAAAAAGAGATTAAATTAAGTTATAATTATGTAAGCGTTATATGAGAGAACTATATGTCATTAGCTACACATTATCGACCCAAAAGTATTACCTAAAAAAAGTTAAACGAAACCTTCTATACAATTCAATCATAAACATGACTCACAAAAAATTAAGAGCACATTGAAATTTGTCTGCATCATACTCAGGGCAAAAACTCGTAACTAAACAATTCCACAACACAGATTTCATTAACCAAAACTAAGTGTCACTGGTAGCCACACTCTGATGGTTACAGAAGAATTTCAATATGCTCTCAATTCACACACTTTGCAACAAATCTTTGAATTCATCAAACATACATTGACGTATCAAAAATCACAGATGATGAAAATTGAGCCACTGGTGTCGGAATGTGACACCATTGAATCTTCTGCTTTTCCTCCTGCAGCCCATCAAGATTTTACTGTTAGCTGCTGTCAAGAATGCCATGTTGGTGAGTACAACAAGAATGGGAAGAAGTTCGAAAGCCATTGACAGTATGAGAAGGGTGGGCAAAGGTGAGAAGTGTGGCATGAAGCATGACATCAAGGTTTCTATTTGAAGCTTATGGAGACAGTGGGTACAGGAAGTGCTCACTTTATACACCAGCAATGCCATGACCCACCATGGCTGGCGCTGATTTTGCTGTGAACATGTGCATTTCATCCCAACTGACTGCAGAGATGCGTGAGTTCAAGCAGCTCTAGCAAAGCTCTCCTCAGAAAGGGGTCATTGAAGTGGGGGATTGGTCTCAGGACACTTCGGCTATGTGGCTGCATAATCAACTTGGATTTGCTAAGCTTGGGAGAATAACAACCCTGGGGTCATGATTCACATATTTTAAACCTCCCTTGTCTTCACTCTTGGATTGTCAAGTGCTTCGTGGGCATGAAGGAGAACGCAATTGAATTGCCCATCGTTACACCCTGTGGTCAATGCAAGCTAGCCCTATTGAGATTTTAGAAATTTGGAAAGCTTGGTGTAAGTAAAATCCTATAGATATATGTTACGAAGAACATGGTATTATCAAACCGTTGCATATTTCAAGTCTGAACCAAAATCATGAGACTTTTGGTGTCTTGGAGTCCAATGTCCTGTGAGTATCTTGTTGGGGCAAGCGCATAGGAACTAGTATCAGAATTGTCTGCAAGAGGTCATCAACTGTGAGACTAACTGAAGTTGGCTGAAGCATTTTGAGAATAGTCTCTTGGGATTCAAGAAGCTGAAAGGGAGGATCTCAATCCCAATTCCACTTCTGATACACAGTCAACTGTGAGTTATGTCATGATAGTCTCTCCCAAGAAGGATCCTCTTCTCTTCAAATTCACTATTTTGAATTGCAGTTTAGGCTACCTTGTACATATTACCTTCCCACCTGAGTAGGGTTTTGCTCCGCACGTTGTCTGGCACCTACGAAGAGTGCCTAATACAAGATGTCCCCACAACTCCTTTGTGTGAAATTAACAGCAGCTCTGAACGCAAAAACCAGGTGTAGAGTTTTCAGTAAGAAATTATGTGCACTACTTAAAACAAGCGAATGCACTAAGTCATGTCAACAGATATGAACGAGCACACTAAAGAGTTAGGATAGCAGTTAAGACCTCTTACTTTTGGCACAGTGCAGACAAGCACAAGGTAGCACAAGGATGTAGGAAGCAATATCAGACCAAACAAACATACCAGACAAGTTAAAAGGACAATCATTTCAATCTTCAATCCTCAAGCTGCTCACATAACTTACTGCTCCAAAATGAATCTGTACAATCAGACAGTAGTCGTACAAATGGTGCGAAACAAACTTGACAGAAATGACACATGTGTTGCATTACTTGAAATCAAAATCTGTTGCATTACTTGAATGCAAGGTGGGGAAGCTGTAGTGAAGAGCTTTACTGGATCATTAAATCATACCCCACGGTTCTTCCTAAATAGTTTTGCACCTCCCCCATAGCCCTAATTGGTGATTGCGGGTCTTCAGTGCTATTGAGTACTCTTCAGGTGTGATCAAATCAATAGCTCCTCGAAGTGCCCATACCTTTATTTCCATGACTTCGACCTGGGTTCCCGAGTATATCAAAATGCAGTACACAAACGAGAGGTGGGAGAGAACAAACGGTACTGATCCTTGCTTGTCTACATGAAGAGCAACCACAGTCGTGTGTGATGTGCGCAAATTACCTCACCACACGATATACTCGCCACAGGAGATATACTCACCACACGAGATGTGGTCAAGTGGAGAAACACAATATCGACAAAACTAACGAATATAATTGGGAAAACACCACTACTATGCATTACTGGAACAATTTCAATGTCTTCAAGATTGGTGGATGTTGTTCAACACAAGTTTTTTTTGGTGTGGTGAGGCTTCCAACGGGAAATGCCAGCATTGGTTAATACCTGCACTAACGTGAATTTCGAGAGAGACGACAGAAGTCATTGCGAATGGGCTTCAACCGAACCCTTACAGAAAAGATACTCATAAATTCCGCAACTTGATTGTGATACATTGAGACACAATCCAGAATCATTAATAAATACAAGGTACTTGAAAATTTCCCAAGGTGTGAGGAGGAGTACGAACACCTGCTTCAAGCTCAGATACGTGAGAGATAACAGGCAAAAGTAATTGGTCGTTCTGCTTCTTCATTGAATCAAGTTCAACTATGACATGAGGGTTTCGAATTGTGTCTAGCTGGCAAAACAGAATTGCTGTTTCCAACCTCCTTCAAACGAAACTTTCCTGTTTGCTGCCAAGATATCCATCATGTACTTTTTTTTTTCTTTTCTTTTTTTTAATCTTTTTTGTTTTTATTTTTATTTTTGAGTTTTCGTATTTGCCCACGCTTCGGTAATGTAAGCTCCACCATCTGAATACTGAGATCTGTTTCGCTGAGATCACGTATCCCAAAAATCCATTAGATCGTTTACATGAATAAATCCTGTGAATGCTTTAATATGGATCCATCAGATAAACGGCCATCAGATGAATTACCCAGAAGACAGTTCTATCAAACACAGGCGACCACTAATCGATGCAATAATACTTTGCACTGAATACCAGAAATTGTGATTTTAGCTCTCCAGGCTGGTTGCCAACTTATGAGATTTCACATAAAAAGGATAAAATGAAATTTCAGTAAGAGAAGAGTCCTCCACGTACAAGGTGTTCACTGTTAACGATTTTGAACAAAACGCGGGAACGACTCACTGGCCGACAGTCTAAGAACGTAGCAACATGACCAAATATCATACGCAGTACCAGTTGGGATCATAAGGTGCAACAAATTTATGCAACGAAACCCAGCATGATACTTGCAAAGACAACAGAAGCATTTCAATCAGCCTTCTAGATTCTAAACCAATGCACCACCTAGTCAGGGCACGATCTCTTCAATTCCAACAATCCCACAATCCGAGATCAACTCATCACCAATTGAGCACTACCAAAACGTCAATTCCTACTCGCACAATCTGAACGTAAACTGATCATCCAATTTGTCACAAGCCAAGCATCAGCTAGGCCGAGTCCTAATCCACGAAAGCCCTCCTCACACATCCCTCCGCATCGCCGTGTTCCAAAACAGGCCCTGAAATCCACACGCCGCAAAAACGTAACAACGGCACATGAACATCAATGCAGCCTCCCACTGCGCGTAACGAACCAGTAAATGAGCCAAGAATCGAAGGGCAAGTGCAGTTTGTCAGTGTCAGGACTGAGAAGGAAAACCCACTTGCTTGAAAGGTTTGCTTGCTGCGATCGTCGGTGAGGAAGAGGCCATGGTACGAGCACAGCCTCGACGTGTCATGATCGGGTGGGAAGAGAGTGGTGAGGCTCAGTAATGATGCTGAGGCTTACGCAGGACTCGCACGGGCACGCGAGGGAGGGAAAGGCGTGAGGCGGGAGTTCCAAAATCTGCACTGTGGCACGGCGCATTTTAGGTTTCCATTACTGAAGATGGGGAGAGCGGGAATCGACCCATCGTCCGCTTTCCACGTCTCCGACACACGGAAGGCGTTGTAATGATTCTGAAGCCTGGGCAGGACGCGGGGAGCGTCTGGGGGGGAAAGTGGGGCAAGTGCTGTAAATGGGCAAAGCCACAGTAAACCTCTTCCTCCGTTTCCTCACCCCCCCCCCCCACCTACCTACTCAAGGGGGACTACCTTGCCAACCTGCCCCTTCTTCTTCGAGCATTTTGAACTTTGGTGGCGGGCGCCATCGTTGATTATTAGCCTTGGTTTGCCCGGGAAGGCGCTGGCACGCCGCCGTGCTAGCCGAGCGCTTTCGGAACCCGGAATCGCCGCTAAAGGGTTGATGCATTCTCTCTAGGAGGTACTAGTTCTCGCCTTGGGAGTGGAGTAGTAGATATGTAAAATTGTTTTCCAAGAAGGGGGTTGCGGAATTTTTGTTGGAGAATTTCGCGGTGGGTTGCGGCGCTGTGAAGACGGAGCTGTCGTCGCTGGATAGCGGGGAGGAACTAGTGTATTCGAAGGGGTATAGGGATCCTCGTGGAGTAGTCTTTCTGAAGCCGTTGGGTGGGGTATTTTTTGGGGTTTCGTGAACAGTGGGGAGGCGTAGAGGGATAACCAGGGAGGGGAAGCGCTGAGATTATTCTGAGGAATTTTTTTAGAGTGGTTCAAGATGCCAGAGCTGCCGGAGGTGGAGGCAGCCAAAAGGCTGCTGGATAGCCACTGTCTTGGGGCTACGATTGTGAAGGCCGTTGTGGACAACGACACCAAAGTTATCGATGGAGTGACACCGGCCGCGCTCCAGGAAAGCCTGACAGGAAAAAAGATTTTAAGCACCCACCGGAAGGGCAAGCACCTGTGGCTGAAACTCGATTCTCCCCCGTGGCCCTCCTTCCAGTTCGGTGTGTTTCTTCTAAGCCTTGTTTTGGATGACCTTTTTGCTCTTCTATTTTTGATGCTCTCGTTCTTGATGACGTTCTGAACGGCACTACTGACGACCTTTGGAAAGTGGTATAGACGTCAACGTGTGTTCACATGGCCTACTACTCGCAGTATGTGTGTGCTTGTAGAAGGGACACTAGCGTGAGTGCCTTGTACAGTCTGTTATTGACGTCAACGATTGGTGTGATCTGGTAAATGAGGAACTCTCTTCCAACGGTCGGGGTGCAATGTGCGTGAGTCTGAGAAGTCACCTGTTGTCGTCTTAATCTTGGAGACCCTTGTCTTTCGAAATTTTCTGATGCACTTGACCATGCAGGCATGAGCGGCGCGGTCATTATCAAGGGCGTTAAGGGTCCACAGTACAGGAGGTAAATGTATAATTTTGCTTCTAGTAACCTCTTAAGTAAGTTCAGAAGTATGTGGGTTTGATGTTGAGGCGCAGATTTTATGTTCATCATACCTTCCCTGGGCTGAAAAAGGAAAATAAAAGAAAATAGATATTGAAGAAATGAATAGAACACAAATGTAGCACGGACATTTTTTTAAGCACTTTTTATCTATACGCACTGTGACATGCAGGTGGCCAACCTGATTTAGGATTTCAGTTCTCTCGAGAGGCTTTTGATTCTCTTTAGACCCTGCTAACCTTAGATTTGTCCTTCGTCAACTGGACTTTTATGAGACACGAAACTCATTTGTTTACCCTTTACACCATGGGAAAATACGTTAAATACGTGTCAACAAGTTTCAAGATGTCTTTAGTGTATCCCCCGGTCCACGAGTCTCCAAACCACTTAAGGGCTAATCATATCTGGTCAGTACAATGACAGCTTCCGATTGAATGTTGCAGCTCAAAGGTGGGCGACGAAGAAGAAGCATTTCCGACGACTTACTCAAAAGTGCACTTGGTGGTGTGTGTTCGCCTCCTTTCTTCTCGTCTAATATCTTCTAATAGTAGTTAAGATAAATCAATACATTTCCGCGTGGTTCATAGGTTCTACCGAACTATGTGATATTTTGGAATGAAGTTGAAGGCTGTGTTTTTCAGTTTACGTCACTCCTTTTGTGGATTTGATGCATGCCAACCGCGCAGGCTATTGCTATTCGTACCTTCAACAATCCTTGTTCTCTCCTGACGGTGCTAACCTTTTTGAATGGGACCTTTTAGTGACTACTAGTCGGCTGTCGAGTTAAGTTTACTCGCATTCATGATGTCGCACAATAGTTCGCGTATCAGTGTACTAAGTGCTGGAAATTGTGTCCTTTAACCTCTGTCTACCTCATATTAACTTTCTCAGAACTGGTTTCCCGTCTCACAAGTAGCACCCGAGTTCTATAGCGGTTAGGTAGTTAGAGTTATCGAGTCTTTGACAATTCTAGATGTCCTGGTGGAATGCAGCTGAGCACTGGAGTAGAATTGGCATTTACTGATAAACGTCGCTTTGCCCGTGTGCGCCTTCTTGAAGATGTACGTATTCCTTACCCCCTACGTTCACTTTTTTAAAGCCGTAGAAGTCGAGCTTGCATACCTCTCGGCGCATGAAGTAACTCTATGTTTGTCACGTCTCCAGTATGTAATGAATCTTGCAGAGTAATGGGCTTAGAAGTACTCTACTTATCTTTTCACCTGTATCCTTAGCCTTCGAAGGTGCCCCCAATATCCGAACTGGGATTCGATGCCTATCTTGAGCTTCCATCTGCGGAACAGCTGATCGAAGCAATGAAGACCAAGAAAGGATCCGTCAAAGCTCTTCTTCTTGATCAGGTAGAGGATAACAGCTGGAATGTTTCGTTATATAGTGGTCGGCACTGATTCTGCAGAAGATGATATGCCTTGTTTCCATGCGACTCATCTTTTTTTTCGTTAATACGAACTATGTAAGAGTTCTGACGTGTCACCGAACGCTGATGCGTCCGTGCCTTCTCAATTCGTAGGCCTTTCCGTGGTTATACATTCTTGTCTTTGGACGTATGGATTAATTATTGAGAAACTGACAGTATGTGTATGTTACGCGTTGAACATTTCTTGGCATGGTCGGCATTGAAGTAATATTCGTGGGTGTGCGCTTGTGATTGCAGAGTTTCATAGCAGGCATAGGAAATTGGGTGGGAGATGAAGTATTATATCATGTATGGCTTGGACCTTTCATTTCCATTGGAGTGGGATATATTCCATTTGAACTCTTGTCAATACCGGTTCCTTTAATTCATACTTGACACCTTCGGGCATTACCACTCTGAGCCATGTCAAGTTTACACATAGATATGACAATTTTGCAGTGTTGTGATGAAAGTTATTGCGTCATGTAGTCTTGCGATGTGAATCTGGTGAAGTTTTGTAGTTAACATTAACGAAGATTTATTCTTTCAGGCGAAAATTCACCCTGAGCAGTCTGCTAGTTCGTTAAAGGAGGAGGAAGTCACCAGATTACACGCATCCGTAAGGGAGGTATGTGCTCGGGTTAACGTATTTTTGTCCAATTAGTTTACTATATTCACTCAACAGTAATACTAAAAGTTTCAAAAAAGAAATTAATACTGGAGACGTGGATCAGCGTTCTCTCCAGTTTTATAGTTCCAGTTATGTAACCTCCTACATTTTTGTTGTCATGGAAGATAAAAGCGTTCCAGGCTACCGATTTTATGTGGATTCGTTCAAAACTAATTGCCTGGATCTATCCCTGTTTTGCGCTTGTGAATTTTCTTTAGGTTTTGGAAAAGGCGATTTCCGTGGATGCAGATAGCGAGCAATTTCCACGCAGTTGGCTATACCACCATCGTTGGGATAAGAAGCCTGGAATGATTGATGGTACGTGTTTTTAGCAAGTTATGTTGTTTTTGGATTTGCATCTGAAAATTATGGCAGGAACGAATAATTGTCGGGGTATCCTGGAATTTTTACTAGTTTTTTTGTTGGTCACTGCAAGCTTACTCACGCATCTTTTAAATTTTCCCCCCATTTCTCCCACAGGAAACCAGATTGAGACTATAAGCATTAGCGGAAGGGTAAGTGGTTCTAATTCCAGACTACCTTTTGGCTGCAATTTCTGTTTACTTGGCTGAAATGGTTTGTTGCTACAAGCGCTTGAGATAGTATCTGCATCTACTAACAATTGCACTATGGGTTCAGTCGTCAGCATTCGTTGCCAATGTACAGAAGTATACTGGACCCGAGTTGAAAGGTGCCAGGACGAGACAAGCTGTTGAAGAGGAGATACCACATGATGACAGCGTGGCAGAACCTATTGCCGGTGGTGGGAATGTGGAGGAGGCTGCCGATGCAACCGAGGAAGAGGCAACTGAAGAGAAAGTAGGCGTCACCGAAACACCTAAACGTGGCAGGGGTCGACCTCCGAAAAACAAAAATGACAGCCCAGCGAAGAGCCCTGCAACCGAAAGTCCTGCGGCTCCTGGCTCGAAGAAGCGGGGCAGACCTCCAAAGCTGAAAACCTCCTCTGCTGCCAGTGAAGGAGAAGAGACCGGGAAGGAAAGTCCTAGTGAACCCAAACGAAGAGGCCGGCCTCCAAAGACAAAGACTGATGGTTCCAAGGAATCGGTTAGCAAGGCTTCCGAAGAGGATGATTCTGAGAAGAAGGATCTATCCAGTCCTATTACTCCTAAACGGAGGGGTAGGCCCCCAAAGTCTAAGCCTGAAGCTGCAGAAGAGGTGGAGGTTGCGAAGAAGGGTAAGACGGAGGAAGGTGGTGCCACACCAAAGCGCCGAGGTCGTCCTCCCAAGGCCAAAGCTGAATCTGAAGCTGAGGATGGCTCAGGAGACGCCGAAACCGCCGCTACTACGCCGACGCCGAAGAAGAGAGGTCGTCCACCCAAAGCGAAGTCTGCTAGCTGACAAATTCCACTTTTAGATTTAGTTGTCTTATGACTAGTTAGGTTGTCATTTCAAAGTGGCTCTTTGCTGGTGATGTGTACATGTCTATTTTACCGGTGCATTGACTCTTCCAGCTCAATTTTGTTGTATTTGTTGTATCACATCCGTGGAGTGGTGGACATTTGTTATTTCACACATTCGTAGAGTTTTAGATGTTTAATGTCAGTGGAAAGTTTATCTGATTGTTTCAACCCCTCTGCGCCTCCAATTCTAAATTCTTGTTGATTAAATAAAATATGTAGATTTGTTTAGTACATTCTCAGAACTCATTTATCCTGAGAAATGTACATAACTAAGTAAGTTCTCAGAACCGGTTTATTAGATATGTACTACATGCTACGCTGCCGTTAGGTGATCACCTAACGTAGTAAATCTCAAACAATTTCCTAATCAAAGACTGGAGATAAAAGACATGTACGTTAAATGTGCCTTTCCTTAACTTGAGCATGTATCGTAACGTAGAAAATATACATTAAAGATGTTATCAAATATTGCATCGATTTCTCTTCGCGATCCTCCACTGTAGCAGCTGTGCAACGTGTTGCACCAGCTAATTGGCGATGTGAATGGCAAGGAGAGTTGAGACAATATCGAAAGATTTATCATGACTCATTCAGCAAGCGCCACTGGTTTAGCTATAATTACTGCTTCCTGTAAACTTGAGAGTACCCACCCGCACGAATTGATCAGTGGACAAATGTCATATGCCAGTGATTGCCAACGTTACCGAAGGCGACACTTTATCACAAAGGAGTGGAGCAGCAGGTAGCCCCAAGGGCTCGACGCGAAACAGGAATCGCCTGAACTTAATTGGCTGTAAGTTTTCTCTAATAAGAACGATGAAACAGCAGAAAAGCTGTTCGATACACAAGTAGTGTTTTCATCAAAGACGAAACTGGACTGTTGGCATGCGCTTGCTCACGACTTGTCGCTTCGCCTTCGCACGCAACTGCTTCTGCAAAACATCAATATCAGTGTTGTCCACCATTGCATGTTCTGTTATCATCCACTTACATACTATTACAACAGCTAACTTATCCGACCCAATACTCAATCAAGAGTACAAACAGATGGCTGAGTTATTAGTGGGACAAGCTTCAAAGCCAATGCCGCGTGTAAGGATACTATTTTCCGGTTCACATCGATTGGGGTTTCAACCCTAAAACGATGTGAATCCTATGAAGTTTTCATGTTAGATACAATTATTATCCGTTCTACATAACTCTAATCATCATTTAGCTATGAACAAGATAGGCCCAGACCAAGAGCAATTAATGTTTCTGCCACGTCGTGCAAGTTCTACCAATCAAGAGCAAGACAGAACTTGGAGTTGTTTTGAACGTATAGCGTTATCTACAAAGAACCTGACATATTTCAGCTGTATCCATCTCAGATATGCGAGTTGATCCAAACAAGAGAAAAACACTCCATATTAAAACGCTTCCATTAGATCATCAAGGACCGCTCAGCAGAATTAAACAATTGTGATGCATCCTTGAAAATAATTAGGATAAAAAGTGGCTTTGCTGACCGAATTATAAACAATGAGTCACATCAACTTCTTCCAAAGCAGAAAAGATGTCGACCTGAATAACATTGATGTCAGTAATTCTTTAGGCAGAGCGCTCAAGTAAACTTGCCATTCATGTATCTGCACAAATACTGGGTAGGCAAGAAGGAAGGTTCTACGCTACATACTATAATAATTGCTGAACAGCGACTGCGATGGAATGTGCTGCGCCTCCTTTGGAAACAGACCGCGGCATTTGGAGGTCAAGAAGGCGTTCGTGCATTGCTTGGAGTCGGTCTGGTGATTGAAGATATTCAGCAGCTAAAGCTGCTACTTCCTGAGGATCGATCTCACCAATAAGCTCTGGAACAATTGTCTCTCCAGCCCACCTGCAACACATCCGCAAATTTCCTTATGTACTCGTAACAACCGCGTTATTTACTCATCCTAGTACCCTGACAAGGATTGTAGGAAATGGATGTACGTTGACCAACACGTGTCATATATTGATCGATTATTTTTCCAGAAAGAAACTGTACCAAAGTAGCAAATTTGGTAGAACATAGTAGGAAATGGTGGTAGTGGTTTAAAAACAAGTATAGCATCTCTGATGGAGTGTTCACGTATCAAATCCGAGATAGGGCCTTCAGATTCCTGCTGAGTCATAATTAATGTCCAGCCAGGTGAATTACCTGTTGGGCCACGAGATAAACCCGGCTGTTTTGAGTATGAAAAGGTTGACAAAGTGAGCCATCGCTGCACCAGCCTGACCGGGGATTGCTGATAGCAGGCCAAGTATTCCTCCTGTCGCTCCCCTGAAAGTCTGCACATAATTCGAATTTAAGCATCAACAGAGTACACGACGTCAATGTTGTCATATTTATGTAGACATATCTGTACTTCACTGAAAAGTAGGAGTGTTTCTATTGAAAATCCAAACCAAATGTTTCGATTCTACAGAACCCATTTCAATACGAAAGTTTGAGCGTAACTCGTATGCTATTAGACAATAGTGGTTAAGAATACCTCAAGAAAATAAGTCGGCAATACCACAAGCATGGGGACACCTAATGTCCCTAGCTCTGCCGTATTTGTACCCACCTGCACATTCAAACACACGAAATGATTATTACCTACACATTGGTAATTTTGCACAATGTGTTAGAAAAATTGACATCAACATCGCGAACTCAAGTTAAACTGTTGTTGCTCGCTGGTACCAGCATCTAAGAGGAAATTCGAGACCCAGCTCAACCATGAATGAGCTAGATCATGAAAGAGTAAGAAGCTTGGAGCTTCTAAGGAGACAGAGTAGTACTGTTGTAAGACAGACGGAGCAGCCTTGATAAAGAGAATATGGCGGGAATTGCTGCTGAATATCTATGACCACCCCTCCCTCCGTCACTAGCTGCCCCAGTTCTTCAACTTTGAGTAACTCCGATGAATTCCAAGTTGACCCTTCCTCAGGTTCTTCTTGCCGCAATTTTGAGATTTTCTCTACTTTCACAGATTGCTTCCCAACGAAGTGACCAGAAGACCAGTGAAAACGTGATATGAGGGGGTTGGAAGCTGCATCGGCAAAGCGTTCAAGCTCAGTCACGGTAACAGTGGGAGCCAAAGGTAGCACAAACCGCACCTGGCCCTGCAAACTATCCTGCCAACCCACCCCGTATCAGTGGGAATCCTCACACAATATGTAATATTACTAATACTACATATTTCATATATACTTTCATGCCCATTGTATATAATAACGAGTAAATTAACTATCTTAGTGTTTTGCAAAGACATGTTCAAAAGATCAAGGTCCAGGAGTATATCACAAAAATGAAACACCAGGCTTAAGCGAACCAGACAAGGCATTAAACCAAAACCTTGGTCCAAAATGAATGATGATTACAATAGCAGAGTAATATCAAAGGATAGTGGTTGAAATCAAGTGGAATTTGTTGGAAAAGAGCTTACAGTTGATGTAAATGATCTGCGACCGCCATAAAATAGGGGACGCCAATGGCCAATTTTGCATCCTGTAAACAGAAAATTCTGTATTAATGCAGATTTATGTAATTTCAGTAAAGAATCATACACTTTGAAACAGAACTCATTCCCTCCTCAAAAAATGACAGGTCCTAAATTGAAAATGACAGGTTAGATTATGCCATCATTTAAGTCATTGCCACCTCGCATGTGAGTACAGAAGATCATGAAACCAGAAAAAAATTCCTTGGTTCAAACAAAAACATAGTAGCAACTAATAGGAGCCTTCAATATTCACAGGAGCATGCTGCTAAAAAACACGCCATACGCTAAAAAGTTTCTGCTCCAACAGAGATTATACAGTACACCAGCCGTGCAAGAGCTACCTTGGAACCCGGCAGAAGACCAACAATTGGGACAACATTCCTATCTTGCGCCCGAGACTGCAGTTTGTCAGATAAACTCCAGGAGATTGATGAAGGTGAACATCCCACTGCATCTACGAAAAGGTCTCCAACAACCAGGCATCGGCTGCGAGCCCATTGCGGCACTTCCAACACGAGCTCTTCGGAACGTAGCATGTATAAATCTACAAAGCTGCTCTCATGGCCACAGCAGAATAATGTTGCAAAAGTGAGAACAAGAATGATGCGAGACAGAATAAATTGATCAGAATATTATCAGCAACCATTCCATTTCGCTGAAGCATACAGATGACAGTTTGATATTATCGGTTGTTAGGACTATGCTTGAATATGAGGTTGACCCAAAGAGAAGCAAGTTTCTTTTCCGTCGTCACCAATTTCTATTAATAGGAGTAAGAGAAGAAGGGGAGAGGGTGACGAACGAAACAGCACGTACCCCGGCCATCGTGCTGCGTCTTCTGCGTATACTACCGTCTTGTAACCTAACCTCCATCCCAGGATAAGCTGCTCCAAAGACAAACTCCGCAAAATTAGTATGATTCAGGGAGCACTATTGCAGAACATCAGCAAAATAAATAAGCATTAAAAATGACGTATTCGCCAGTACGAGAAAAATAGTTGTGAACAAAACCTTCTCACGTCTCCTAAGGCGATATTGCCTTACATTGATTATATCTCCTAGATCACATAAAGACTGTTACTTCTTACTGAAATTTGATTACCAGACTCGCAATATCTACTCTGTTGTACTTTCACTAAAACAGATCGATGCAAAAACCATATAATTAAAATCATATACCGTGTTGAATTGGTCGCCGCCTAGAAATATGCACACTCCCCGCCTACGCCAATCCCAACCACTTCGTGTTCGACCAAGCAGTAGGAGTGAGTAAAACTCTTCTGGTCCCTAGAATTTCATCAAATTCAGGACAAGAGAATCATGGGTCTTCAAAACCACTGTGCTCGTCATGCGTTGCCAAACAATAAAATTACCCTGGATCATATGAGAATAATCTACAATGCTTCAATTTTATTTTCGACTTTGCATTACCTGGCACCGATCAATCTCGTCGAATGATTGAAGGAGTTGGAGCTCTTTTCCAGAGGCATGAGGGCAGGGTGCCAAGAGAACCTACAGACCATCGTACACGTTTGATTAATTGCTACGAAATTAGATTGATGTTAGTAAGAATTCCACGCATGATTCTTCTACATTGTGCAGTCACATGTATACTCGCAAGCTTTGCGAGTTATACACGACAGTGAGAGGGTATAGAAGATCTGGGTTTTTTTTTTCTTCTATATTCCACATATGGAGCATTCAACTGAAGACTATCTGAGTTTAATTATACAGACAAATGAGGATAAAAAATTTAAACCTGACAACAACTACTCCATAGAAAATTTTAGTGGCAAGTCCCATTCCTTTGGACTTACTATACATACCGAGATGCGCATGTCCATTGCATGGTCCTCCGCTGTCCGCCGCAACCTTGCAACCACTGGCTTCACCCAGGTGGCCACCTCACCGGGCCCATTCGTGAGAATCACTACATCCACTGGCTCATTCTTGACTTCCGCTCGTATATGAGATGATTTGACACTCACTCTGAAAATAGTGCTTTGATCTGAACATACAAACCCTCAACTTCAGCAAGCGTCTGCGTTAAATTGAGTTGAGAAGGTCCACACATTTAGGTCAGCAATTTGCCGATGTAGCTGTGTTCACCAATCTCCTACTAAGAGAATTCTGAATGAAGGCTAGAGCGCTATGCACTGTGTTAAAAAGACATGGCGCAGTTACATGGACACAGCATTCAAAGAATGCTTCCCGTTGAAATAATGATCTCCAAAGCACATTTCCGATATCTATGAAATATGGCATCGGCAGCATTATACAGCTAGTTCGGGAACAAAAATTGCCTGAAATGCCTGGAATGACGGTAAAATTAACAGGAGAACCTGTTGAAGAAAAACAACAGCCATAAAACACCCCAAAATTCTCAGTGAAAATAGTACAAAACAAATGATTACGCAACTAAGCATCAAATCCGCAAAGAGAGAGGCATACCAATCCGCAAATGTGAAATTTCGAGGTGGGATTTTCTTTGAAACACCCAACACATAAAACCAGTGAAATCTTGACAGTTAAATCGAAGATAGACGCGAAATTACCCCGTTTTCTCGTCTTCAACGCCCCACAAAACAATGGCGCAAACTTCGAAACTCTAATGAAACATTTGGAAGCCCTGTTTAAAACGTTCCAGCTTGGAGAAGAGACCCGGGCGCAGGATGGCCCGCTCAAAACAGTCGCGGGGCACATTGAACCCGCCATTGTACGCCCTCACTCTTTTCCTCACAGCATTGCTATATCACCGCAATCCAGCGGGTGATTCACCGAGTCACGTAGATTACAAGGAGAAAATTGTCGATTCCGTTTCCGAAAGGGTTCGAGAATTGCGAGTTCGGTGCTGAAGTCCTTGGTGGGGCTTAGGGCTATAGAAAGCGTTTCAAAACTGTACATGTTAAAATTCAAATCGCTCATAAAATTCGAGTTCCAGGCTGGTAAATTTGGAATAGTAATACCACTCCGACAGAAAGACCTGCTTGAAAGGTTTTTTTTCCATGGTTTTCTAGTGGTGTTTGCAACGGGTAGCAACTCTTATTTTCATTGCATTAATGTGAAAGCAGATGAAAAAAATTATCACATGTAATCTCCCTGAAACATTATCGTAATAATTAGCAGTGGTGGAAGGAGAGATATCGTCGAGCAGAGGGAATTGATCATGACAAATGTACAATTATCTCACCTGAATTCCACTACGCAGAAATGAACACCATGCAAACGGGCATTGTACCCATAGAAATCGAAAGTCCTCATTAATCTGTGCACTCAAATACCTCACTCTCACGTCAGCAAATCACCTACTCGATCTCTGATTGCTAGAGAAATTTCTAAACCGCAGTTCTGACGGAAAAACTGCATCGTGCAAAAATCAGAACCCTAATACATGAACCCTCCAGGGTAGTAGACTCTCTTGTCTGGAATCTGCAGCAACATCGCTTGGAGTATGTGGCTGTACTCTTTTTAGATTGCTGCAACACTCAGCTAAATGGTGACCCTGCTGGAAATCAGAAATTCACTTAGAACCCGGGATTCTCTACCGAAATCTGCAGTTTCCGTTGGCTCTTCACCGGGCTGTCCCACACCATATCCTTCTCAATGCGAGGTAAAGTTTCACAATTATCTGGTGGTTTTGGTGGCATCTGCAAGGATGGAGAGTAAAGGGTTCAGTAGTAGGACTCGAACGTTTCCTGTGAGTTTGCACGCTGAAATTGAATCAGAAGTGAGGGTTCGGGCAGGCGTGCTTACTGCTTTTCCTCCTGTTGGGAATGATTCATTCCAGTATTCTTTCAGCCATCTCCAGTCTCCATTCCAGAATACAGGTCGGGAATACCATTTTCTGCACAATGTTGAATTGAATGCCGGCAACTTCAGAATGTGAGCGTTTTCCCCACTTCAGTCAGAAGATTGGGCTGGAAATGTGGATTGAGAATGATTGGGAGATAGGAGTGAGGAAGTTTACCCAGGAATCATCACTCTCGGTTTCCGCGTTGCATCTTCGTCATCAGCATTGATGTGGCCGTGCATCGTAGTCCTAAATTGGTCATGAGTCCAGTGGCATAAATCGAGAGTCTCCTTGCATTGCGCTTTCTGGAACACTGGCTCGCCCATGCACACTTTCTCCCTCTTCTCCTGCACCATGTAGACAAAAACATTCTTCAACTTTGAGGACGGGAATAACATAACCCCAACATCCAATTTCTCTAGAAATAGAGCCAATGCAAAATTGGAATAAGAGAAGAAGCACCTTCTCGAGGTCATGCTTCATGGGGTCGATGAGGTTCTTGACATTGTAGTGCACATAATTTTCTTTCGACTTCGACAACTCAAAGGGATTGTATGCGTCATTCATAATATCGCAAAATATTTTGTGATTACCAACGGCCTTCGCATACCGATCTTGCTCGTACCCTGCAGAGCCAAGACACGCACATTTCAGACACGCTTTTTGACCCACGTAAATTTTAATTTGCTGCACTGAGTAGTTTGCATTAGGTCAGGTATCACTCCAAAGTGATGAAACAGAGAATGAAATGACAATTAGCTAAACTTACGAAGTTTACTCGAAATCTGATCGGGGGAAAGTTTCCTGAGTTTTTCGCCGATCTGGTCCTGAATGTTATGGTAGACGTGCATCTCCCACGATTTGTACATGGCCGCTTGCTTGTCGGCATGGACGTTCTTCTCCCGCGCTATCATACTGTTTACTTCCTCCACCACGCCGCCGCCCTCGCACCTCATTACACCAAAAACATCTGTCATTAACTTCTGGAAGGCTTCATCTTCCGCTGCTTCCTTGCGTTCTTGCTCCGCGACATGATCCTGAGCATGCACCCATTCCCTTACCTTTTCATTACATCATAGAAATTCAAATCATCGTAGTGTCTCAGGGGTAAGTACTCAGCTTGCTAGCCAGCGTGAGATTGACCAGACACATACTTAGGGCTACATACTAGGCTGCTTGCAAAAGGAGCTCAGTGATGGCCATGAAACTCAGGCCATGGGTTTGGGGAAGCCAGAACCTCCCACTCCTTCGGTGAGTGATTGATGAGATGGCGGGGGACCAAATCTTTGCCGTCGCGGGGCCACAGCTGACCCCGCGGGGCCCATTTTCGGCACATCCATCCTCCTCCTTTCTTCCTGTGGAGATGACCCTCTGGATCAATGACCCTGCAAAAGTGCTGCACGGTTTCTGGTGGTCAAGGTATAAATGAACACACCGCGAAATCTCGTCAAAGCCCCAGCTGCGAGTTCTCTCACCAGCCTACACAAGTGAGATGCTATTGACTAACCTTGACATTCCTCGTTAGTCCCTAGTGGCATTAGTTCAAGTTTCCGCATAGTGTGTGAGACATCAGCACTCTTTCAAACCTGCATTTCTCATGCTGGCGGTTAAGCTCTGAAAAGGCAGATGAATTTGAGCACTCCGGATTGCCTCCTTCACTCTTCATTGACCTTACCAAGGTCGTGTGTGATCTATTTGCGCCCCAGCATCTCAAGTGCATCTCGAGAAGCGAATGGTCACTTCTGCATTGATTGCATAACAAAAAGAACTACTTGGAAAATACTGCCAACGAGTCTGCCACTTCTCGCTACAGCTAAGGCCCATGGTCGATTTTAGAATTGTGCAAAGATCCTCGTAACCTCCAGGTTTAGAATTCAAGAGTTCTATGGATTTCTGACCAGTCAAGAAGAAACTCATCAGTAAAGCTAGCTCTCGCTTCCGGAAAAGATTCAAGGTCATGCTGGGGTTTTTTTTATTACGATTTTAGCGGAGAGATGGATACTTTTTTGTCGCCCGACGCAACAGCTTTGTGCAGCCTGTTGTGTGTCGGCGGCCCAGGCTTGCACTTATAACACTTCTGGGGGACGACTGAGTACTGCGGATCCCGCTGAGTCCAATCCCGAGCATCAGGGCGTTCCGGAGCAAGTGGGTCAATGTACTTGGTCTTAAAATCGCTCGGCGTTTGTTCAGGTGGCAAAGGGTTGAGATGATTCGACCGATAGAAAGGTTTCTCAAACTCTCGAAACTTCACCTCCTTCCCATCTGGTCCAGTTCCAACCTCCGGTCGGACCGGAAACCGCAGAATTCTCTTCTTGCCATACACATGGGGATGCACCCACACTCCATCCGGCTGCAAGATCTTCACAGGACCATTGGGCTTCCATGGTTTAGGCTTCGTAGGATTGAACTCCCCGAGTTCAGGCGCGATGTAGTTGCGATCCCCAGAACCTGTTTTGTATGTGTCATCCTCGCACCCTTCCGTCAACATCTTAGTTAATCGCCTCCCCAAACTCCTCTAGATCGTCACAATTTCAGAACTTGGCGAAGTTGAGTCTGGCAAGATGATCGTGCGACGAAGCTTTTGCGCCCAGCCTCATAACGTACCGTGTCTCCTCAATCCAGCTGTGCTGCACTGCAATGGCCTGGGCGTAACAAGCAAGACCAAAATTTGCTGTGCAAAGAAAAAATGAGATTCCAGTATAAACCGTAGTCACCGTGAATATGATGAACTGGGTTCTTGGATCTGCGCACCATCAGCCGCACTTTATCCCAATTCTGACGCTTCAGAGTCGGTAGCTCGTGTTTGTCGATTCTGCTGCGGTCACGAAAGTGGCGGAGTCGGTAGTCGGTAGTGTAACGGCATCAAGTAAAGCTGTGATCTTGGATGAACGAGGGGTCAGTTCTGTGTAGGATTTTACATCTACGTGCATCCAAATCCATATTTAAAGTCAAGAAGGATGTTTAACTGTAATCGAACATAATGAGATTACACCGAGTGACTTTGTTATTACTTTTTGAGCCATAAGAAGGTCCTTGTACATCAAATTATACTAAGACTACTAGTTTTTATGTGATTAACTTATGTGTTTGAAAAATAAATTTATCTTGTCGTTGTTTTCTGAAAAAATATTCAATTTTGGGGTCAATTCAATAGTAATTAGAATTAACTAAGATGGGTATATTAATGTCAAAAAAGAATTGGGAAATCATGTATGATTTTTTATATTATAATTTATATAAACTCAAACCAGAGAAAGATTTTATGTTGCAATCATTCTTGAAAAATTTATGTATAAGCTACATGAATAATCAAATTTAGATTTTAATCTCTGAGTTTAACTTTTGCAATTACATAATCTTAATTAGTCGTAGACAATTTTTTTAGAAGAAAAAAAAAAAAAAAAAAAAAAAAAAAAAAAGGAAAAATGAAGTGACAAACTGGAAAAATTAAATTATTAAGACGTTACAAATGAATAAAAAAAAGCTGTATAATTTATGTTAAAATTTACAATACAATGTTAGTTAACTGTGAACTGCTACCTTCTATTTAGTATTTCTGTATGAATTCATACCATTGATTTTTTACCTAATTAATCATAATTCGAACTTTGTTACATAAATTCTTCTTCAAAATTTCAAAGTATAATGTTTTAGAACTTCAATAATCTATCTTGAATGTGACATATTATTTTAAAGTAGTTAAAATAATTTCACATATAATATGGAGCTTGTAAAGGAACCACATCTCATCTCACCAGGCATCGTTTACTATTTATTGCCAGGAACTTTATGTCCAATCATTAATATTTTATTGAGAAGATTTAGAATCAAGATGATTGCATCGGTTCAAAACGTATAACCGTTTAAAGTCTACTCGCTAGACGTCCAAATTAAGACCGACTATCAAAACCAATCATATTTCTTTATGCTATGCTGTAATTTGAAGCTTGAAATTTTCCTTCCATCCCAAAACTACTAATAGTTCATTAACCACATCTATGTTTCCAGACACATTGCCTTCAGGCAAGAGAGATGCCCGACCCAGTCCAGCAGCTGCTTACAATTGCCATTCCTCTGAACCCGCCACATAGATTTCTCTCGGGTAAGTCTAAGGACATTTGTAACTTTGGAATAGTTGAGGCGTGGTGATTCCCCTGTAAAATGTCATATTGTAGTAAAGATAAAAGCCAGAAAAGAGGAAGTCGTGAATTCTGGTAGCAAGCAGAATGTTTGACTAGTCAGAACTAAAACAAAAAGTAGAGGGAACCAATACTGCCTCAACTTTCTATGCTTTTCAGTATACAATTCATCTCTAGCATATGTGAAGAGTGGGAAGCGATGGCAATCAGACCTACAATAAGCCTGGATACTATGAGTATCTATGTTGTTTTTATCATTAATACCTACTAAACTTGAGGACTCACTATGTTAGTCTCCCAAGACAAACGTTCTCTTGAACATGAATGTTAACACATTATCTTCCTGCTCTTTTGCTACCTCAGTCGTGTTTGAAGCGTTGTGAAATTTTTCCAACTCCACTTCTGCATCCATCAGCGAATCTCTTACTTCCCTCCATAGCACCAGCAGAAGCATCCAACACTGCATCTTGAACACCACGAATTTTTCCAGCAACAACTGATCTTGTGTCTTCCATCCTGTGGTTGACATGTGAAAAGGTATCGAGTGATAGCTGTGATGACTTCCTCCTTATTTGCCCCAACAACTCCAGAATTTTGTAATAAAATCGGCTGACTACCTGCAGGAGTAGATGCCAGTATCTTAACACACCGTTATTGATCCTGGTCTTCAGGTTTTCTCCTTTGTCTATGACATCTTGCAAGGGTGCACGATGAAGCACTTTCTCGAGGTCTGTGTTACCACCGGTATAGCGCCAACTTGGTCCAGGAATGTTGTTATCGTCGAAAGACTTGTCGACATGGATTTCAATCCCTCGACCCGCCCAATGTTGTCTGGCTTCTTCAAGCACTCTAGCCAGTTCCCGTGCCTTTTGGGCCTCTTCCTCTGCTTCCAATCTGTAAAAAATAACAGGAAAGGAAAAAAGACGGTCCCACAACTCTACGTCACGTTCATATAAAGCAGTACTACATATGGTCGCTGCAATTTCAACATCCAAAACAACGCAGCTGAAGATAATATACTCATTTGAATAATAGTGATGACTGAAATACAGCACAGTGAGCTGAAAGGTTGAATCTATGATAGAAGCGGATTCTGGTGCACCCAGACATAAGAATATAGGAATGCTGTACCTTGCAAGAACAAGTGATTTCTTTTCTGAATCAATTTCCGTCCTTAATCTGGAAGCTGACTCCTGGTCTTGTTCTATTTTTGAACTGAGCTTTTGAAGTCTCTCTTTCTCATAGGAAATTTCTACACGAAGCGTGGCTAAAGCTTGCAGTTGCTCATCGACTTTATACTGGGTATCATACAAAAGGTCTTTCTCTGCTTCAACATCCGCCTGGCCCTTCAGGAGCGAATCCCTCTCGGCATCTCTTTCTGTAGTTATCTTTTCTAAGTTGGTTTTCGCTTCCGCAAGCAGCTTCTCAGCTTCCTCCCTAAGTTTCCTCTCAGTCTCAATTTCCTCGTCGAATAGAGCTTTTACCTCCTTTTGCGTGCGAGCTTCCATTGCAGCATCTGCTGCAACTGCTTCATCTGCCATTCTCTCTGCTTCAAGCCTTGCTACCTCCTCCCCGAGTTGATCGGACGTATCTCCAGTTGCAAGCGCAATTGCGACTTGACCAATAGTTGCAGGCTTCTGAGGTTGAAACATTCTTGTGAACCCTAGAAAACAGGTACTCGTATTTCAACTGGAGAGGTCAACTTATATGCAAACTTGAAGTGAACCGAACCTCAACGTCATCTGAAGAAGACAAAACTACTATCCATATTTCACAAAAAGAAATTGAGTGAGTACGGTACCGAAAGCAGTAGCAATGATGCTGCTTTCTCCTGAATACAAGTCAGTAACAATTGCTGGCCATACTTTACTCTCAATGCGATCCACGTCCATGAAGCCTGATTGTGCTTGAAAGTCCTGCATGGGCATACTTTCCATCAGAATCTATTTCGGGCAATACACAAAATCTTATCTAATCCAGTAAGAAAAATAATATGATGGCAACGTTTAAATACGATAGAGGTAGTGAAAGACAGGATAGTAAAAACTCCAAAGTAATACCTCCTTAGAAATAACTGGAAGGGACCGACGATCGAGAGAAATTTTCCAGCTTACAAGGTCTTGCCTCGACAATGGACTGCAATAAAATCAAGAGTAAATTAGGAATCAGCTGAAAAGCCTATAACCATCCATTATTCAAGCTCATGTCATGGATTCATTTTGAAACCAGAGGACAGTCAAGTTTCCAAGCTTTGACTTCGCAAAAGCAGAAACCTTGTTGAACGCAACTAAAAGGCGCATCAATTCCCCAGAAAATTGAATTGTACCCTTCGAACATACCTATCAGGAGAAAAAAGGACTCCGCCAGTTTCACCCTCACCAGAATCTGTATCCATGCTGGAAAGTTTACTAGGAATTAGTCCCGCTTCTGCTAGACCTGCACCCCCAAAATACCAGGGCATAATATAACAACCAACAAACGTCATTAAATCTAATCATGTATCAATCCCATCAAGCAATCGAACTACCAAGTATCAACTCGTAGAATAGTCTGCTTAAGACTAGTTTCGTAGGCACCTTTTGCCAAAAGGGATGAATACTATTATAAAGAAGACACACATACCTTGGATAGCAGAAAAGTCAGGATCTCCAGGAGTTATGTCGTCAAAAGCAAGTTCTGTTTCTTCTTCTATGTACATTGCGGGAAGTATTTTATTAGCGGCACTCCTATACAGCGACCAATGAAGTGCAGTTAAGACCATTTTCTTGAGGTCAGCGCGACTAACAATAGACAAATGGTGCACACCTTCTTATATATTCTCAAAAGTCAATCTACCTTTCCTTGTTTGGTCAAACCACCTGCTCTTCAAAGTCCATATCCACATTCTTCAATTTAAAAGGAAACAACTAAAGAAAACATGCTACACAAAAAATGTAGGAGAAAAGTAAATGCCGGGTTACTCATGTAAAATATGAATCAAATGCAAAAAGGCTATACTTAAGATGATAAAATTAAGTATAAGATGTCAATTTACCTCGTCAACTTACTACTAGTAGCAAGCAACCAGCGAGCATAATTTCTCCGAGTACAAACCGCTGCAGGGTCAACTTCGTCTTCAACAACCTGCATACAAGAAGGTATTTAAAAATTCCATGTTCAGACTTCTTTCTCTTTCTTTTCTATTGAATGGTATTAAAAGATGCAACAATCAATTCAGTGGTTGAAAGCCACACAGTAGGAAAAAAACTCTGAGCTTACTATACGAGTAAGGTCAATTCCCAAATATGCATCGATTTCCAAGAGTTTCCCACATTGCAGCAGCGAGGCAAATTCGGACAAGAACGTCACAGGTACGAGTTTTACAGGAATTTTAAGGAAAGAAACAAGACACCTCCAGAGCTTGCAAGGCTGATAATGCCAGCTCTTGCATGCGATCAACGACAGCAGGAACCACTGCCTTCCAATTCCTGACTTGCGTATCTGTAAGGAACCGAAGCCAGAATAACTTTTCCACATATTTTGGACTGGCTGTTAGAGTTAAATTGGAATAGTTACCTTACCTGATTCCTTTGCGCACATACCTCGTCATATCTAACGAATCAATCTTTTTCAACCGTAAACATTCACAGCATGGACCAGCTCTCACAGGAAAGTTCGCACATGCAATACGAGATTCAAGATTGAACGACTAGTAAAAAAAGAGCCTACATATACTGAGCTCAGGCCTGATATTTACATTATTCCAACTCGGATCCTTAAAGCGGAAATTCTAAATGAAAATCCTTTGAACTACTACCTGATAGACTCGTGAAGTTCACCTACAGAATTCAGAGGATGGGGCCATAACTCCTATTTGCAAATACCTGAATCAAGTTGATCGATTTGTTCTATATTATGTCGATCCAATTGATTTGAAACGTCTTGTTTCTTTTCTTCAACTTCATTGTTGTCTACAAGTTCCACATTCACCTCGTCACCGTCGTCCTTTGCTGAAGAGTCAACAATTGTTGCGTCCTGGTCGTCGTCGTCAAAGAGGTCAGGTTCGGACGTCGCTTGTGACTTCTGCTGTAGAGGTGCTTCATGCGCTACTTCCAATTCTTGTGTAGTTACCTGAGGAAGTGGACTTGATACTAATTTCCTTCCTAAAACATGAGTACAAATATTGTCACAGCAGAGCAAGAGAATAGCACGTCAATGCTTGACGATACTCCTAGAGGGGACAATAGCTATAATTTAAAAGAACTGTGACACAGATTGAATATTTGGTGATGTTCAACCGACTGCAGCAGTAACTGCAAAAAGCACCACAAAGGCTAAAGTGCTCTAAACACTAGCGGCCATAACACAAAAGGATGTGACGGACCATTTTTTTGAAAATAGAGGTAAGAGGCCACTGAAACACCAACTGCCAGAAGAAGGCTTGCTCCAACTCGCATGAAACCTGCACCATATCCGTCGAACCACTCGGAATTGAAATTAAATATAAATGAAAGGAATCTCAAAACATCTAAAAATTAGGTCACTCCAGCGAAGCTACAATATAAAACATAACCTCATATTGAAAACAGCTAAAACTTTGCGCAGTAAGAGTGGATTCGGGTATTCTGTTATTCCGTTGACCTTTCCGAAAAGCTTGATTAGTTAACCGCGTAAGGAGCTGAATAACTCCCTACTCGATTCTGATCAAGTTGTCAAGGAGTCTAGGCTGCTAGAACAATAACATATTGAATACGAAAAGTCCAAAGGAAACCCCTGTGGCACTAATGCCTGCACTCCGTAGATTACTGCCAACAACCAAGGCGCAATATCCCACAAGAATCAAACCTCGTGAATCGGTTCTCGCCTGAGATCATCCTAAAGTAGTTTGGCTCTAGATGCAACCAACCCTCTTGCAAGCCCCGACTACTTCAGGCAATCCGATCCGCAATTTTTTGAACGAAGTGCAAGAACGAGTCGAAGTAGATTCGCAGGTCATGCAGTGGTGCATTACAAAACACTATAATATGTGTACATCGAATAGTAACAGATTTCTACGGATTGAATCATGCATTCAAATCGCTTCCCATGAGGGGCTAAAGTAACATTGCAAGCACATAAGTTCTTCCTGAACCATTGAATGCACCTGATTTCGAGCTAGAGTCCACCTCCTGCTCAGCCTCAGCCACAGACCAACCCCCCAATTCTTCATTCAAAGAATCACCATCGGAACGCAATTTGGATTCCCGCTTCTCTTCGACAAGCGGCCTGTGACCCTCGCCTTCCTCCGCACTACACCGGACAGAAGACAGTCTCAACTGCAAACTCGGCACTGCCACGCGAGCTGTCGATGACAGTCGTCCCCGTCCAAACCCTAACGCAGGGCGCTGCACCAAACACGATGAAGCAGGCAACGGGCGCACTGCAACAAATGCCATCACTTCAACCCCCCGCACAAACACTGACAAATCCAACACCAATATCAATTCAATCGCAGCAAAGGAATTGGACGCCTAGATCATCTCCTGCCCACCCTCGCGATGTCCGATCTCATGGTGCCAGGGAACAATTCTCAACACTGGAAGCATCTCATCTCCTGGCCCTGATGCGAGCGAGGTATTGATCAGCTTCACAATGGGCGGCGAAAGCCCAGTCCGGCCCCGGTTCTCTTCTCATGCCCATCTGGCACCCAGCTGGCCGCCAAAATTGACCCAGGTGGCAGGGTTTGAAGGGGTCGGAATTATGCCACGTAGGAGCGTTGTTTCAGAAGGGGTTTTGGTCACATTCAGAAAACATGACGCACTTCATTTTTATGAGCAGGAAGAATGTGATGGATTTGAGTAGTTGAATCCCTCGCGATGCAATGTTTAGTGATCTGTTTTGTTTGTAACTAATAAACTTGCAGATAAAGGGAAGCTTTCTGATGAGTATCTTGTTGGCCCTTGTAGTGTACGACCTGTATAATTAATACAGGCTTTTAGAGCAAACCAATCTGCTTCTAAATGTCGGTATGGTGTCTCCGAGGAAATCGTCTTCGATGGTTTACATGCACATCGACGGGATTCATTGGTTACTGCGTGTGAAAACAGCGTCCAGATGATGTCTGAGCTCACGATGCTCACGAACAGAACCTCAATAAGGACGACACACTTGGTGGCAATTTTCAATAACAACGTTTTTTTGTGAGCGTTGCTGTGCAAAACAGCAGAAGATCGTGCCCAGTAGGATACTGTGCATCGAAAGGCGGAGGCAGTAAGTGAATCGAGAGGTAAAAGAATCTTGCTCAAGGTTTTCAAGAATCTACACATATTTGATTCACTCAAGTATCGGACAGCTTGAAGAAATGTCAATCACAAAAGTTATGGCATCGAAAGCGATTCGCTTGGGGCAGTTGCTTTCTGTCATCCCCTGTTGCTAAATGGATTCTACAGGTTTGGATTCCGCTGATACTCATGTTTTGGTTCCACGATATTGACTTAAATGCACAATTGCTGCACAGGCACCTGAAACTGAATTAAAGCGAATCGCGATGTATTTTTAAAGGCAGCAAGATTGTTCTTGTATTCTGGAGTATAGCCAACATATACATCTGGGAGGAGAAATTTGTAAGTCAGAAGGTAGCATCAAACAGAATCCGCTACCCACGACCGAACCGAAAATAGACAAACGCTCATGCAGATATGTTTTGCGCATGGAAAGAGCAGGCGAAATCATTCAAAGCCTCCGTACTCGCGCTATGGAATGTTGCATTTTAGTTGAGAAAACTCGACTCTCAACCTCGGTCTCTTGATCGCCGTAGTTTGATTGTACAACTGCGCGAAACAGTCAAGTTTGCAGTCGTCGACGAGGAATTGAAAGCGGAGAGGCACAACACGATGGAACCAGATATGACCTGTGACTGACTCAAACATTGCCGGGTGTTTGTACAAGTCCGGTCATAAGTAGTTTCTCCGGGTATGTGGAAACTTGCATGGAATCGCCGCATTTTTGGATTCCAATTTAGCGTGAGTTGCGTTCACACGTACGTGTGTGTGCGTCTCTCGGTGCGGAACATGCTCGGCCAGATGCCTTGGCCGATGCTCCCGGCGATGCTCTTCGTCCTCGCCGCACATGCTTTCTTCGATACCTGGATGCGATTTTCCTTTTTGCAGCCGGAGCCAACCTCGGCCACTAACTTTCTTGCCGCCTGGTTCTTTTCTCGTCGATTTCAGTCACGTCATTCGTTAAGGCCTTCGGAACTGCTGGAGTTTCCGCGATCACCAAACTCATTTCGTCGATTTAATTATTAAGTAGACTCGAGGCCTTCGTTGCATCCAGCTGACGCGCGTCGCGAGCAACGTGTCGTCTTGCTTCCGACGTCTCGCTGTTGCGTTCTGGGGAAGTTGGTGCTCATAGTTCGGGCACCTGGTTATAATTTGGTAAATTAGAGTCTTACTCAAGCTTTGTGTTGGAGAGTTTAGGGTTTGCGGTCGTTGGTTCTGGCTCTGGCTGAAGAATTGGGTGCATTTGCTTTAGGTCTAATTGGATATTGGTTTCTGGTTGAATGGTACCGGCAGTACTTTGTACCTGGCAATGCTCGTAGCCTTGGGTAGTTCTTCTGGCTAACTTTCAGCTCTAGTTGTAGGAATCATATTGGCAGAGCTACTTCCACTGTTTTTGATTGCTTTGAGTTACAAATATTGTTGTGAAGGTTGAATCTCTCAAGTGAACTCTTATATTTGCGTTCGTAGTTCTTCAAATTCCCGTGAAAGTAGCTCAGACCACTATCTACTAGTTTTTATTCACTAGGAAAATGAGTAGGAGTACTGTTTGCTACTGCGCGGTTCAATACAACCAATAGTTTTTTAACGGTGAAGGTGTTCCTCACTTAGGGTTTCGAGATTTTACTGGAGGTCAGTTTGAACTTTGGAGCACTGAACTAGCCGTTTTGCAGGGGACGTGGTTTCTTCGTTGACAAGGTGTTCATTTGATCTTGGAACTGTCAGGACGATTTTATTTCTGCTGCCAAAATAGCGGTGCGTTGTTTTGTACCAAGTACTCTTTTCACATGTTTATGACCGTTGTAGTTGAGCTCTTTCCAAAAAAGAAATGAAAAGCAAAGAAAAGAAACATGAAAGTTCTCCTACGCACTCAATTCATATTTCATCAAAGATGAGATTGTGCGTCCAGCAGTGTTCGGAATATGTGCGTGTAGTTGATGTTTAGCATGAATGTCAAGTCTGGCGAACCCTCACTTTTCCAAAGCTTTGCGGGAATGAAGACTTCTAATTTTGTCCGACCTCAAAATTCATGTAGTGGTTGAAACCACAATTTTGTTCTCTTCGTTCTCTTTGTATTTTAAAGTATGATTCTTAATCGGTAGATTTGCGGTTTGAATTGTATTTTGGATTTCTACGTGCGCTGTTGGCTGACGGTAATTTGAGCTTGCTAGTTCTTTCTGAAGCACGCATTTATTTTTAAGAGCAATCAGAAGATGGGACAACAATGCTTTTTATCCAAGATTGGCATTGTGGTCAACACAATAATTTAGTCATCTGGTATGCTAAATGTTGATGTTAATGGTCCTTCACATAGCCAACACCTTGTCCTCATATTACCTGTGTTCCTGGTATTGCAGGAAAATCCGTACAATGTCGTCTCAGTTGTAGATCATGGGATATAGTCACGGAGGAACTTTATATGATCATCTAAATGCTGCTACTACTTTCTTGGAGGCCGCAACAGCATCACCTGCTGGGCAAAGTAGCATATTCTAAAAGGTCCATGAGAACATGCGATTGGCTATTAGTACTTGCTTGTTCTACAGGAGGAGAAGTCGACGACGACGAGTGCAGGTGTGAATTATCAGCATTCAGAACATTGGAACATTTTTAAAAATTCGACTTTATTTCAGAGAAAGACCTGCTGCTTGTGACGATGATCCCACTGGTTGTGCACGTCATGAGTCTTTGACTTAGCAAAGATTGGTTGGGTTATTAGCATATTAGTGGTGAAAGTGGGAGAACATGGACGTTATTAGCGTTTTATCTCCTGGTTCAAGCCTAAAGCATACTCCACCGAAAAAATTGGGAGGTGGGAACTGCAACGATATATGGGCTGCGGTACGAAATGGCTCGGTGCAGGATGTGGAACTGGCTTTAGCGTCTATGAAAAAATGCAATGGGAATGTTGATGCTAGAAGTGTATTTGGCTCTACTGCGCTACACATCGCAGTCTGGCGAAACCACATACCAATTGTCCGACGTCTGCTTGCAGCTGGTGCTAATCCTGACGCTAGGGTGAGTTTCAGAGCTACCCCGCGTCTTATGGATAGAATTTATCTTCGCCAACCTTAAAAATATTTTCACTTTATAATGTCCAAAGTTTTCAACAGAATCACTTTGTCCTGTTGGGGTGCTTCTTCCCACTTTCCCCACCAAAAGGACGGCTTATCTTTTGTGGAGTCATGCTCCGTTTATCTGACCCCAAGTTTGGAAGTTTTACTCTATTGCTGCGATGGGCTCTACTTGTTCTATGTTCCACCTGGACGCTGTCATGTCCCTAAAACCATGATACTGCTACTACAATCGATTGTGGTATGAACAAACCCCCTGTCGAAGCTTGAAAGTTGTCATTTGGCTCGAGCAGGATGGCGAGTCCGGATGGAGCAGCTTGCACAGGGCTTTTCATTTTGGGCATCTGACGGTTGCTGGTGTGCTTTTGCAAGCGGGTGCTTCTTTAACGATTGAGGATACAAAAGGGCGAATACCTATTGACCTCATATCTGGCCCTGTTAAGAGTGTCATTTCCAACTCAGGTGCAGCATTTGCAAACATTATGTCCAGTTCCCGAAGCCTTGAATTTGCGGTTCATTTATAAATTTTTCTACTCTAAACTTGTGGAGAAAGCGGACCATATCTGGAAAGATCTCGTTCTATTAATTTTGATTGTTATTTGGCTGAGTCATTCGTCACGATGCCTTCGATGCATAAGTTAGGTTGTTCTAAATTGTGTCTTTCAGTAGAACCAGGCTGTGAGATTGCTGTCCCTTGCAATATTGCAGTGTCAGCGATTAACTGTACATGAAACTCTCAGTGCCCAACTTGCTACGCCTATTCGGAGCAGCTTGCATCATCTTGGGTAGTATTTGTTGCATCTGTTTACAGAAATCTTTTTTACGATCCAGTTATTTATCCTATGGACGTTTGTTTTTGTCTGCAGTTATGACTGAGGTATACAGTTGGGGTAATGGTGCAAATTATCAGCTGGGAACAGGAACTGCTGGTATTCAGAGAATACCGTGCCGATTGGACACTTTGCAAAACCTTGACATCACATACGTTGCAGCAGCTAAATTCCATAGTGCAGCTGTTACCGCAAATGGTGACATGTATACTTGGGGCTTCGGGCGTGGTGGTCGACTTGGGCATCCTGATTTTGATATCCACAGGTTCGCGTCTTGCTTTTTGTGATATTTGGTAGGTATGCCAGGATTTGCATGTTTGGTTGCGTTTCTTGATTGTTTACTTCAGATCTTTGTTGGGGTTAATCATATTTCTCTTGAGATGCAGTGGACAAGTTGCGGTTATTATTCCTCGACAAGTCACCAGTGGGCTTGCTGGTAAGAAGGTGAATTCAATTGCTGTGGCTAAACATCACAGTGTCATTTCTACGGATGGAGGAGAAGTCTACACCTGGGGTTCTAATCGAGGTTGGTTTCTCTATATTTCTTGCCCACCTTGAAGCATCATGAAACAAATTCTGGATGTTAGTGAACGTGCTTCTTTCAAGTATTATCTAGAAGTGAGCTCTCTTTGTCATGATAAAAATGGCACTTGTATTGTATTGGCTTTCAGATGGTCGCCTAGGTTATCCGTCCGTGGATACACAAGCTACTCCACGCAAAGTTGGTACTCTCAAGGTTCGTGTGTCAATAGTGGCAGCAGCAAACAAGCACAGTGCTGTTCTGACACAATGCGGGGACGTCTATACTTGGGGTTGTAACAGTGAAGGGCAGTTGGGTTATGGTACCTCTAATTCTGCATCCAATTGCATGCCTCGGTGGATTGATTATCTGAAGGGTAGAAAATTAGTGACTATTTCTACTGCAAAATACCATACTGTAGTCCTTGAAGAGTCTAAACGGGAGGACGGGGAGTTCGAGCACAAGGTAAACTTTGCACGTGGTTTAATTGTTGTCAGTAAGCAATGTAGGATATTAAATTAGTACCTATTTTAAGTTGTCCAATTCTTATTACCACCAGTTACGTGTTCTATTCCTAGATAGCATTCGAATGTGGTTGGATGTATCAGTGCATCAGCTCCTTAATCATCGTCCCTTCTCTTTAGTGGTCATCATGAATCTAAGTCGCCCTACCCTTTTTATATTTTAAAAATTAATTTCTGTCTGCTTTTTGATGTTACAAGCGGCATTGGATTATGAAGTGTTAGTCGATTTTGCTCATTTGTGGATGGTTTTTTTTCAGGTTCTGACTTGGGGCTATAAGATGGTGACTCCTCGCCGTGTGATTATTGCTCGAGATATTAAGAAGAGAGGATCCTGTCCATTGAAGTTTCATAAAAAGGGTCGTAGAGATCAGGTGGTTGCTATTGCTGCAGGCATGACTCATAGCACAATAGTCGCAGAGGATGGTCTAATCTTCTATTGGGTATCTGCTGATCCAAATCTGCGGACTCACCAGGTAAAACCTGAGTGTTAATGAAGGTTTACGCTCGTGTAATTTATAAATGTTTGTTTTTCGGTTCTCAGCAATTCTTGTCCTTGTAGACTATCTATTTCTATCTTTTTTTATGTGGAGACCTTCAAATGATGAATTTCTTAACGGTTTGCAGATCTTAATTTGAGATGTGCTTGCTGTAGTGGTCTTCTGGTGTTCCTAACCAGATTTCAACTTCCCAGTTCTGAGTACAGAGGTTGTATATATACTTATTGCGAGCCACTATCCTGCTTCTTTTTCTGACTGTTACATTTGTGAGCAGCTCTCTTCTATGGCAGGCCACCAAGTTGTGGCCGTTGCAGCTGGCAAGTACCGAACTGCAGTAACAACAAGCACTGGGAATGTCTATGTCTGGGATGGTGAAGGAAGCAAGGCAAATGTTCATCCATCTCCTGTTCGTGTTCATGGTGCAAAGCACATTACAGGATTGTCTGTTGGAGAAACTCACTCACTCGCTGTTGCTGCACTGTATGCCCCTACTTACTCCACGAAGCCGCCCAATGAGGTGCTTGGAGATTCTAAGACGATTGGAGAAGGTGAGGAATCTGCTGGTGAAGACCCTGAAATGGAGGAAGAATCTAGGACACTTGGGCCTGTCGTTCCGAAAAGCGTGGATGAAGGGGTACCTAGTCTGAAGGATTTGTGTCAAAAAGTTGTCACCGAGTCGATTGTTGAACCCAAGAATGCTCTTCAGATTCTTGAATTCGCAGATTCTATAGGTGCAGATCATTTGAGGCGATACTGTGAGGTGAATTTCCTCTCTTCGGCAATCTCTTTCAAGTTCAAGTCTTCCATTATCACTTTATAACAGTCACCTGTGGATAACGGTTAGGATTGCATGTACGATTTGTGAGGATTTTTTTCACTTCTGCTGCGCAAATAATTTCCGTTTACGACAAGCAAAACTTTGCGCGTACATTAGGCACGTAACCTGTGGTACATTTATGATGCACCGCAGTGGTGTGGACTTGTATTTTTTCTTATTTGTCGTCATTCTGACTAACTTACTTGGGGTTTGCAGGACCTAGTACTTCGTAATCTGGATTACATTCTCACCATCTCTCCCTCGATATTTGCACAACTACCATCTGCCCTCTTGGCCGAGTTAGAAAAAGCTCTCGACTCTAATTCGGGTGAGTCGTGGAGTTACAGATTACTACCAACGCCTAGTGCAACCCTACCGGTTGTTATAGACAGTGAAGAAGAGGATGGTGATGTTGGTGATTTACGGACACGCAATTTTCGGGTTGGAAGTATGGAGCAAGACATCCTGGTAGAGAACACGTCTAATGAAGGTTTCTTGACTCCTAGGAACGTTGGAGGGGAGGATGTAGTTGGTAAACATATACGGGCTGTGCGGAAGAAGCTTCAACAAATCGAGGCACTTGAGTTGAAACAGTTCAAGGGTCATGATCTAGATAGTCAGCAGTTGGCTAAGCTTCAAACAAAGCATGAGTTAGAAATTTCACTGTCATTGCTCGAGTCTGGAGTAATACCGCCATTGTTAGCAGTATCTAAGGCAAATAGTAGTCCTATCGAGAAGGAGATTAAGGGTTCTCCAGGTCATACAGAAAATACAAGTGCCTCCAAACCTGGTGGTCGCACTGGACGAAGAAAAGGCAAAGTTTCAGGAGGACATGCGCAGAGTGTCTATCGACCTACCTCTGTTAAATCCACGGATTCAAATATTGCTGAAGACTTCGATCTTCAGGTAATTCTACTTTCATATTTAAGCATGTTATTATTAGAAAAGGTGGTTCCTTTTTCTGGTATTTCAAATGACGATCTTCAGGACTGCCGTAATTTGGAATTTTGATGAGATATTTATCTTTCGATTTATGCAGGAAGCTCTTGAACAGATTGCTGTGCTGGAGAGCACAGGAGAACCAAGTAACTCCTCTCCTTCTGTACCCTCTATCTCTCAGAATGAGCCTCAGGTTCCTCAGAACACCCCTTCATCCCTTGGATTTAAGGAAATTTCAGGGTTTTCTCCTGCTGGTTTATCTGCTTCATCGGGCTCTTGGAAAACCTCTCAAACTTCCAAGTCAGCGTCGTCTAAAAGGAAAGCTAAGAAGGGCGGCCTTTCTATGTTTCTCAGTGGAGAACTGGAGGCACCACCCAAAGCACTTCCTCCAACTCCCCCTCCTGTACCGAAAGTTGATGGTCCAGCATGGGGTGGCGTTCATCTGCTCAAGGGGTCTGCATCATTACGGGAGATACAAAACCAGGAGAGTGTTGAAGCTATCCAATCGAAAGGAACAACGGTTGGTTCTGTAGAGATTGGCTCATCCACGAAGTTGAGCTCAGTTGGTCTCGCTTCCACTAACGAGAAATCCATACCGGGAATTGGTCTTAAAGAAATGGGCATGAAAAAGTCCAACAGTTTAGGAAAATCTTCAGTATTAAGGAACCCGATTTTGGAAATGGTTGAAGTAAGCAGTACTAAGGGTAGAAATCCTCAACCAGCCTTAAGTTTTGTAAAGACTACTTCTGTAGGGTCCAATAGTAGTAGGGCCAACTTGGGTCGTAGTGAAATAGCTATCGAATCATCATTTGATGAAACAGACAGAGGAGCGCTGCGGGTAACCCTTAGCGATTTTGTTCGAGGTTCAGCCTCCATCGCTGTAACGTCATCGAAGCAGTCTCAGAGTTTACATCCAGAGAACAGTCCTCCTGCCTGGGCTGGACGATCTCCAGGAACCTCAGCTCCTTTGCTGCGCGATATCCAAGACCAACAAGTATGTCTCACATTCACAACCTCCAGCAACGCATGTTTTGACCATTCGCAGAACCAGATAACGAGACAAATGTCTTTTCTTACCTTTTAAATTTCATGGTACTGTCATGTATGTGGACGTTGTATTTGTTAACTTCTATCCTGCACATGGTCTAATCAAGTAATTGGTTTGTGTAGGTAAAGCAACACAAAGCACAGCAGCGCCCAATTGCATTACGAAGCAGTCCACAGCTTACTAGTCCCTTGGGTTTAATGGTATCCGCACCTGGAAGGAGCAGCCAAGTTCCGGACCATGGCTCCCCATCCACTGAGGCTCCCAGTCGATGGTACAAACCAGAAATTATCAACCCTTCTCCTATTCGTAACATCCAGAAAGAGGAAGAGGCAATGAAAGATTTGCGGCGTCTATACAAGACGGTGAAAATCGTGAGGCCGGTGGACAACTAATCAACTGTTCATTAGTTACGAATTTCATACTTCTGATGTGCTATCCCAGCAATAGAGTTGTATATCGATCAATCTTCGTGTGTTTGTCAATATTTTTGATATGGTGGTTGTTGATCAGTGGAAAAGCTCACTACTGGTGAGTCCATTCCCTTCCAGGCTCGGCAATATGCTCTTGATGATCTCATTTTTGAGTTTTGCTTTGTATCCAGTAGGAGATAATGAAGGTTTCCAAGATTTTCTTAGTTTGACTATTCGTCTCATCTGCTGTCTCAGGCACTTGTACATTTTCTAGGTGCAGTTTCAGAAATCTACACAACGTTTTAATTTTTGTTCTTGGTCTTACTCTGGCTTATGCGTACCCATTATTAGATTATTTTTCAAGAGTGTGATCCCCCAATTCCTGGAATGCTTGAAGAAGCTTATTCCTAGTCTTTTTAGGAGAACATGTGCATGAAATATCCACTTAGAATGGAGATTTTGAAAACTTGATTTGCTGCAAGTGTTCAATATAATTCTGCTTCTAATCTGTGCGTGTAACACTCTTCGTATTGTTACCTCCCACAAGAAGTGCTGGCGTAGTCCTGCCGTCATCGGAAGGAAGTCTTCCCTTCTTACAACTTACAGTTGGAAACATGCTTGGCATCTAGTTCTAGGCCTTTGAAAGGATGACTTAACTTTCCTATACAAGTGTTTGGAGTTGATATAACTGAAATGTGCTTGTACGCATGTCTGTATGTATGTACATACGTACTTGCAAAGGCGTGCAGTCAACACCCATTTTCAAGATCATAAAAGCTGGCCCCTGCTGCTTGCGGCATTCCTATCACATGAGCTTACTGTAAATTCTCGATTGCTAAATAATCTCTGTAAACCTTACGCCTCTGGAAGTACGTGTGTTTATATATACAATTGGTGTATACATGTAAAGTGTGCTACTGATGTCTCCACAAGTTTTGTTACTGCCACCACTGTTTATTTTTATTCAATTTGTTTTTATTTTTAAAATATTTTGAATTAACATATTAAGAATATTAATAAAAAAGTTGTTGGAATAAAAAATATTAAAGTAATATGTCAAATGAGTAGCGGGTTGTAGTGGCAGTAGCATAAAAACTGTGATTGCAATGACAATATCCATATAAATATATATTTATGTGTATATTTCAGATGTTTTTGTGATTGCAATGACAATATCCATATAAATATATATTTATGTATATATTTCAGATGTTTTTGTGATTGCAATGACAATATCCATATAAATATATATTTATGTGTATATTTCAGATGTTTTTATGGAGTAGGAAGTCTTTGCAATATTATACTGTGAACAAAATAAAGTTTCTGAGAAAATTTAAATGGTGTATTTTTTGTATTTATATAAGTGATATGTATACTTCTCGAATAGAGCACACTTGACCCATATCTAAATGACGTCGAAAAGGCTCCACATAATAATCATTGCAAAGCTAGAATTTCTACTTAATTCCGTGAAATGCGACTATTATTATCTTCTGAAAAACCACGGAATACGCAAAAATAAGCACGGCCGATTATAGTACACCTTTACCAGTGGATTGATTGTGGCGACAAGCTTCTAAAATTAAGAGTGATGATTTAGAAGAACGGTCCCTAAAATCAGAAGACAAGGTTAACCGTCATAGCATCAGAAAAGCTGACGCAAGTAATTAATTTTCAGCATATGATTGAAGTCTAGGATATTTCTCAACCACTGTCTCCCACTGTCGAAGAAAAAGATCAATGTCCTCAGCTAACTAAAGCCTTCGTGTTGGATATTCTACGTAGATCACCTTCTGGGTCCCTTGCCCTTGGCAGTGACAATTTCAGGAAACTTAAGTGGTACAGGCAGAGTAACCCTCCACTTGCCCTGTGCACTGTCAGGATCCCCCAGCTCCCTCCGTTCATTGATAGATCGAGCCTCAAACTTGCACCCAAGCTCACGATAATAAGGCCGTATGGTGTTCACAGTTTGCTTTAACTCAAGTGCCATATCATACGGGTCAGCCTGAAAATCGTCGACGGCCAATCCTAAGATTAGACAGTAGCTTGTGAGAAGATCTTTATGCTGCTTGGACTGAATGCGAATTTCAGATTTGTTGAGAGAATCCGTTGTGCTCTCGCCCGCAAATCGTTCCAAGAAACTTGAAACAATTATACCAGGTATGCCTGTTTCTTGTGAAAACCTTCCAGGATCTGAAGCCGCCTTCCTCACAGCGTAGTGAGGAGTTGCATGAAAGGTAAACAGATGTCTCAAATACACCAATATTTTAGCTCGCCGATCATTACCTTCTTTGTCTCCCTGCAAAAATGGTTTGAGATAACGTTTCAGTTTCATAGTCCGCTGCTCCTTGCTATTAAAATAAGAAATCACACCCGTCACAGAATAAAGAATACTGATACTGCGCAGGCTTTGGATCGTAAGAACACTAGTAAATATTCAACGTGCTCACAGTTCACTATCCCGGGACTTGAAGCTCCTCAACGAAGAACGAATCCATAATGACTACGCTCATTGCAATAAAAAAAACTAAGAAAGGAAGAGAATCTGTTATCTGCTAACCTCAACCCTGATCCTTCTTAGACGACTGAGCACGAAGTTGGGATACTTTTGCTGACGAAGTAGTTCTTCATCTTTGGCCTTCTTGGCTGCTGTCTTCAACTCACGGGTATCCAAATTCTCCCATTCTTCAGCCGGAATGAGCTTATCAAGAGGGTAAGCCCCTTCGGGCGTATTTGCAGAAACATCATGAGGCGGAACGTTGCGAACAACAGATAAGTTAGCTTGTTGCAGAGCTTGCTCATTGGTAAGAAGGGCTTCGTTTTCACCCGCTTCCTGGAAAAGGGACTCCATATCTTCGGTGTCTCCTAGTGCATCCTCCTTTACAATTCCTCTCTCCATCCGTTGTGCCTGTGCGCAGGTCAGCATTAGCAGAACATCTCTAAAGATAAAAATTCATTCAATCTTGTCAAAAGAAAAGAAAATGAGGAAGTAGAAGTAGTAATTCAGAATGGATCTATGCCTGAATCAAAGTAATAGTGCACCACTAATTTCACAAATACAAAATTTACACGTTGATTGCACGCTGACACATCCTGCGAACCTGCTAGCCTCTTTAGAGACATTGTATTTATAACTAATCCACACATAGTGCGAAAAGAAGACAAAAAAATGAGTGTCGACTAACTATGGGGAATAGCGTGATCCGACTTACCCGCATTTTACTCTTCTGGCTGCCAAATGTTTCAACTAACATTCTCCGCTTCAATAAACTCTGTTCCCTTGTATCTTCCACACGCTCTTCTTCATCCGTCCATTCATAACTCATGCCCCTAACTCTTGGCTCCATTCTGAGAATCTAGATGAAGATGAAGTTAGGCTAAACTACTTTCAGCACTAGTTGGCGAGAGCCTCGATCCACAGTAATATGGCGAAAACAAAGGAGCATATAAAATCTTAGCATGCATCAAACCAAATTGGTATCCATCGTAAATTCCAGTAGACTCAGAATCAGCTCTGCTCATCCTAATGTTGTAATATTTTATACGTCAAACCCAATCGTCTTAGAACCGCCGACGTAAACCATGAATCCACTAACAAGACCGAACCTAACCTTCCTGACCACATCTACGATGCCCTGAGACAATATGAGGAATTCAAGCAACCATAATAATGTTCAACAACTGTCACATTCTTCAAATCCAGAAACAACAAACAAATTCCTGCAGAAAGTGTATAATATCACAATTCGTTCGATAAGCAACCAGACATAGATTTCCAACTTTACAAGAACCCAACAATGAAGTGAGCTACCTTTTCTCCAGCAAGAGGAACCAGCTGCAAGGTACCTTTCTCCTTATCGTAAACGCCCAGTGCGTAACTACAGGGCTGCCAAGCAGCCGCTTCGCCGGCGTAGTTCAACCCAACAAAATCCACCTGCCCGTGCGTCGACGCCACCAATTGCGTCTGCTTCGCCTTCAGCTTGTCCACACCTTGGTACACCTTGACGCTCGACAACGCAGCAGCAGCATCGCCGTGATCAGCCTCCCCGAGGGGATCGAACCCCGTGGGGAAGTAGGCTACGAAAGGGCGCGCCCGGCCCTCCTTCGAAGGCACATAGTCCATCCTCACATCCTGCTCCACTACTTTCGACGCCGATTTCTTCTTCTTCTTGTGGTGGTGGTGGTGTTGGTCAGACGACGTACTGTCCATAATAGCTCGTTCTGCAGCTCTTGCTGCTAGGCAATCTGAGGACACAATCAAAACAGGCGATGATTGAGCACAATCGAGGCGAGGCAACGAGCGAGCAGGGAGACACAATCGGGCCCTCGCACTGAAATGAAGAAGAGGGTTTAGGGCTTTGGCTCGGACTTTCTCTCACACTCTCGTTCGTTGTCGTCGACAATATCGTCGCCATCGTTCTCGTCGCCCTCTTCGTCGACGAACTTCGTTGGGAAAAAGGGGTTAGTGTGGGACAAAGTAAAAAAGCAAAGATTACCTTGGATACGAAAGCACTTATTATGAAGAAAGAAAAAGCTTGCCTTCTTTGAAATTGATTTCACAAATTTAGCTCATGATGCACGATTTAATTAAGAAAAAGAAACATGTACACTTATTTGTTAATTTTGTTGATTTACGTTGTTTTCTTCTTTGTAAACAATCACGTTATGCAATACTTGAAGGTGTTCTTTAATTTTGAAAATATAACCATGTACGATAATTTATTTTTTCCATGAGTCAATTGACAATTTTTTAATTATTTCCATGAAAACTGCTCACGGATTGTTTTATTGTGATTCTGTTAATAGTATCCTATTTGAATACAATTGAATTGTGATTATGCAATTTTGATTTGTTTCAGAAAAATATATATTTATCTTCAAGTGAATGTATTTATGATTATAACCATTTAAGTAGTTTTATTAATTTAGCATTAACCTTGAACACTATAATAATCAAAACTAGCTTTTCTATTGATTTGTTATAATGTACAGAGTACCTCAGTGGTTACTGTTAGACCAAGAACTCAAAACATACATTAGTTTTATTTTGTGATTGGTTTCAATTTGAAGAAAAAAAAAAAAAAAAAAAAAAAAAAAAAAAGGTGAAGAAAAAGAAGAAGAAGACGGAAGTATAAAATTGATAATGTTTTTGTTCTACAACATGCATGACTAACAAAATAAAGTTGGATAATAGGTAGAAGCAATAGATGAGGATTCATTAACTCTACTCAATTCATAATTGATGCAAGATTATGGAAGGATTCAATCTTTGATAATTAATTCCAAATGATTATTGTTTGGCTTGTATGTTCTGTATAAAAGTTGTATGGAATTTTGAATACTTGATCAAAGTTGGAGTTTTCACAATTTTTTATTTTTATTTTTTTGGTGTAGTTCTCATGTAATTTTTTTTTGTGGGCCTATTGCAAATTTGTAGGAGACAAAATTCTTTATGTCATATAAAGATGATCATGTGAGACTTTTGATTTTTACCAATTAAAGAACTTAAAAATCGCAGCCTGTCAACTCCTCCCTCAGGATAAGACTCGCTTAGTAATACCTTAAAAAATAATAAGTCTTAAATTAGAGCACACTAAATTATACACCTCAACATTTGTAAATGAATAAAAAGTGGTCTTTATCATTGAGAAAGGAATTATCTAAAAAATAAAAGATTGATTCTCTCAAGAATATTAGGGTGTACATATTGACAATACAAAATTTCATAATATTTTTAAAGCAAATGTTTTACTCTCGTACACATTGTAGTTTCTTTTAGTTTTGAATGCTTACTCAAATAAAAGAATCGTGTACTGGTGTGAATATTGGGGTTGCATGTTATAACTACTCAAGAAACTTTTCCTCCTCACAAAAATGAGATGAGTAACACCCATTTTTGAAAAGCTCACTTTCTACCTAGTCCAGTCTGTGGTTGCTACGGATCAAGGCATTAAAAACCTAAAAATACGATCCACCTTGGATATTGATTTGCACTTAAAATGTGCATAAAGAACAAGGTATTCCTCTGCATATGCTAAAAGTTGTATGATTTCCAGATTGGTCAAAGTTATCGTTGTCTAACTTAGTAACACATATGCTTCCTTGGATTCAACGTAATTTTCTGAAATGAAGTATATAAATTCACGCTTAACACAAACGGATTTCAACTCCCATATAATGCCGCAAAAATGTACATATGAATGTCCAACAGTTAGGACTGCAGCCAAAAACGTCAAGAAAAATAAATAAATAAATAAAAACAGAAACTACAACCAGTGTAATGATCTGACAATAATTTTTGTTTAAAAATGCATGAGGAGCGTGCATGAGTCTTGCGGATGGTGCATGATCTGGTGCCCGACATGTGGAGAAGACTGCGTATTAATTTCATATAAAGAAGGATTCATGGCGTAGCAAGTAGGGAATCCTTCAAGACCAAACAAATTGTGGACCTGAAGAAGGTTCCAAAGGAATGCCGAATCCTAACGACTGATGGCTTACACGACTCCACCGCAGTTGGACCTCAAAACACCTGGTGTGTAGTTAATGAGGCTGCTGGGTCTCTAAGCTGCTCCTGCCAAAATCCTACATTGTTGTCGTTACGGAAGCCATCTAAAAAGTAGACGGCTGTAGATGCTCACAAGAAAACCCTACTACAAGTTCTCAGTCAAGCAAATTGGGATGAAGATCAACTCCTCAGCTGGTTTGATCCTCTGAAAGGCTTGGAGCTGGGTCCAATCTCAGACCTTCTGTCTTGAGCACAAGTTGCGCTGCACCGGCCCAGTCGAATAGCAATGGCTGTCATATCGCTAAAATCCACCGAATCCCAAACTGTTTCACACTAAATTAGAAGTCAGTGATGTGGCGCTCATACTGAGCTTGCCGTCTTCTGTCCTCCCCGCAACATGGCAGCCATTCTGGCTTGAAGAACACGATCAACCCTAATGCGACCAAAGCAAACAAGAAAACTCCGACAGTGGCGCCTACAGCAGCTTTGACTGTTGATTTGTTGGAAGACTCTGAGCTGGATGCAGCTGCTGGGGAAGCAGGAGGAAGCACCACACTGGGGGTTGGTGGGGACGGAGGAGAATCGTCAGTTCCAGGAGGGGGAGGAGCGATTGAAGGAGGGGGAGACGCAGGAGCAACTGTAGGGGATAATTTAGGTGGCAACGCAGGAGTAGGCGATGGAACGACGGGGACGAACCCACCAGTAGGAGGTAAAACGGCTGGAGCCAGCGATGGCACAGGTGACACAGACCCAAATGGCGGAATGACTGGTGCTGGACCTGCACCCACGGGTGTTGGAGCAGGTGCTGGAGGAGGTAGGGTCTGTCCGGGAGTTCGAGCAGGACCTGGGAGAACTGGATCAGCAACTGGAGATGGAGTAGGTGATGGGAGTACTGGTTGCGGTTCGGGAGTTGGAGAGGGAGGTGAACCCAAGAAATCCGCAGGGGGTGCTGGAGGCGAATTATCGGGTGCTAGTGGATCATTCGGTGCAGGTTCTGATGCAGGAGCCGGTACCGGAGGTCCGAATTCAAATTGCTGAAGGCACCGTCGAGATCCATGACACGAGGAATCCGTGTTGGATAGGCCAAGAGCGGAAGTAGTAGTGGTATAGGCGAGAAGAACGAAAATAACAATGTGGGAGACATTGACCAGTCTCCTGCTCCTTGTACACCCCACCATGATGAACTTCGAGTACCCGGACTACGGCCACAGAACAGAAGGTCTAGAGAAGAGATGAGCACTATATTTTTGGGTGAATGCTACAATGTGAGAACAGATTCACAGGTGGTGCCCAGGAGTTGGGTCAAGAAGGATTCGTAACTCGGCAGATTTCATCATCCAGCAAAGTAACGTGTTCGGCTGCTTCGCGTGCATGCCTGCAAACAAAAGTAGATTTCAGAGATTATCACAACGAGATACAGATCTGACTTAACCCAGATCAGTGATCCACGCTTTCACGTCGAACTCAAGTGTTCATCCCAGTGCGCCGTTGCAACCAGATGCGGAACAATGCATAGTTCACACGATGCAATGCTTCGTCGCACCAGGCAATCGATATATCCAACAGGAAACCAATGGCTCCAGATCTGCAACGAAGCTCCGAAAACTAATCGTATCCTGAGTGAAAGTTCGTCCCCCAACTCAACATACCAACACCTATATGCAGAATCGTTCTGTTAAAAGCCAAAAACATCCCCCCGTTTCATCGACCTGTTCATCAAGCCGCTCAGAGTGGGGAAAAAACACAAGCAAACAACTCTGTCTCCTTGAGTAATGCACCACCGCAGTTAAAAAGACACATACAAGATACATCTACAATGCAGCGCAACTTCGAATCGAAAAACTAAAAAAAAAAAATACATATAAAGACAAGAAAAAGACAATGCAACAAGAAGAAGAAAAAGAGCACTGGGCAAGATGAGGAGAATCACCCAAGTATAATATGGGGTACAAGAACAATGACGCTCTGGAAAGAATGAGAGAGAATCTGTCTCTCTCTTTTTCCACTACACAGCATACCTTCTCAGCAACAACGCACACACCCAAGAGCACACACACCACCCAACAGTGGTAGTAGTAATAGTATCAACAAAGGCACCGATTAAGATCCGAGACCTTGGGCGCCCGTGCTACGCCACCTCCAGAGCACATCAATGCCACAAGACCGTAAGAACATTGAGTTATTGGGGGCACAGAGATCCAGAACTCGGGGCCGAAGGCGGGCAAACGGGATCCGGGGGGGGGGGGGGGGAGACCAAGACCGCCCCACAAGGCCCAGATAGTCGAGGAAAAGGTGCGAAACTACAGCGTAAGGGGAAGCGGGGATTGATAGATTGATACGCCGGTGCTCTCGCCATGCCCTGGATTTCGCAACTATGCGCGATGATGCATAATGGCCACGATCCCAGCAACCCTCGTTGAATGTCCGCCGAGGCTTCCTGCGGCGGTGGCGCTGATCGTGAGCGTGTTCGCGTGGTGGTGGTGCCATGAGTCCATTCTTTCTTTCTGTGCTTCACAGGGCACGAAACTGTTTTGTGAGTGAGTGAGTCCATGAATTCCTCGTTCATGGGGCTCTTTGTAATGGACTGTCTGTCTGTCTATCTGTCATCCATGGGAGGTTAAGTTTAGGGCAGAGGATTCTCTGCTTCTTGCTTTGCAGTCTGCTTGTTGCCATGAACTTGGGGGCAACAAACAAGAGATTGTACTCTTTTTTTGTTGAGTTAATGTTTTTATAATTTGCACGAAGAACATTTACAAGAGAGATTTTTACCCAATAGTGAGGATGCGTTTGGACAATCACAAAGGCCCTCATATTCAAACTCAATTTGTGGCTCCATTTATGATTTATCAATCCACACCATATTGGTTGAAGGTATTGTATCTTCCTTTAGACTACTCTCACCTTGAATTTACCTTTCATTGGACTAATCTTGTTATCTTGCTTTCTCAAATCTTGTGAATGGTTATGTTTGTAAGATTTTGTTTGGCTATGGTGATTAAGCCATTTAGTAAAGTTTTAGGATTTTTCTTTTTTCTTTTCACACTTGCATTCTTAGACTCTCTTTTTGTGGTGTAAAAGATAGCTTGATTAGGTCATGTTTAGATTTTACATCATTCCTTAAAAGTGCATTGCTTGTGCATTCTTATTTGATTTAGATTGCATACTTGATGTTGATTTTTGACACTCAATTTGTTGTATACAATGATCTTTATTTACACAACAACTATACTAGTCTTATATATTGAACTAAAATGGAGCTAATCATCAAAGTGGTATGTATTTTTATCCAAATATATATATATATATATATATACATTTAGAAATAATTCCATATTTATCTTAGAAAATATTAAATATTACTAGTCTAAAAAATTATTTTACTTAAAGAAAAAAGTTATATATATATATATATATATATGTGTGTGTGTGTGTGTGTGTGTATGTGTGTCTGTGTGTAAATATAAAAAATATCATTAAACAAGAAAAATCATTCTAATTAATATCAATAGATTGATTTAATCTTGAAACTTCTAATATTATAATACATCTATTGATGACTTGTATTATAACATGTTATTTTTGTTGTTGAAAAATATATACATGTTACATTATTGCCTTTGTTTTTGTTACTTGGGCTTTCAAGATTACAAGCAAGCACAAGACAATACCTTCTAAAATCAAACATAAGATATCCAACAATCAAAAAAATAAGTTTTCATTTATTAACTTACCCAAAATTCACATGACCTTCCGCCCAACACTATTCTACCTCATAACATTACTGGATAGATCTAACTATGCATTATGCTAATTCTTGATTGCTCCATTGTGTTTCTCTCAATCTTTAAATATTCTTCTATCTTATTGTGTCTTTGTTAATTTTGGTTTCACTATCATAACTCTTTATCTCCTTGTTTATTGTTTTGCTAATATTGTGTTGTCACATTACTTTGGCAAGTATCATCCATAAGTGCATACAATCATATTAGGGGGATAATAGTTCTCTATTTATTAAGCATAAAATCTTATTCTTAAAGGATATGAGACAAATGTAATATTTGTTTATCCAAATATTGTCTTTAGATGATCATCTATACAATGATGTTTGTCTACTAGACACTTGATGCAAGCCCAAAAAAAGTCTTATTAAACTAGTGTGATTTTAGTGTAATACAATGTATACTATATTTTAATTATAAAAATTTAAATTTAGGCAAATACATTAACTTCAAACATTTAATTGTTTTACATAGTTTTAAGCAAATAGCTAGCTAGCTAGATAGATTATTTTATTTTTATTGTTGTGAATATATATATATATATATATATATATATATATATTTAAATCAAGTAAAAATGCTGCATGAAAGTTTAACTAATTAACTTTTGAATACTTTAATCTATGTTATAGCTTTTGTTTTAGAATTTAGATAACATATTTAATTATACCATATATTTATATATTATTTTTGCTTAAATACTTAATTTAATTCCTAAAATTTTAAATGATATTTTTCAAAAATTAGGCAAAACTTTGGTCCTTCAATTTACTCTTTAATCTGTTGGAAGTTCATAAATCTGGTGTATATGTTCAACAAGTAGTTTAGAATTATCTTTATTGGTGATGTTCTAACTAGTTAAGAGGAACAGAAATTACAATTTTAAAAAATTTAAATAAATTTTAAAAGAGAAATTTTAGGATAAATGGTTGACATTTTCTCAAGTATGCTTATATGTAAATCACAAATACATCTTATCATTTTATATAGAATCATCAAGATTAAAATTATCTCTTTTAGATTGTCATTGTTTCTATCAGACCTGACATTCAAATTAATCGTTTTTATTTCATTATTAATTAACTTATAATTAAGAACACAATGTAATTTATACATGAGGGTATAAAGTATGCCTAATACATTTACATTTTATTTTTTAAAATATGGTGCATTATATATATATATATATATATATATATAAGAGATTTTTAATTATAAAAATATTCATTGTTCAAATGCATACATGATTTTATGTAGTGTAAAGACACATATAACCATGTGTGTTTTTAATGAACAAAACACGATCATACTCTTTACATTTTTGTTACAATTTAATTGTACAATCTAGACATCCATTAAAATTCAACAAAAGTTCAAAATTCAATCCATTTTAATCCAAGAGTGTTTTTATTGTTGTGTGATCTTGAACCATAAGCTGCCAGTTAAATGTTACCTGTAGTACAAGATGACATCAAATAATATTGAAGAAGTACCTCTTGTTGTATTGAAAAGTAAAAATAAGACTAATTTAATTTAACATTCCTTTTGGAATACTGCTGCAGGTTTCGACATGTCATGTACCACAACAAATGAAAAAAGACAAAAAGAAAAAACACTACTACAATGCACACAATACTAATTACAGTTCTTTGCATTGCACAATGTGCACAAAATTGTAGAAAACTACTTGTAGGATGTAAAATTGCAATGCAATTGAACAGGTCATTCCATTCATAATCTTTCGGCACTACATTTACCTCTTCTATAGTAACTGTTGATTTTAACACTTTAACAGTATCTTCTACCGCACTGCATCCATGACTCAAATAAGATTACTTTTAATAAGACCAATTTATTATTATTTGAGCATCATGATTCCTTCTTCTACCATATACATGGAAATGTTTTTAAAGAAGCTAAGATGATGAAAAAACACACACACACACATATATATAACAAAACAACAACAACAACAAGAGAGAAAGAGGAGGAAAACAAGATGGATCAAAGATGGCAATTAAAGGTTATATTATTAGGGGTTTTGTTTTATAACGTCAAAGATCAAAGAAATAAAAAATTAAAAAATATACGTGCAATGTGCACAACAATCAAAATTCAAGATCATGGCCTTGTTCACCACCATATAAAACCCACATTTTATTTTTTTTATTTTTTTATTTTTTATTTTGTAAAACAATCACTTTTCCAACTTCTAAAACCCTTTTTGTAAAGAGAAAAATAAGAAAAATAATGAAAAAATAAATAAAAAATAATTAAAAAACTTCACACACGTGGACTCCATCGAGCCCTCGTGGCAGCAAATCCCCACGTCGTGAAATGAGATGGGTCGGCGAGGGGGTCCGTTATCCACCCATGGACGGACGTTGTTGGTCCTCGTCAACTTCTGTCGCTTACATGGGATCGTCGTCGTCGTCGTCGTCGTCCTCATCATCGACGTCGTCGTTGTCGTCGGCTTGCTTCTTCACCACCGCGAGGCACACTCGGTGTTTGCAAGGGGAGCTCGCAATTGAGCAGAGGAGGATATTTGTGGCGCTCTGCATTGCAAGCTATGGCGACTCTGCAAGCTTCAACCTCGATTTCGACTCTGTTTTGTGGGCCTCGGACGTCGGTGTCGCGATTGGCAGCGCCGGGGACGACGTCGAGATTACCTGTAACTCGTCGCTCGAAGCAGGTGAAATTGGCTCCACTAACCCTAGCTCCATCAACCCCCGAGGTTCTGGTTCGTGGCTTAGTTGATTCACAGGCGGATATATTGCCACGGATGGAGGAATTGGCCACTTGTAAATATAATGAGGATGAGATTAATGAGCGAGTGAGTAGCTTGGATTGTGTTTCGGTTAGTGAGTTCTTAGGGTCCGCTAATGGCACCCTGGAGAGATTTGTGAGGGAAAATGCTCGGGAGTTAGCTATAGGTAGTCTCGCGCTTGCTCTGTTTTGTCTTCCTGACGAGCGTGCGCTGGCATTGGGGCCCGAAGGACCACTGTTGGAGGAGTTTTGGGATAATGTTCGGCGGTATGGTTTTTACTTCTTCACTGTGGTGTCCGGAGGATTGTACAGCTTGACGAAGCCGCTGTTGGATCTTTTGAAAGACCCGTCGACGCAAATCTTGGTTGCTATAGCGGTATTCGGCACTCTGTATCTCGTGTACCTGACTGTTAGTACGATGCTTGGCTTAAATGATTTCTCTTATGAGTATGCTCAATAAATGAAGAAATGGCTTTGTCCTTACTCTTTTGATTGGCATACTCGCTCTATTTGCACCTGTCGTGTGTGCTTCGTTGCATAATTTTGTTTGTCACTCTTCGTAGCGTTTGGCGGTGTGTTGCGACGGTCTTTAATTGCAGTTGTATTCAGTATCTCTCATGGGTTTATCCAATGGTGCCAGCATTTATTCCTTTTTCAATTGGGATTCTCTCTCTTCCATTCCACCCGTCTGCTTGGATTAAGCTATGTCAATCTTGCTGAACGGAAGTAATTTCGAAGTTCTCCAGTAATTGCCCATGAAACTTTAAAGAGTGGAACTATCATAACGTGCAATTTTCTGCGTCCTGGAAAAAAAAAAAAAAAAAAAAAAAAAAAAAAGTTGACAGTTTTCATTGCTGAATAAAAGTCTTGTATGTCTTACGTACTGCATGCCTTTGTAATTTTCAGGGTTTAGGCTATAGGTAATCAAGTCCTTGCAGGCCCTAGCACAGTTGCAGTGATTTCAATATCAGGGCTTTGTGGATTGCCTTTTAAATTGCTGTCGTGTGGCGTTCTTTGAGGTCGTGCAGTCATCCTGTTGTAGAATTTTTACCCGTGCCTGAAAAACGTGCGAAGCGAAGATGACCATGTTCTTGCCAGTTGAATGATTTTAAAATTGGTGTATGTGATGATGATTACCCACCAGACTTGTGAATGGCTGCCGGTGTAGCCAGCCAAATTGGTCAGGCATCTCAGAATCAGCTCTAAGTCAATTCATTGCTGACCATTCCATTGGAGTGTGGCGTAAACCTAAAATTCACGACACCAGTGAGCTTGCGAACAGTTCTGTAATTTTTGCATTTTTTTTTTTTTTTTTTTTTTTGAGGTAGTCGTTCAACCTAATCTTTCAGCTGTCAATGCTGATGTGCTAGCGAATAATGCTGGGCAGTCCAGAAGGAATAAGTGAGTTCAAGTCAACTAATTTTCTTTTTGAACAACACTTCACTGGACTCAATTCGCTGTCTTTCAACAAGTCGTACACAAGAACAAGTGTCCCCGAAGCACCACTATCTTTACACCTGGTGTGGATTGAGTGGCCCCATGTAAAGATAATTGCGATGCCAGAATCTTGAAGCATGGGGATTCCTTCTGGTTTGCTCAATTTTGTTGCTCCGGCTCCCGATCTTTGCAAGTTATGCAGCCTAGTGTAAAAAGCATGTTGAGAAGACAGCTGGCAAGCAACTGGAAATGCGACAAGCGTGAGTCATGTAGTATGCGATTCCAACACTCCAATCAATGTATAGACTGGTGTGCACTAATAAATGTAAAGCTTCTGCTTCCAAATGATGTTATCCCAATCCAGAGAAGAAATTACTCCAACTTGGCCGATTTAGAGTCATGCTTATCGCCGCAGAATACGAGAGGCGCACACCGCATCGACAGAAATTACGAATTTAATGTGGTCCTGGTAAGAATTAGTTGCTGAGTCGTGCCCGAGAGAGTAGGCCGAATTCAATGCAACCGTATCTGCCGCTGTGCTTAACGGGAGGTCGTCTTCTCCCCGCCCTAATTCTACCCTGATAAATTTGAGTTCGGTGTTTTCCGAGTTACCGTTCACTATAGGCTCCGTTTTCATGTGACACCAAGTGTTATTCTCTGACGGTGTTCTTACCAGACACTACGTCAGACTTTTGTTGCCTTGCAGAACCAGAGGTGGGTTTCGACTTTGAAGCTTGTGTGAGCTTAGTTCATAGTTTCGGTGTTTCCAATCGGTTTGGAGTGTTCGGGCTTGTGGGAGTCACTCTGGATTCTTTTGTCGGGGTGAGTTATCTCGCCGGATTTCTTGTGGTGGGAAGGATTCAGAGGGCAGCTGGTGTTCGAGGTGGAAAGGTCCTGCAATTGCTGGAACTGTGGATTCTGGGCTGGTGGCGGGAATTTCTCGTGGCTTTTCTCGTAGTTTTGGTGGATTAAGCGCCGTGACTGTTGTTTCTTCGACTTTTGGACCGATTGTCTCCAGAGTGTGTGGCGAACGATACATACTTGTCTCTTTTCTTGGTTCTTTAATTGCCGTGAGTTGAATTTAGCTGCCGATGTACGTTGGTGATGACAAGGTAGAACTGCGGTGAATTATATTCATAACTTCAGAGCTGTCAGCGATTTGGAATCTTCGCGAATAGATTAGCAAAATGCACATCTTCGGACGCATCTTACGCTTTTCATGTGCTAGTAATTGATTGTTGAGCTGCAGCGGATCTTTTCCGAGTGATTGTACCTTGAGCGCTAATTGCTGTTTCTTGCCCCTGTCTTCGAGAAGAGCTTTCTTGACACATTGAAAGTTTAAAGGATAGTCACCATGCTCTTTGAATTAATATGAAGGTTTTAGGCATTGATCTTTCTCCAATCCTGTCTTGACCTATCCTAGGGATTAGGGGAGCAAATATTTTTCCCTTGGTTTGCGGTCTTAAGAGGATGCGATTCTACTACTGCATTCATGTCACAGGATCCTTTCGCTTTCTGATTGTGGGTTATGGACGAAACGAACGCGATTAAGTGCATCAACCGTTATTATTCGTTCTTTAGAACTCGAAAGATTTGAGAATTTTCATTGAACATTTCTTTTCTCGTTGAATGTGAGCTTTAAAGCATTGATTCGAGTTGTGGGTAGAGGCGAATGAGTGCAATTTGATAAATGCGTTGGACACCGACCAATCCTTCGGTATATTGAACCTTCAGTCGAACTTGACCTTTTGAAGTGAACTGCTTTACATTCCTCACTGCCTTATTCAATTCTTGTATGTCTTGACACTCTCCAGTTGCATTTTGCAAGATATGTTTGCTTGTAGCTCAGCTGGAGTGTGCCTTAATATATGTGAAGAGGTTATTCAACAGCTGGTTGTGTATTCTGTGGTACAGGTACAGATGACCGGCAAAGAATTGGCGTAAATAACAGCTATTATAACCTCGTGTCGATATTGTTTTACGGTTGCCGGCGAACTCAACAGTTTGGTTTCTATATTTGATTTTGAAGCATCGAATCAGAGGGTGGGTGGAGGACCGAATTTGGCACAACTTGGAGAATCGTAGGGTGATTAGAGTTTGATTGTGGTGGATAACTTATTTAGGATTCGCTGATGGTAATATGTGAAGCAGTTGAAAGAACTGGTCGTTCTGCTGAAGGGCGGATGGGAGGGCGCAGTTTGCAGCGGCGTGAACTCACACCCTCGTCTTTTAGGAAGAAGTTAACCCAAGAAGTCCAGCGCAAGTTGCAGAAGGTACTGGGGAAAGCATAAATGCTACTGAGTGGAGAAGAAAATATCTTTTAGAAAGATTTATGTTCCAATCAAGCAGAGTTATTTTCACAACACGTAGTTTTACATTTTTGACTATGGACACCAAATTTAAACTATTTTCATATTTCTCCAATTTTATGACTATACGTCGATTGCAGGCACTTGATTATCCCGCTCAAAGAGGAGAATTATTGCGGCAACTTTTTACTGACGTTGCCTTAGAAGTGGACAAGCGTGCTCTAGGTAAGAAAAAGCTTCCGTTTTAAAGTTCACAACTAATTCATCTGATCACGATTAGCCATAACATTCTTGTAATGGTCAGGTGATCTTGTTGTGCGAATAGGTTACATCGTGGAATATTGTTTATGTAGTATAAGTTTGGCGTTTGCACTCTAGCTTCAGAGTATATTTCATCTCAGTGTGAAGGCTGGCTATGGATTTGCAATTCATTACCAACCTGAGGTGTAATGGGAATGTCGTTTTCGCAGAGAGACTTTATGGTTCTTCACAAGCTGCCGACGGTGTTGAGAATGGTGGTTCTGTGAATGCAAACGGCACATACCCACGCCCATGCTTCTATGAAATTTTCGCACAACACTATACCCAAGTTCCGGAGGATGGAAAGGAAATCCTTCCTCTGTTTCTACAATTATGGAGTCAATCATTTGTTTCTCAAATATTTGCGCTGCTCTTCCATCGCTGGGTAATTTATTCTATGAAACCAATTTAATTTTGTAGTCAGGTTTCATCTTTGGTCTTAGTTGAATCGTACACACACACACACACACACACACACACACACATATATATATATATATATATATACAACTCATTTTGAGGCTCATTTAATTATTTGAACCAGCTTGAACGACAGAATCTACTTCTGACAGAATCTTACTGGATTTGACAGTTGTTTGAGATTCCCAGAGAAGAGTCAGAGGGGTTTTTGCGATACTCAACAGCGTTTGTAGAGGGCGCAAGCAATATATTTTGGATTGATTTGCAAAGTAATGTGCGGCGATTTTACTCCATGTTTAATGTAAGGTGTTTTTGCTTTTCTTTGTCTGACTTAATTTCATTCTATTGTCTTTGGCCTCTCATTCCTCATTGTTAAGCTCCTTGCAGAACTTCGGATATATAGCTATGCTCGTTTTGTAACTGGATTGTTTTGTGCATTTCATATGCTGTAATGTGCTCCAGAAAATCTTCGTTCTCTGTATGAGTTCTGATGAGTCAATGTGTTGGTCTTATTCTATATCCTCATCTTGACTGGTGTTCTGATTGTAGTATACATTTGAGGAGGTTGTCTTAGACTCTGAGCGTCTCACAAGGGTTCCCATTCAGGTGCAGCTTTCTAACTTTTCGGGTTATTATGGCGTACTCCGGTCCTAGCTAGCATGATTGGTTTTCTGGATTGTTTTAAGTCAGCGCCCAAGTTCTGCTGTGTAGTTCTCAGACTTCTGTAGAAATAGGATTATAGATTCTCGATCGCTGATGTAGTGCAATTATTTTTCTATTGTTGAATGGGCAGGCTCGACAAGATCTTCTTTTATTGGTTTCTCGGTACCTGTTATACTATGAACCAGGTACTAGTGACTTATTTGAATCTAATGTATACTGGATGTACCTGTACTATGCTTTCTGAAGGTTTTGCTACGTCTCTCAAAGGCAAAGGAAGAAGTCAGTGTATGTCAAAACGTCAGTTGCAATCATTGTTTTAGATAACAGACCAAGAAAGTTTCTCTTTTGAGACTTGTGTAGCCGACAGATTGGGGTACTATTTGAAGAATGTACCGAAGTCATCCAACGTTGTCCTTGAACCAGCTGATATGTTTGTCACGGAGCTTACAGATCAGGTGCATGTCTTCTTTAAATTCTTTTTTAATGCTTGCAGATGATATATCTGTTTGGAGTGTTTTCTTTTCTAACACAAGATATTTCATGATTATTTATTTATTTATTTATATTGAGTTTATATTCTGATCTGTTTCCAGCATTTTTCTTTGTTTGATGAGACTTTCAGTTACAGAAGGTCAAGGTGGAGCCTGTGCTTCTACATTATTTGTCAAGCATGAAGGCACTGAAAGGTGATGAGATAATTCTTTATTAATCTTTTTCTTGCACGTACAGACGGATCTCACGTCAGAAAGTCTTGTTGGATCATTTTGTGATTGTATCAACTCACACCAAAATACCTGATAGTGAATGTGTCATGATATTGTTTGAAGGTGTGGAGTTGCGGGCAACCACGAGTACACGGTTAAAAACTGCTTTGTACTCCTTCACAGCTCCTGGAGGACCCATGTACCCAACTCGGCCAGTCCGACATGCTGCTTGGGAAACCTTGGATGTCCTCTTTCCAGTGAGTTCGTATATCCTAGAGTTCTAATTGGACAAATCGTATTAATAACATGAGACTTTGGAAAGAATCACAAGGGCTACTAATCGTCGCATTCACCATTTGCTGCACTGAGAAATTGCATTTGCACGACCTGAAATTGATGGTTCAATAATTTACTTATTTTGGTATCGTAGATTGGACGGCATTCAAGACACCTTATCAGCCTTTTTTTCCGATTACTGCACCCATACTACTGGCCAGTGTCAGCCTGGAACTTCACAATTACAACAATCAAGGCCTTGTATGCGAAGATCCTAAACACGGTGTTTGAGATCTTCGCAATTATACTGATGGGTTTTGAGAGGATACTGGGTGTCCGCCGCGTGGTGCATGATTAACATGTTTACATATTCTATATATTTGTTGATCTTTAAGTATAATCTGCAAGTATGATTTGCAGGGGCTATAGTCCTTGAATTGCAAACTTAGGCGTGTTGAGTTTTTTCGAAATGCTCTTGAATGAGTCCTTTTAGAGCATCCATTTTTGTGAATTTATTGAGCAATTGTTGTTAATTAAATTAGCAAATTGTTGTTAAACAAATTAGACGTTGATGAAAGATTTTAACGTGAAACACATCAAAAGGATTCAAACCTGGTCATTGAACCACTTCAATTGGATTATTTATAGCATCCAATTTTTCCCATGAAACGAAGTAACTAATTGATTTTTCAGTACTGCTACTTCACTACACTTACGACAGGATTTGGCGCATTTGTTTGTAAACCAATGTTACATACACAACGTTTGGAACCATTGCAACAGTGTCGTTTTCTTTAATTCTTCTTTATTTTATGCGTGTTTCTACAACGGGTGTAAGTATTATGATTCCAATGAGTACGTTCAAACAATTAATTGTAGGGGTAGGAGACGACCGGTTCATAGTGATAAATATAATTTTACTTCCAAAGCCAGTTCGCAAAATGTCACATGATGTGACAGATTTATATTCTCTTTCAATAGGTCATGACGATATGCCGCCAAACATTACTAAAGGCCAGGTTCAGATTCAGAGCAGTTGTTGTTCATTGCAAGACGCAGGTGTAAATTACTACGGCATCCCTTGTCCAATGGACCGACACTCATAAGGTTGGTTTGCCCAGTGTTGTTCATTATGTACTTATCTAGTGAATAAATTAAAATTCAAAAAATGTTTGCAAACCAGACTGAAAGAGAAATTGTAAGCTGAAGTCATGGCATAGCTAAAATGCCGTATATGACAAGCCAAGCTATTGGACATAACAAGTAACCATCAAGTAGTAAGGGAAGCTGGCAATTAACTGTGTTTGAGAGATGACTAAGTTTAATAACTTAAACAAGTACAAAAATATGTGGAGTTTTCTATAAAGGATGACGTACCATCAATGTTCATCAAATAGAGACAACCATATCATGCAGTGAAAATGAAACGAAGTATTCAAAGGAAAGTGAACCGAGAAAATATGACTTCCAGTAGTGAATGAAGAACATCATCCAGTCTTTCCAGAAAAAGTTTCAGGAACAGAACGAGATTCTCTCATCTCAAACTGCAGAAAATCTTGAAAATTTTCTCAGAACCTAAGCTTGGAGAAAAACCACCTGTTCTTGCCAGTCTTGAACCTCTCTTCCAAAACAGCTTTGGCCGCCTGTTGATATCAATCGCGAATCTCTTCGTATCAGATTACCAAAACTCTATTTATGATATATAACACATGAATTCAATTTACCCATTTCTGAACGAAACAACAGCGACTAGTTCTAACTGCATTTCTACACATCATAACAAATACCCAACAACAAGATCAGTAATCGATATTAATACAAGTTCTCAGCGGCTGTAAAACTGAGGACTACTAACTAATGGTTGAGACCCCGAAACGTTAGCAAGTGATACCTTTCTGGATTCTACACGACTAGCTGTAGACTCCAACTTGTCGGCAGTTACGGTGTTCTTCAAATCCACGTCCAAGGAATACCTGCCACAATTCACATTTGTAAGTCCCGTCAAATATTGCTACTTTAAGTCCAAACGCGCTAGACGTAATCGAAGTCCCCTATATATGTCATATTATCGACAAACACCAAGCAGGAAGATTCTGACCATATGCCTCCTGATATAAGAGAAAACGTAAGAAGTACGACTGAATGCTTGCCCTACTGCCGAGTTGTACCTTTTAAGGGACAGGAATCACAATTCTTTGCATGAGCACAAGAGATTATAATCGAAGAATGTATGAAATGCTACTATCGGATTGCGCCCAGCAATACGGATGTTGCCAGCGAAACTTCCAGGATTCTTTTGGCCTCCCATGAATCAAACGAACAAATAACGTGAGGCTGGGATTTAACAGAGGCGCAACTGTGAAGTAGACTGCAGTGATTTCGAATGCTGCATCGACTACCAGTTCTAACACCGTATCAAGTCTTACACGACCCCCTGAGCGAGATTAAGTGAACGAACAATGTGAGTACCTGGTGGGCATTATGTGGTTGTAGTTGACCACTTTAGTAAAAGCTTTGAGTCTTGAGCGCTTGGCAATGGTCTTCTGTGAAGCCTTCTTGATAACCTGCATGCGTGAATAGAAGAGAGACTTAGAAGAAAGCACGAGTTCGTGCACCTTAACTCCCCTAGCCCAATCATCCTTTAAATACTACGGGTGCGGAGTTTGTTCCAGAGCAGCACAAGCTCCGTGAGGAAACACCGAAAAAAATTAATAAATAAATATGTAAATAAACAAAAAAATCACAAGAGTGAAATGCTTCGTTACAAACCGCCTATTTAAGCCAAAGCTAAAATCAAACTTAAGACCCTACAGCTTCACATGCAATGCATTCTACTCTAAGCGCCTACACCCAGGATGTAAAACCCTCGGAATCTGCTGTAAACAAACTTTACAGAAAAAATAAACTAATATCCACACAAATTTCTGAAGAGGCGATACAAACCTTCTCGTCCAGAACTCTCCCCTAACTAACCCGGAAAAACATGTAAAGCTAAACCAAAATAACAAATCGACTACTGTTCCCAGTAACAAACGATACTTGAAACTAAGCATCCCATCAGGCTAACTCACAACATAACCCTTCAAAGGCACGTAGACCTAAAAATCAGAAGCTGTTATAAAAAGCCTGGCGATGCGGGTAACAAACGGGGGGCGCGAAATTACAAACCTTGCGAGGGTACTTGGCGATGCCGCAGACGATAGCGTGGCCGTAAGGACGCTCCTTGGTGCCATCGTCGAAGTTCTTCACGATGACAGCCTTGCGGCCGGCATAGCGGCCTTGCAAGAGCACGACCACTTTGTTGGGCTTCAGGAACTTCACCATCGTGTCGCCGCGCGGTTGACGAGAGGCCTGCAGACCTACGGAGAATGCAGAGATGGGGAAAGGAAAGACTCTGCGCTGCGCTTCGCATATCTACAACCCCCCTGCCGCAAACCCCCTTTGCCCTAATTTCCTTTTGCGCCTTCGTTCCGTGTGAACGCGACAATGTTGATACCAGGATGAAACCCGGGAGTTGCTCGCGGGTATGTGCTTGTGAATCTGACTTTCACATTGTTGGTGTTTGTGTATCTGGACAGTTGCAAATATTTGCACACATTACAAATCAAAATGTATTTTTAGTACAAATCTATAACAATATAATTATATTGCGTTTTGAATTATCACCAAAGTTATCTTGATTTCTAAAATAGAGTCATGCATGAATAAATCATTTTCAACAAGTAGAATTTCATTTTTTTATTTTTATTTTAATGGTAGTGCTTTTGTGTTTGAAAGAATCATGAGCCTAAGGATCGTTTTTGGTTTCTTATTTTCGTAGTGAACAAGAAGAGTTATGTTGGGTCTTATTGAATTTGATCTAAAAATGCAGTAATTACTACAAAGTTCTTCAAAAAATGTTCTCAATTTTGGAGAGGTTTTAATTTTATGTTATTAATAAATCTTAATGAGAATTTGAAATATGAAATAAAAAATAAAAAAATAAAATAAAAAATAAAATTTAAGATATAAAAATTTGAAAATGGTGTTTTTAAATCTATGGATTATACATTAATTAATTGCAAATAAATAAAACAGAGAAAAAAAACTAATTGAAAGAAATATTTAGGAATGGATTTTCATTCTTTTAAAAAATTAAACTTTTATAGTTGAAAAAATATAGAGTTGAAACATTAATTACACTTTACAAAATAACAACAACAACAATGATAATAACAAATCTACTCAACTACTCTATATATAATCAACAAGTTTTTTGGTCTCAAGAGCTTGACCAAAACAAGGGCTGATTGTATGTGTATATATATTATATTAAAAAAAATTAAGAAATAAGAGGTTTTTTTTTTTTTTTTTTTTTTTTTTTTATAAATATTTTTGCAAAAACAATTTTTATCACTTATGTAGCACAATGTAATTCAAATAGTAATCCAAAAAGATTGTTTTGTGTTAATAATATTCATGTGGTATCATTAACCGTATCACAATGTTGAAATTTGGTATTAAGTAGAAAAATATTGCACTTGTGAACCAATTTTTTGATATAATATAATACAAAATGAAAAAAAGTTGATAAAGTATATAATTTTTGAAACTTGATTTGAGCTATTGATTTGAGCTATAAAAGTTATGTTTTTTATCTTTTTTAATTGATCACTTTAATGACATAATATATACTTCAAAAAATATTAAATATGTACACTTAATATTAGAATGTATGGCTAATTATGTAATTCAATTTAGATTATTGAAATTAATAAAAAAGAATATTTAAATTTTACTTTTAAAATTTTAAAAAATAATCCATATTCATAACAATTATCTATAAATGCAACAACTTTTATGTTTCACAACCAACACAAATACAAAAATATTGCAACACATCAAATAAAAACTAGAAGATCATGTTTCAAATATAACTTTATTTTAAAAAAATTATTAGAATGATATTATTTAGATTTATAATGTCTTTAAATTAGATAACCAAAAGATTAAAGGGATTTTTTTTGTTAGATACAAAACACCAATAATGTAGAAAATACAGAAATATTTTATTAAACAACTATAAAAACTACAAAAAAATGTATAAGGTTTGATTTTAAAAACTACAAAGTATTGGAATAGATATCAAATTTTAAAATTTTGTATTCTATTGATTTTCTATATCATTTAAAAATAAAATAATTTAAATATATATATATATTTTTATAAATTTATATTTTTATGTCTATTTTTTAAAATAATAATTAAATATTTATTATATAATATTTATATGTATAAAATAAATTAAAGAAAAGATTCATATGAATAAAGTCTTTAAATAAAGTTATAAGTTTTTACAAAAATAATAATTATTAAATTAAAAATTTATGATTCAATAATAAATGAATAACTAATTATCTATTTATTTTTAATTTTTTTAAAAATTAAAAATTAAAATTAATATATTTTAATATTTATAATTATATTTATTTAAAAATACTTAAAATTTATTATAATAAAAAATTAAACATATTATTTTTTTAATAATAAATAATTTTAATTTTAAAAAATTTACAATGTAGTTTTTCATGTAATTAAATTAGAATACTTTTTATGGAATAATAGTATAGATATAGAAATATTATATAATATCATAAATCATAATTTTTTTTATCCAACCTATTGTTAAAAATATAAATTTCAAATGACTAAAAGATCAATATACTCTTGTATCATTCAAAAAGACTAAAAAATTATTTATAGATGGTATAATATTAAACTAAAATGGCTATTATCAAAGACAAAAAGACTAAAGTTTTGAAACAAGACTAAAGACTAAAAAGGCATTGACAAGAATGAAGAAGACTTCACTCTTATCTCCATATATATTATTTAACTAAGAGCTACATGATACCATTCTATAGGATCTTCGATACATGTCCAACTTATAAGACACATGTCTTAACTTACAAGGCAAATTTTCTATATGTATGCTATAAAGTTAGCTTATACTACAAGCTACCAATACATGCTACATATGGCTAATTTTTTGGCTAAGTTTCTAATCTATCAATTAATTTCAAATACATATAAAGTCAAAGTCACATCTAATAAGCTTCTCTATAAGATATTATTAAATTTATTTATATTAGTTTACTTCTATTTATTCATATTATTTAGATAATTATTGGAGTAATTATATTTTTCCATGATATTATTCCCTCTTTTGGGGACAAGTTCCACAAGAAGTGATAATTACATATTGACAAAGTCTAAGATACAACAAATTATATTTGCTAAATATTCTGATCTTTGTTTCCTTTGAAGGCAGTTGATAGGTCCTCTTAGCTTTCAATAATATTTCATTCTAAGGTAGAAAGACAACCTTCTTATTTGATTGTTATTGAGGTCTTCATAACTTCTTTTAAATAAAATATTTATAATACTATTAAGAATCATTTCTACATCTAATAAAATCACCAAATATTAAAAAAGACTCCAAATAGATATCAAATGCATTGTCAAAAAGAAAGAGTTTGCTTTAGGAAAATACAAAGTTTTTGGTTACAACTAGATATAATCAAATACTATCTTTCATTTAAATAAATTATATTACTTCATACCATCTTCAAATAAAACATATAATAAGTTTTTTAAAAAACTACTTTATATATTATATATATATATATTAAATCTTATTCTCAAAAATACTATTTATATTCTACAAGCATTCAAAATTACTACGTATAGAATTCATGGTAGTTGATCTAATTTTGGTATGAATAAACACTACAATCTTATACTATCTTAGAATAGAGCACGTCATATTTCTTTAGTAAACTACTTATCTATGCTATATGCATATCAAAGCTTATTCTTTAAAACATTGTATAAAAACCTCATAAGTAACCAAAGTTATTGTATATAGTAGCTCTTAATAATACATGGCAATTGATACCTTTTTTCATTCAATTAGGCACCATAGCTTCACAATTTGTTAGATTTGAACATGTAATGGCTCTTTAAAAACCTACTTAGTTTACATACACATACACACACACACACACACACACATAAATATATATATACCAAGTCTCACTTCCTAAATTTTTTTATAACATACTTTATGAGCAAAGAAAGCCATAGATTATATTAATACAAGGTAGCTAACTCTTCTTTATTCAAAAGGCAATACATCTTCAAACTAATTCTTATTAAAGAAAATAAAATTCTAAATTTAAAAGATTTTTAGAATTCTTATAAAAATAAGAATATTTTTTTAAAATTTCAAATCTAAATTCTAAACATATTATGAAAAAACCTTAAAAGAGTGACTAGCTACATCTAAAGGAAGAAAGCTCGAATGAAGGAGAAGAAAAGATGGATCAAAAAGTCAACACAAGCCTATATTGCTCTACCTCAGTTCATATCTCTTTACTTCGACACCATATCACTCCATCTCAAGCTTATATCAACCTATTTTGACTTATTTTTAGAAATAAACTATCAATATCTATAACTATCTTTTTATTTTCTTTATTTTTACTTTTTTAATATAACTTCTTCATCTAAACTATCTAAGAATAAATTTATAGATTCATATAAGAAAGGTAAAAAAAAATAATAAAAATTAGGATTGAAGTTCAATAAATTTTAAAGAAAGTAAAAGCCTCATGTATATAACATCAAATACCAAGTCATGAACTTGGTTGGTTGGTTAAATTCATACTCTTCAAGCTAGTTTGGATATGATTTTTGTCAAATTTGTTGATTGATACAAGAAATGTATAGCTTGGAACTACTAGTGTGAATAGCAGGTAAGAAAATATAATCAACTGACTTCCTATTCTTTGAATTGTGATAAGATGCAATCTATTCAAAATTTAAGGTTCTAACTATAATCTTTTTTTTCACCACTTCATTCCTTTGATCTTTCATTTTTTTTCCTATATTTTAATTTTATTTTGGTTTTTTTTATTTTTTATTTTTTTAAAATTCTTTATATTAAACTAAATTTTTATAATATTTTATAATATTTTTACATATTATGCCACTTTTCAACATAACAACATTGCATCTTGCCATCTATTTGAAATGAAACATGTCTTTTTTTAAAGATCTTCATCTCTATTGCGTTGTCTTGAATTGTGTGACAATCATAATGTCTTATTTGATAAGTTAGCAAAAAATAGCTTTTCAGTTGAATTTGTTGGTTGTTAGTTTTTTATCTTGTTAATTCTATAAATATATAAAAATTATAATCAAATATAGAAATTAGAATATAATCTTTCTTGAACTATATTTTTTTTATAACAAAGATTTGTTATTTTTCATCTTAATTTTAATAGATGATATTGATGAAAAGTATCAATCTTATTTTTTGTATTTGCTAGATTCTTGATAAGCTCTCATGTACATTTACTAATATTATATCTATATCAATGAATAAGATTTTTCAACCTATTTTTGCATTGTTTTAAATCTTAGAATTTGTACACCTTGAATTTTTTATTATTTTTTAACTTTTATAGAATGAAGTGGCATTTGTCTTCTTCTCAAGATATTTATTGTTTTATATGGCTCAAGAAGAGATACGTAGAATATGAGATGGATCTTCATAGATTTTTGTGGATGTAATCATTAAGACACTACATTGATTTGTTTACAAATAAGAAATGGTCCGAGTCTATAGTAATTCTATTTATCACAAAAGCAACTAGTCTTAATATTGTAACAAAGTAACTGTATATTATTGCTAATATGGAATTAATATTGCTTCTTTCTATAGGCATTTTTATTGATCTTTTGTTATTTTTGAGATTCTTTTTATTATACCATCATTGTTGTATGTAGCTCAAATAAATGACTTATTAAATCTTCATTGTAGGATTATTAATTTGTAAAATATCAAAAGCATTAAATTAAAGATAATAATTATATTTGATAAAAAAGGTATTTTTTATATAGAAAAATATATCATATAATTAGAAGCAAATTCTATCAATAGTAAAAAAATTATTTAATCATCTTTTTGGTAGTTGATGGTATACCTCAATATTACTTTAAAACTTAATATATGCACTTTATTTGTCCATTAGTTTGAGGATGAAAAGTCAAAGATAGTTTTTTTTCCACTTTTAGAATCTTAACAAGATTTTTTAAAAATCTTGATATAAATTGAATTGTCTTATTTGATATAATATCTTAGGATAATTTATAATAATAATAGATGTTATTAATGAAAAGCTTAGTTGTTCTTTCACTTGTGATAGATTTTGTATATGATACAAAATTTATCATCTTGATTAAATGATCTATTATCACAAATATAGAATCATAAGAATATGAAATTAGAAGATCCATGATAACATAGAAACAAAAGACCATGGTTTTTTTGAAATAGAAAATGGCTAAAAAAATCCATTAGTTTGATACAAGGAGTTTTTGACTTTGAACAATTATCACATGATTGTACAAAATCTTTAAATTATCCTCCATATTTGAAGCTATTAAAAATCTCCAGATACTAGCTTCAAAGTCTTATTGTATTCAAAATGTCCAACTCTTGGAAAATCATGACAAGTTTGAAGAATACATAATTATATTTTATCTTTTAGAATATATTATTATTCTTTAAAGTAAAATATATTATTTTAAAATTTAAACTTAGAAATATCATTAAATTTTTAAAAACTATTTTTAATGTTATGAATAAGTGGATCAAAGGACATACTTGATTGAACTTGCTTAAAAAAAATTGAATCAATAGTCGTGTTAATTTCATCTCTTAAAGTTAAAAATACTTTAGATTCAAAAAAATCATTCTTTATTGATCAAAAGTTGTATATTTTTCTTTGGATGTTAGATAAAAATATCTAGAAAAGACATCTTATAAACCTTGTTGTTTTTTGAATCAATAATTAATTTTGAAATCAAATCTTAATGAAGATATACTCCAACAAGCTTGAAAACGATTCAAAATAAGTATTGGTGTGAAATATTTGAAGTTTTTATAATCTATATACATTGTGATTAGATTAGATGCGCATTCTAGATAATGAAGTTATTTTTAAAACAAATACATGATTGCAAGAAGCTCTTTATTGTGGATCTCATAGTTGATTTTGGTTGCTAAAAGGTTTTTAGAATGAAAAGCTATGAAGTAGAATTTATTTTTTATTCCCATTTGTAAGAACACTACATTCATAGCAAAATTTGATGTATCTATTTTTATAAAGAATGCCTTGAAAAAATTGGTGTAATACAAGATTAGTGCAAAAATAAATACTATCTTCAAGGCTTAAAAAATTTACTTCAACTTCTTTGTTCCACTCAAATTTGTCTTTAATTGTCAAATGTATAAAAAGAACTGCAACTTAAAAAAAGTTTTTGATAAAGATGTAGTAATAATTGGTAAATCAAAAAAAAAATTCTACATCTTTAATTATTTTTGAAAACTTTTAATCCATGATAATTTGTACCTTCTTAAGATCTATCATAAAACCATCATTTGAAATGATATATACTAAAAATTTAACTTAAATAATGTAAAATATACTCTTTTTGATATTAACATATAGTCTTATATCTTTCAATTTTTGTAACATATAACAAATATAATTTTTTACTCTTTTATATTCTTAAAGTAGATTAAAATATTGTCTAGATAATAGCTGATAAAATCATCATGAAATTCATAAAAGATATCATTCATTAGATATTGAAAAACACCTAGTTCATTTGTAAGTCCAAAAAGTATGATATTAAATTTTAAATTTCTATATTTGATTTAAAATATAGAAAATTTTTATTTATTCTTTTAATATGTATTAAGTTATATAATTTTTATAGATCTATTTTTGTAAAGATCTTTATTTAATTGAGTTGATAAAAAAGTCCTAAAATCAAAGATAAATGATACTTATTGAAATAAGGCTTGTCTATTTCAAAGGTCTAAGAACATTCTAATCCATAGCAATATAAAACCTCATCACAAAATAAGAAAAAATGGACCAAAATAAAATTAAAAAAAACTAAATAGAATTAGACACAAAAAATAAAATTGAGCAAATAGAAATAAAATAGAACAAAATTAAACATAAAGATGCAAAACCAATTTTTACTAAGAAAAAAGATTTGAATCTATACTTAATCAAATACCCCAAAGGCCCTAATTAGTCCTATTTATACTTAGTTCTATCACCTTAGACTTTCTAGAATGTTCCTAGATGATGGATCCCACTTAGATAATTGTCCTAAATTCTTTTTAGAAGATTCTATGATGGATCCTACCTAGATAACTATCAAAAGTTCTTTTTAGAAGGTTCCATGGTAGATCCTATCTAAATAATTACCTTAAGCTCTTTTTAGAATGTTCTACAATGGATCCTACATAATTCACTAACCTAGCTCCAATTCTAGAAACTTCCATAACTTTTCAAATATGGTTCCAACTATCTATCCCTATATATCAACAATATAAATATCTTATCTGTATCCTGTTACAGTTAATTTTTTTCAACTAATGCAGAACATCCTCGTTTTGCTCCTGATGGTGTGTCCAAATTATCTCTTAGCAATGAGTGAGGTTTTGTTCAGGTTTCCATATTGCATTGTAGATAGAATAACCTTTTCAAAGAATTTTTTACTAAAGTTATAGACGTTCATTGCCATGGCAAAGGTAGTGATGCTCCAAAATACTATGTACTTCACATTTTTCTTAGTCATCAACTACAATTGATGGTAGTGGTGGTTAATGTCGATCCAAAAAATACTTTGGCTTAATATAAAATTTCTTTAGTTGTAAAACATGAAAGACTAAATGGATTCAAATATGTGGCAGAAGCTCAAGGCGGTATGCAATATCAAAAATCATTGTAAAAATGTGAAAAGGTCCTAGCATATCAGGTGCTAGTTTATAGATTTGAGTTGATGTAGTAAGTAGTAAATTGGGATTGGAGAGTAATACCTAATCATCTTCCTAGAAGGTCTTGTATTCTTAGTAGTTATTTGCTGTCATATTATTAATACTTATAATATGTAAAAATTGATTAAAATATATTTTATATTTATAAGTCTTGATGTATATTAAAATGGTTAATAAATTAAATTAAAAAAATTAGATATAAGAAACTTTATTTTAAATTTTATCTATTCTTATTATAATATTTAAATGATATAAGATTTAAATATTTAGTATAGAGCTTTAAGAGAAGGTGAAAGACTAAAGATAAAAATCTAAATTATTAGGAGACTTATAAAGAAGAATGAAATGAAGGCACAGTGAGATCAAGGCAAAAGATAAAGATCTTTATTTCTATTAATTGAAGGCTACAAAATTGTAGAATAGATATTAATTCGTTTTTGAAAGATATTAGTAAAATATATTAATAGTCCATATAATAGGAAATTTAGGAGGATAGATGAGTGATTTAATTCTTAAAAGTGGTTAATTACAGAATTACGGTTAAAATCTGGAGAATCAGGGGAAAGTACATAGGAGTTGTAGAAGTTAATTAGGGTGCCAAACTATGATAGTCATGAGTCGAGGGCCATCGCTGTGATAGTGTGAGCTAAGGTAAGCTTGGTGCTACCTCTTTTCTTTTGTTTGTTATTTTCTTTGAATAAAAAGATTGAGAGTTTCTGAATATTGTGAAGTGAATTATGGAATAGAAATGTGATTGATATTATTTGAGAAGAAGAAAGATTGAATGCTGAAATCTGATTGTAGTTCAGCAGAGAGAATGAGTCTATGTTTGTGTGAAACACCATAATGTGAATGGCAATTTTGTATGAAGAATTCTAGTGATTGGAATGAGGGTAATTGTGTGCTGAAAGCTGTGAGGGCGCAGTATTACAGTTGGAGATTATGATGGTGAATATATTGGTGGAAATAGCAGTTATTGGTATGACTAAATTGATGTAAAGAAGAGATCGATAAGGTGAAGGAAGAGATTATAGTTTCCTTATGTGTTCAGATATTGAAAATAGAGATGATACATTTAGGAGGTAATTGATTGTGTGATCCTAACGTGAACGCTTAAGCAACTAGTCATTCCTCGTATTCAAATCCGACTATACGGATTTATTCTCATTAGATTAATTTAGAATAAGTAAAACGAACAATCACAAAAATATATTTTAATCAATTTTTAGGCCCAATGGATATTTAGCAAGCTGTTTGCAATCATAAGAAGGAATTTGAAAACTTCAAAACAATAATTTGAGAATTAAAAGCAAGGATTCTAAGGTTTAAGATTTGAACTACAATTTTTGTACAAATTTTAGAGGATTTGCATTTAGGATGATGAAGTTATAGCCATTTAAAATTGAGGTGTCTTTTTAAAATATATTGTTGCTATTTTGAAGATACAAGGAATTTTATGATAGATTTTGGAGATCAAAAGATGCGGACACTAAGGTGATTTTAAGATCTATATCTTTTGTGAAGGAATTTTTATATTTAAAATTTGTACAAAGAAGTTATAGAGTGTTGAAGATAGAACATGTAATTTATAGGTAGTAAATGAGTTGTTTTATTAATAGTAATGGTTGGAGCAATATCTTGAGTTTTTAGATGAATTTTTGGCTAAAAATTTCCAAACGTATGTATTATTGAGTTAAAAAGCTATATTATAAGATTTTATGGTATTTAAATACTGAATTTATGAAATATGAAGAAATTTGCACATAAGTATATGTAAGTAAGGATTTGAAGCTATTTTTAGAATTTTGAAGATATCTCAAGATTCATAATGAATTTATGGTTGAATTTTTTTGTGATAGTTGTTAAAAATACATCAATGCTTTATGTAAAATTTGGATTTGTTTGGACAGTTGAATCGTGAGATATAAGCTATCAAAATTTGAAAAGAATTTATCTTAAGGATATACAAGTTTTTTATAATATTTTCATAACATTTTTGGTGATCTTTGGTACTTAAGGCTCATGTACTGATGTAATTGCTCCTATAGAAATAAATTTATATGTAGACTTAATATTTTTTTTATCTAAAATCTTGGTTTAGCATTTAGTAATAACGAGAAGCCCATTGCTTTCTTAAGGCAAATTCTCTCTACCACAATATGGCATATTGCTTCTATTGATTTTATGTAGTAAAGAGGCAATGTTGTACTTCTTCTAAGGCTGTTCTAAGTAGTTGTATAAACTCTTTTGCTCTTAGATTATTAATGTCAATGGAAAAATTGAGAGTTGTTAGTGTAATTGGATGTTGACTAATATTAAAGGAAAATGGTGAATAATTCCAATGGTATCATTGTAAGCAAACTCTAAGATCATCAAATATTCATTCCAATCATTATGATGAATTATCACAAATGCCTACAATATATCTTTTAAGATTCAATTTGTATGCTTTCTTTATCTATTTGATTGGGGATAAAAAGTTGTAGATATGACAAGTCATGTGCCTAGTAGCTTCAACAAGGCTTATCAAAAACTTCCATAAAAGCATGGATCTTAATCTAAAATGATGATACAAAGTAATCCATAGTGGTGAAAGATAGTATCAAAGAAGACTTACGTAAGTGCTAGGGCATCAATATTTGAACGTATTATAGCCAAATGAAGTTGCTTTGAGAGTTGATCCACAAAGATAGCAATTGTAGTGTGATTGTAAGGTAACTGCAGTGAATATGTAATAAGATCTATAGTCATCTACTCCCAATGTGCCGTAGGTAGTGAAAATGGCTGTAATAATCTAAGAGACATTATTATATTACGTGGCATTTGACTTGAGAATGCATCCAGCACCTGATTATAGAAGATAAAAAAAATTACAACAACAAGTCTTAACAACTCAAATAGATTTTAAATTAAATTATAATTAAAGATTAGTAAATACAATCAAACATCAATCAAATTCAATTAAAATTTCAAAGGAATTACATAAGAAATACAAAGAATTCTTAGAGATCCTTTTAAGAAATCATAAAGAAATAACATAGAAATTGATAAACCTAGTTAAATCTTGGTCAAACCCTAATCAAACCTTAATCAAATCTTAATCAAATACTAAATAGCCCTAATCAAATTCTAAAAATTTTTTAATCAAACTCCAAACAAATCTTAACCAAATCCTAATCAAATCCTAAATAAACCCTAGTCAAATCCTAAATAAGTCCTAATCAAACCTTAGACAAACTCTAGACAAATCCTAAGTAAATCCTAATCAAATCCTAAATAAACTCTATATAAATCCTATTCAAATCCTAAATCCTAACCAAACCTTAAATCAAATCCAAAATCGGAATCCTAATTCTAACAAAATCCAAATCGATCCCAAGTAATTCCTATAATAGATTTAAATCTCAATAACTAATGAATGAATCATTGATTTGAACTCAAATTTTATACACCTCTTAATAATTAAATTTATAATGAATATAAAAATTTGAAAAAGATCAGAATTACCTAATAGACGATAACTTCAAAAATGTGCTCAAGTGTCACTCGACTTCCTTCTCTGACCTTGATGCCAATCTTTTAAAACCAATTACTCCTGATTGAACTATTACTTTGCTTCCAAACTTTATATATTTGTTAAAAATCAAGCAGACTATCTTTGTGAAAAAAAATTTACTTCAATCTAAGTGGCAGATTTACAGATATCTAAGAAAACCTCATTGGTCCTCAAAATCCTAAATTTTGAAACCATAACCCACAAGAACTTTTATGCCTTTCAATCTAATCATTTAATCAAATCCAAATTCACAGCACACACGAAGCACAACTATATCGACAAACCTAATTTTTTGTACCTATAGATCTATTGCCAAACTTACAAAATTCTCCAAAAAATATCACCCATTTTATTTCACAAATCTAGAGACATCCAAAACAAATCCCAACTTTGCAAAGCTCTTACAAAGTCAATACACACTCAAATCTCTCCAAATAAATGCTCAAAGAAATTTCATCAAATCAACTATTAGATCTTATTTTTTAATTTCTAAAAGAACCCTGGAATCATCATCAAGGCTTGGAATCTAATTTTGATCCTAATTAGTAAGTGGTCCTCTTTGAGTACGAATTTTTGAATTTCTAAGGTAATTTTTGCTATATACTACACTTAACTTCTTTTCAAAGGTGCCTATATTATTTATTTTTCTAAAATATCTTATTTTACTCTATTTATGGTCCTATAAAATAAATAGAAGCCTATTTTGTAAAAAGCAGTATTAGAATCTTTAATTTTTTTTATTCTTTGATTATTACCTATTTTTCCAAGATAATTTGTTATAATATATTTGAAATAAGATCTTCAAAAATATGATATTTTCTTCATCATTTCACTTATTAGCCATTTTACATCACAACAACATTATGTTGCATTCTTTATTATATTGATATGATTCACATGAAAGCACAAAAGCTCAAATATTAAGATTCAAATCTATCTAAAATTATGTTTTTGAGATCCATTTTAGAGTCTTCTCTTGCCTTAGATGTCCAAATATTAGGATGTCATGTCTTTCTTGAAGTATACACATTTGGAGTTTAACATTTTTAGGTATATAAATCTGCTTCTTGAAATAGAGCAAGCCATGACTAAGGCTGTAATCTTGATATTACATATTTTCCATCTTCACCCTATTACTAACCATCTTGAAATAAGCATCCCAATGCATAGCTTCCTTCCATTCTACTTCTTCAGTTAGATTTGAAATAATACTACTAATAGTAGCAACTTTTGTCTTATCTCCAAATTTAGTCTTTAAGTCTAGTCTTCATAATAAGCTGTCTAACATAGCATATTGTCACCCTTGCTTACATTCAAGCTAAATATTAAAAAGTTACAATTGTTCTTTTCAATGATGATGTTGTGATTTTATATTTTCCAAATACAAATTTTGTAGCAAGAATCCATGATTAGTCCAAATAACCACTGGCTTCCTCAATAGATAGTATTGCTATATCTTTGTGGCATATATAATTGATAATTATTTTCAATCACGTACAGAGTAATTACACTTTATCTTTCTAAGCTTCCATGATTTATATGCTACAGGTTGAAGGCTTCTACCAAAGTCTTATTAGAAGAGCGTTGTCGTATTACGTGGCATTTGACTTGAAAATGCATTAGGCACCTAGCTATAGAAGATAAAAAGAAAATTGCAACAAGTCCTAACAACTCTAATAGATTCTTAAACAAATTATAATTAATGATTAACAAATATAATCAAACATCAATAAAATTCAATCAAAATTTCAGAAAAGTTATATAAGAAACACAAAGTATTCCTAAAGATCTTTTAAAGAAATCATAAAGAAATAACATAGAATTCAAAAATATACTAAAATAGAAATCTTAATAAAATATTAAAATATAAATTTTAATTAAATTCTAATAAAAATCTAATCAAGTTCTAATCAAATTCTAATCAAATCCTAATCAAATTCTAAACAAATCCTAATTAAATCCTAAACAAACCTTAATCAAATCCTAATCAAATCCTAAATAAATTCTAAATAAATTCTAACCAAATTTTAAATAAAATCTAAACAAAATCTAAAAGAATCTTAAATAAATCATAAAAAAATCCAAACAAATCTTAAACAAATCCTAACCAAATCCTAAATAAATCCTAAATAAAACTCTAAACAAAATCTAACAAAATTCTAGTCAAATCCTAACCGAATCCTAAATAAACCTTAGTAATTCATACAGCAAATTTAAACCTCAATAACTAATGAATGAACCATTGATTTTAACTCAAATTTTGCACACCTCTTAACAATTAAGTTGAAAACAAGTACAAAGTTTTTGAAGAAGATCAAACTCACCAAAAAGATTGATCCTAATATTTGCTTCAATGTTGGCCACCTTCCTTCTCTAATTTGAATGTGGAATTTTCAATGCCAATATCTCCTTATTGAATTGTTTAATTGATTTCAAATTTTTTACATACGTACAAAAATAAGTCTATAATCTACATACATAATTTTTACTCTAATTCAACTAATAGATTGCAAGAAATCTCAGAAACTCTCACTAGACCTAAAACTCTACTTTTTGAGACCCCAACCCACTTAAACCTCAATAATCCTTGATCTAAGTGTCATGGACACAGAATACAGACTTGATATCTACCAAGAAGTTTAAGAAGAACTGGCAAGAACTAGATTAATCAGATGAATACAAGAACAACACCAGAGAGGTGAGCTAGAGCTCTAAGAGATGTGTTGTCGAGACTGAAGAATTCTTCAGCCTCGATTCCAATATATACTCCTATTTAGGAAGCTTCTCAAGCAACTTCTACCAACTAGGAAGCTTCTAGAAGGTTCTAGAGACTTGCTTCTAGAAGGTTCTAGAAACTTATCTCTAGAAGGTTCTAAGGACTATGTCCCTAATATCTTCTATCAACTAAGAAGCTTCTAGAAGATTCCAGAGACTTGCTTCTAGAAGGTTCTAGAAGCTTGTCTCTAGAAGGTTCTAGAAACTTGTCTCTAGAAGGTTCTAAGGACTATGTTCCTAACATCACCCCCTCCTTTAGCTTCGAGGTCTCTGAGAAGCAATGTTGTTGTCAATCAGTACCAATGCAAGAAAATGAAGATCTGTCGCATAACGTCTGCTATGAACTCTAACTGTTGTTCACGAGGTAAGTGGTTCATCGACCCTTGAAGCCAACGGTAGTGGCCCACTCCTTCAACTTCTGACCAAGCATGAACTTCCGTGTCTTTATTGTGAAATTGTCCTGCAAATAAGCCTTCTGGTTGACCATTAAGCAGGCTCGGACTCAAATACAATCATCAGTGATCGATTACTTGGTATCCTCCGTCGTCGTCATGGTACAGGTGGTTCTTCATCTTGGGGTCACCTTCGTGAGTTAGTTGGTTGAGATAATCTAACTGGCATAGTATCTATCTCTTGGCTATCCATATCAAAAGACCAAACTATGGTTGCTGAAAAAATTCTATTTTATCTTGGAGAAAATAACTACATCAACTACGAATTTTAGTGGTGCTCTCCTCCTTTCTTATATTCTTGGATGAGTAAGCTTCAGAAGGAAGCTATCGTCGAATCGGCTTAGGTTTATGAGGATGTTGTTGATGAAACTCCTATACCTTTTGCGGCGCATTGGCGAGATTTTCAGCTGGCTCCCACGTTCGCTCATTAATGTCGTAGCCGCACCAATGAACAAGATACTCCAACTTGCCCCACCTTCGCCGTGAATCCAGTACCTTTTCAACCTCGTATTCCTCATGGTTCTCGATCTCAATACTAGGTGGCGAACATTGCACTCTTCCAAGAAAAGTCGACTCTCGATAAGGCTCCAACAGAGAAACATGAAAGACTGGATGTACCTTCATAGAAGCCATTAATTCCAGACGGTACGCCACTGGATTGATTTGCTTCTGGATGATAAATGGTCCCAATCTTCGATAGTCCAACTTATCACATGGTCGCTTGGTCTTGATATTCCGTCGAAGAAGCCATGCTTTATCTCCAATTTTTAAAGTAGGTGCTTGATTCCGAAATCTATCTGCACACGCCTTGTAGGATTCTTGAGCGGATTGTAATTGAAGCTTCAACGTATTTTGAAGCTCTGATAGTTGTTTCGTAAATCCTTCAGCTGCTGGATTGTTATTGGTTGATGGATTCAATAAATCAAGCTTCGGATGATACCCATAGTTGGAAAAGAATGGTGTGTATTGAGTCGATGCATGGAGGGTGTTGTTATATGCAAACTCAGCTAGCGGCAGATATGTCGTCCAATCGTCTTACTGATAGTTGATGCTGCATCGTAAGTATTGTTCCAAGATTTGGTTCACCTGTTCCGTTTGGCCGTCAGTTTGAAGATGAAAAGCTGAAGAAAGCTTGATATCCACCTTCAGTATCTCAAAGAGAGATTTCCAAAACTTTGATACAAACTGGGTTCCTCGATCTGATATGATATCATCTGGTAGTCCATGATAACGATACACATTATCGAGAAAGAGCCTTGCTGTGACTTCACTGGACGATGTCTTCTTGCAAGGGACAAAGTGTCACGGACATACATATAATTACCTATATGAATAGATAAAAGTATGTAAAAGTAGGTTAATTGTATAATATCTTCTAGAAAAGCTTCTTAGAAGCTTCATAGACGCTGCTTTGACTTTATAGGAGTCTATAGTTGACTTTTAGGTTAGAAACTTGGTCAACAAGTTAGCCATGTGCCACGCATGTTGGAAGCTTAAAGAACAAGCTAACTACGTGGTCCATCCATAGAAAACTTGCCTTGCAAGCAAAGGCATGTGGCCTAGAAAGTCAACATATACTGGAGGTCTTATAGAACATCGCCACGTGGCTTCTAGTTAGATAGTATATATAGAGGCAAGAGTGAAGCCCTCTTCACTCTTGTCAACTCCTTTCTTGCTTCTAGTCTAGTTTCAAGGGTCTCTAGTTTTCTTGTATTTTGGCAATAGCCATTCCAGTTTCTTTCTTAATATACATATTTCTATTTTGTCCTATTTCTTTTTGAGAAAAGTCTCACTTACTCTTTAGCTTTCATCGAGTTCTTGTCCTTGACAGATTGACAAGAGTACACTTACAATATCAGAGCTTTGTCTTTTCTTGATTAAGAGTGGATTACCCCTTTTTCTTGATAAGACATAAGCGCATTAGAAGTTGCGGATTACCCTCTTTTAAACTGATATTGTTCTTAGTATTTTCTTTGTTATCAATTCCTCTCTTCTATTTGTTTTGAGCGTTATTAGACATCTTCTCTTTTCTAAGTGCTACTATGGCAGAGCTTGTTGAAATAAAGAGTGCAATGGCACAGATGCAAGAACAATTGAGGGAGTTAATGCTTGCGATGCATCAACTCAATTTACCACCACAAGGAGCAACAAGAATGGTAGGAAGTGAAGATATAGAGATGATTGGGGCTGCTTCAACATCTGCACCAAACCATGTCCCTTCTCCCAGAATGGAACACCCTTCGAGTGTTAGAGAACCGAGAGTTGCCTTGCCCGAGAAGTTTGATGGTACCAGATCCAAGTTTCGAGGATTCATCAATCAGGTCCAACTAGTGATTGAACTTCAACCCCAGAGCTATCCAACTCCAGGGTCACAAGTAAGATTCATTGGTACACTTCTTTCAGGTTCAGCATTGTCATGGTTTTCATCTTTTCTTGAACGACGAGATCCAATATTGGATAATCTGGAGGCTTTTTTGGCGGAGTTTCGATCCATGTTTGGAGAACATGATGCAATTCGTGTTGCAACCAACAAGATCCGTATTTTGCGACAAGGCAATCGATCAGTAACATTATATGCTTCGCAATTTCGACAACTTGCAACTGATATCAAGTGGGATGATGCCGCAATTGTGAGTCAATTTCTCTACGGATTACAATATGAGGTAAAGAAATTGATGCTTAATTTACCTGATCCTCAAACATTGAGTCAAGCAATTGACTTTGCTGTGAAGTGCGACAATCGACTTTTTAAATTTCGATCCGAGAGTCGCATAAGTGGGCCTCAACGTTACTACAATTCAATGGCAATACCGACGTCTCCTCAACACATACCTTCAGAAGTAGAGGATATGCAAATTGATGCGGTACGTTTCAAACCTCTTACTGAGCAAGAAAAGTCTCGTCGTCGACAAGAAGGATTGTGCTTATATTGTGGAGAACCTAAGCACACTGCTCAACATTGTCCAAAGAAGCGACGTAACTACAAAATGAGGAGTACGGCTGTCAAAGAAGACAGTATGTCGGAAAACGAGTACGTCCAGCTACAATAGGGACCGTGCGGCTGGAATCTTGTACAACTTCTAATAAAGGTCCTATCCTCTCCTCAGAACCATCTCCTTGTTTTATAATAGATGTGCGTTTAGGACCTAATAATTACAAAGCCTCTTCCTTGGTAGATTCAGGAGCCTCATCTTGTTTTTTAGATGAAGAATTTGCTAGATGTCATAGAATATCATTAATACAAAAAACTAAACCTGTACACGTAGAAGTCATAGATGGTCGTCCGTTGTCTTCTGGAGATGTAACTCACGAAATACTTCCTGTAGATGTAGTAATAAATGGTCATAGTAGTTGCGTAATTTTTAATATAATTAGATCTCCCTCTAATCCAGTAATTTTAGGCTTATCATGGTTAGAAAAGTATAATCCTCGAATAGATTGGATTTCTCGTAAACTTGATTTTCCTCGGAGCATTAGTAACAGTTCTATTAATCAAGTAAAAAACCATGAGTCCAGTATAGTAAAACCCGCACTTATAGGTGCAAAAGCATTTATACACGCAGCAAAAGAAGGATCAACTTTTGCTATTTATGCTGCACCTATTTCTGAAAGCGTAAAGACTTCAAGTGGCATTCCAAGTCAATATCAAGATTATCAAGACATTTTTGAGAAAAAGAATGCAGATATTCTTCCTGAGCATCGCCCATACGATTGTTCAATCGATCTCAAGGAAGGAACTCAGCCACCATTTGGACCAATTTACAGTTTATCGCAAGATGAGTTGGCTGAACTCAAGACATATATTGACGAGAATTTAGCGAAGAATTTCATACGCCATTCAAAATCTCCAGCAGGAGCTCCAATTTTATTCGTAAAGAAAAAAGATGGATCTTTACGAATGTGTGTTGACTATCGAGGACTCAACAAGATCACAATCAAGAACAGGTATCCATTACCTTTGATATCAGGACTCCTTGACCAGTTAAATCAAGCTAAGATCTATACAAAAATAGATCTAAGAGGAGCATATAATCTAGTACGGATCAAAGAAGGAGATGAATGGAAGACTGCGTTTCGAACCAGGTACGGGCATTTTGAATATAATGTCATGCCTTTTGGACTCACGAATGCACCAGCTGCTTTTCAACATCTCATGAATGATGTATTTCGTGAATTCTTAGACAATTTTGTCGTCTACTACCTAGACGATATCCTGATTTATTCTAAGAATGTTGAAGAACATGAAATACATGTTCGTCAAGTATTACAAAAACTCAGAGATGCAGGATTGTACGCCAAGATGGAAAAGTGTGTATTTCACACTACTCAAGTTGACTTTTTAGGATACATCATTTCAAATGATGGTCTTATGATGGATTCTAAGAAAGTCCAAACAATCATGGATTGGAAGATTCCAAAGACTGTAAGAGATGTTCAATGTTTCTTGGGATTTGCCAATTACTATCGGATCTTCATCAAAGACTTCTCACGAGTTGCAGCTCCACTTACACGCTTGACTAGTAAAGATAAATTCCAATGGAATCAACAAGCGGAAGCAGCATTTGAAGCCTTGAAGACATCGTTTGTCTCTGCACCAGTCTTATATCGTGTTGACTTTTCCAAGGCATTTTTTATGGAAACAGACGCATCGGATTTTGCCTTGGGTGCAGTTTTATCACAAATGGGAACAGATGACAAACTTCATCCGATAGCTTTTCATTCAAGAAAATTCTCAGCAGCCGAGATCAATTATGAGATCCACGATAAAGAACTTCTTGCAATCGTGGATTCTTTTCAAGAATGGCGTCATTATCTAAAAGGTGCTTCTAGTCCAGTCATTGTGTATACAGATCACAAGAACCTCGAGTATTTCATGTCAGCACGCGTGTTGAATCGTCGTCAAGCTCGTTGGAGTATGTCTTTGTCAAGATTCGACTTCATTATCACTTATCGACCAGGAAAACAACAAGGTTTGTCCGATGCCCTGTCTAGACGTTCTTATTTTGCACCAAAAGAAGGAGATGCAGCTTTTGAGCAACAAAGAACGGTCCTCTTGAAACCGGAGCAATTTCATCTCCGAGCAGTGAAATCAACATTGACTGTTGATTCAACTTTTCTCAAGCAAAACCAGTCCAGTATGTCCTCAGACCCTCTTGTTCATGATATCGAGAATAATTCTTCCAAGTCTCATGATTCTTCTCAGTTCGAGTTCAAGAATAATCTATTATATTTTGAAGGACGCCTATATGTTCCAGAAGGAAAAGCACGTTTGCGTGTTCTTCAAGCACGTCATGACTTTCCAGCAGCAGGGCACTTTGGATATAATAAGACTTTGGAACTCATATCAAGAGATTTTTGGTGGCCACAAATGTGGAAGTCAGTCAAAGACTTTGTACAATCATGTGATATTTGTTCAAGATCAAAAATTCCTCGACATCGACCTTACGGACTTCTTCAGCCATTACCTATACCAGAACAACCATGGTCTTCTGTTTCTATGGATTTCATCACAGATCTTCCAAACTCAAGATCTTATGATTCTATATTTGTGATAGTAGATCGTTTCACCAAGATGGCACATTTTATGCCATGTACAAAATCTATCACAGGTGAAGAAACAGCTAAGCTTTTCATTGATAATATCTATCGCTATCATGGATTGCCTAAAGATATCATATCGGATAGGGGAACTCAATTTGTGTCGAGATTCTGGAGGACTCTTTTCAAGATTTTAAAAGTGGACATAAAGCTATCTTCAGCTTTCCATCCTCAAACTGATGGACAAACAGAGCGCGTAAACCAAGTCTTGGAACAGTATTTAAGGTGTACCATCAACTACCAACAAGATGATTGGACAAACCTTCTGCCATTGGCAGAGTTTGCTTATAATAATACGGTACATTCCTCCACGCAACAAACACCTTTCTTTGCCAATTATGGCTATCATCCACGACTTGATACTTTTGATTTTTCAAAAGTTGATAATCCTGCAGCAGAAGATATGGCAAATCGGTTGTCAGAGTTACATACAATAATGAAGGCGCAGTTGAAGAAAGCTCAAGAACGACAAAAGATAAATGTAGATGTATATCGTAAAGAGCAACCACAACTCAACGTGGGTGATAAGGTATGGCTACTTCATCGCAATATCAAGACCACTCGACCTTGTGACAAATTGGACTATCGTAGGCTTGGCCCCTTTTCTGTTTCTGAACAGATCAACCCAGTTGCATATCGGTTACATCTACCAGAGTCAATGAAGATCCATCCTGTATTCCACGTGTCTCTTCTTGAACCATATAAGACAGTGGATATACAAGGAAGAAGACAAATGCCACCGCCTCCTATAGAAGTAGATAATAATGAAGAATTTGAGGTGGAAGAGATATTAGACTCAAGGCGGCGCCGAAATAAGCTGGAATATCTTGTTCATTGGTGCGGATATGATATTAGTGAGCGCACATGGGAGCCATCCAGGAATCTAGCAAATGCATCAGCTAAAGTCAAAGTTTTTCATCAACGACATCCATCAAAACCAAGATGAAAACCTCTCTTATAAAAGAGACAAGATTGAGGCAAGATAACATTCAATTTCCTATCCTTGTTTGTAACTTCTTTGCATTTTGTGACGCTAATTAGATGGAGAGCCAACAACCAGCGGATTCAACTCAAGAACCTTCGTTTGCTGACTTACCGGATGAGACATTGCGATTGTCACAACCTTCAAGACGACGCAACCGAGATGAAGACCCTCAAGAACGACATGTTCTTCCTCGAATAGATGGTGAAATACAACGCGTTTGGTATCACGACCTTGGAAGAGATTCTCGATGTTTGGTGATATTATTGGAGATAGGAACGACTACTGATGGTGTTTCAAATGTATTATTTGAAGGAAGTTATGAAGGCCTCAACAGTGATCAAATAACAGGGTGGTCTTCTCGCCCTGGAATGGGACACTATCGATGGCTAAGAGGACCCATCAACTATCTTCGAAGAGAACAAAGATCAGAGTATGTAGCAAATACAATTCGCCGCATATTAGATTTTCTCAATATATAATCACCGCTCCTCGTGGAACTCGTCCCTAGAAGGGGGGGTAATGTCACGGACATACATATAATTACCTATATGAATAGATAAAAGTATGTAAAAGTAGGTTAATTGTGTAATATCTTCTAGAAAAGCTTCTTAGAAGCTTCATAGACGCTGCTTTGACTTTATAGGAGTCTATAGTTGACTTTTAGGTTAGAAACTTGGTCAACAAGTTAGCCATGTGCCACGCATGTTGGAAGCTTAAAGAACAAGCTAACTACGTGGTCCATCCATAGAAAACTTGCCTTGCAAGCAAAGGCATGTGGCCTAGAAAGTCAACATATACTGGAGGTCTTATAGAACATCGCCACGTGGCTTCTAGTTAGATAGTATATATAGAGGCAAGAGTGAAGCCCTCTTCACTCTTGTCAACTCCTTTCTTGCTTCTAGTCTAGTTTCAAGGGTCTCTAGTTTTCTTGTATTTTGACAATAGCCATTCCAGTTTCTTTCTTAATATACATATTTCTATTTTGTCCTATTTCTTTTTGAGAAAAGTCTCACTTACTCTTTAGCTTTCATCGAGTTCTTGTCCTTGACACAAAGTGCGCCATTTTTGTAAGCCGATCTACCACAACAAAGATGCTGTCAAATGAGTTCGATGATGGCAGGTCCGTGATGAAGTCCATGGAAATTGAAGACTATGGTCGCTGTGGAATCGGCAATGGCTGTAGGAGTCCATAAGGGCGATGCCGAGGATTCTTAGATCTTGAACAGATGTCACAGGAGAGGACAAAATCTTTCACATCCTTCCACATTTTGGGCCACCAAAAATCTCGAGAAATAAGCTCCAAGGTCTTGTTGAATCCAAAATGTCCCGCAGCTGGAAAATCGTGGCGAGATTGAAGAACTCAGAGTTGTGCTGGTCCTTTTGGGATATATAACCGCTCCTCAAAGTATAAAAGATCTCCCTCCACCTTGAACTTGTTGTCATTGGCACGCTGCTTAATATCAATGGCTACTGAATCTTCAATGGTCACGGCATGTACCTGATTCAAGAAGTCAGCATCAATTGGTACAATAGTAGCGCAAAGCTGAAATTGCTCTAGCTTCAACAATGTCATATATTGTTGATCAAACGTTGCTTCTCCAGCCTTTGGTACAAGATACGATCTCCTCGATAAAGCATCAGATAGTCCTTATTGCTTTCTAGGTCGATAAGTGATAACAAAATCGAACCTAGATAGCAACATACTCCACCGAGCTTGACGTCGATTTAGAACTCGAGCCGACATGAAATACTCCAAATTCTTGTGATCTGTGTATACGATCACTGGATGTGCAGCTCCTTCAAGAAAGTGACGCCATTCTTGGAAAGAATCCACTATAGCAAGAAGTTCCTTATCGTAGATCTCATAATTGATTTCAGCAGTAGAGAACTTTCGAAAATAGAATGCAACCAGATAGAGCTTCTTGTCTTCTCCCATTTGTGAAAGTACAGCTCTTAAAGCAAAATCCGAAGCATCAATTTCTAAATAAAAGGCCTTTGTAAAGTCTGGATGTACTAAGATTGGAGCCGTAGTAAATGCGGTCTTCAAGTCTTGAAACGCCTTCTCTGCTAGAGGTCCTCATTCCAACTTATCCTTGCATGTTAACCGAGTAAGAGGAGCAGCAATTTGAGAGTAATTCTTGATAAAGATCCGATAGAAGTTAGCAAAACTAAGAAAGCATTGTACGTCTCTAACCGTCTTTGGAACCTCCCAGGACACGATTGCTTCCACTTTCTTGGGGTCCATCTTCAAGCCTTCCGTAGTCGCAACAAACTCCAAAAACTCCATTTCTAGTTGGTGAAATAAACACTTCTCCAACTTGGCATATAGTCCTCGTTCGCGTAGTTTCTCCAAGACCAAACGAACGTATTTTTCATGCTCTTCCTCATTTTTGGAGAATATCAAAATATCATCCAAATAGATGACAACAAAATCATCAAGGTGCTCTCGAAAAATGTCATTCATCATATGTTGAAAGACCGCTGGAGCATTGATAAGACCAAAGGGCATGACATTATACTCAAAATGGCCATACCTTGTACGGAACGATGTCTTCCACTCATCTCCTTCCTTGATTCGTACGAGGTTGTAAGCTCCCTTTAGATCAATTTTTGTAAAGATCCTTGTATGTCCAAGTTGTTCTAAGAGACCAGAAATCAAGGGTAACGGATAATGATTCTTCTTTGTTACCTTGTTGAGGCCTCGATAGTCCATGCACATCCACAATGAGCCATCTTTCTTCTTCACAAATAAGATGGGTGCTCCAGCTGACGATTTTGAATAGCGGATGAAGTTCTTGGCTAGATTCTCGTCGATGTACTTCCGCAATTCCGCCAACTCTGTCTGCGATAGATTGTAGATTGGGCCAAAAGGCAGTTGTGCTCCTTCCTGTTAGTCTATGGTGCAATCATATGGTCTGTGGTCCGGTAGCATGTCGGTATTTTTCTTTTGAAACACGTCTTTAAAATCCTTATATTGCTCCGGTATACTTGCTGTCGAGATCTTCTCCTTGGTAGTTGGAGTCGCATAAATGACAAACGGTGTGCCTTCCTTGGACGATCTTATAAATGCTCTTGCTCCAATAAATAAGGAATTCTCTATTTGGGGTTTTCTACTAGGCTTGCTCTTGGGTGGTTTTGTGAGAAAGGTCATCTTCCACAACTTCCAATCTATGGATGGGTTATGCTTTTCCAACTAGGAAAGACCAAGAATAACAAGATTTGATGGGGTTTTAATAATATTGAAAATAATATGAATACTATGGCCCTTAAACATCACTTCTATAGGTTTTGATTCATGGGTGACACTACCGGACAATAAAGATCGTCCATCTATGACCTCAACGTGAACAGGTTTGGATTTTTGTACTAAAGGGATCTTATGATGCTTCGCAAATTCTTTGTCTAAGAAACAAGCAGATGCTCTTGAATCTAATAATGCTAAGGTTCTCAGTTTCTGAGGGCCAATAAGCAAAGGAATTGTAAAACAAAGGGCAGGTTGAGCGGAAAGAAAGGAACCTGGTTGTTGTTGCGATATTTTAGTGTCCAGCCGCTGTCGTGTTGTAACACGAGTATACAGTGAAAATAAAAAGAAAGGGGAATTTTATTAATATTCAGTTACCTCGAATATTGGGAGCATCGACCAACTCCAGTACAAATACTCAGTGGTCAGGTTCAGTCACCCCGTTACAGTCAGCCGGGGCATACTGAAATGCTCCGTTCGATTCTAATAACGGGAGTTAGGAGGATGAAAAGGACCAATTCACACGACGGGTTTGAAGAGCCAATTGGATCCAATTTCGAGAATCCAATCCGGGTCCTCTTATCCAATATGAGACCTATATTGGTGGGGCAACCCAATGCAGTCTAGTTATGGGAAAATCCAGGTCTTACTACGGGCCTCAGCCAGTCTGACGCGAAGACCAATTTGACCCAATTACGTGAGCATCCAGGTTACTACGGGCATCTTACCCAATATGGGACCTGAATTGGTCGGGCGACTCAATGTGGTCCCGATTACGGGGTTTCGATTCTGTTTCGGTCTGTCCTGTTCTCTGTGCCGTTTCAATGAACGTTGTTTACGGTAAATGGATCTCTTAAAGGTAAAAACAGAGGAGAAGGCCTTGATGACGTGAGCCAATTTCGGATCTAAGCTCTGACGGCGGGAGCCAATTTTGGATCTAAGATGGAAGATTGAAGAAGTTCAGAGGATAAGGTTAGGGGAGAATATAGTTTTAGGGAGGGGAGGTTTTTTTTTCTTTCGGGGAATCGAGGGGGGAGCTAGTTTTCAAGCTTTTGCAAGGTTACCAGTTCGGTTTCATTGGAGGTTTTTGAAGATCAAGGGAATTAGAGAGAGGGGCTTCATGCTTCGGGTCGGGGAAGGAAAGACATAGAATTTGGATTTTTCTTCTTCGTAGAGTTTTGAGAAGACTGAGGCAATCGCGGCTGAAGTCAGTGTTGTAATTGTGAATCGGGATTTTTAAATAAAGTGGGTTTGAATACTCTTGACTGTTTTGTAAAATCGAGTTACGTTTGTGATTGAAGGATTAAAGGGGTGTCTATAGGATTGAGTATGCGGAGTGAATGAAATTTATTGGGTTAATCTAACAGGACAGTCAGTGGATACAAGATCGTAAGTACAAAGGGGTATTGAAGATTAACAGTTTGGGTTGTTCGGGATTCTCTGTAACGTCTAGAGACCTATCGGTTGGGAAAAAAAAAAAAAAAAAAAGACTTCGACAAGCAGTCGAAGAGCATCCGTATAGATTTACGGTACATTGTTGCAGTCGTTTATATTCCAGCAGTCAAAAACTGATAGACTGCTTGACTATCGGCGAATCTCCATACTACCTTCTACAGCCAGACGTCCGGCGCGTTCTCGAGTAGGAAAGCACGTAATACGACACCGCATGATTCCTATTGTAGCTTGGCATCCTCGTTTTCCTGAATAAATGTGCCCGTAGTCTTGATAATACGTCGATTTTGCTTCTTGGGGCAGTTTCCAACTTTGTGGCCTTCTTCACCGCAATACAAGCATAGACCTTCTTCCATACGCTATTTTTTTTCTTCTAGAGTAAGAGATTTGACAAGTACCGCAACAATTTGCATGTCTTCTACCTCTGAATGTGAATTCACGCTGCTTGCCGACATAGTTGGGATGTGGCGAATCATATGTTGTCTTGAACGTTGGTCTTGGCGACGTTGGAATAGGCGGTTATCGCACTTCACAGCTTGGCTAATAGCTTCGTTGAGCGTTTGCGGATCAGGAAGAGTTAACAGCAAATCCTTCACATCGTCCCTAAAATCCCAATAGAATTGACTCATCAACGCTTCTTCGTCCCAATTGATGTCGCATGCTAATTGCCTGAAGTCTGATGCAAAGATTGATGTAGAACGCATCCCTTATCGTAGTGACCGGATCTTTGTTGTAGCCCATTGAACCTTGTCGTGTTCACCAAATGCTTCCGCAAATGCCTCCAAAAAGGTTTCAAAGTTATTTAATATGGACGATCGTTTCTCAAACAAAGGAACAAACCATGATAGAGCTTGTCCTGTAAGTAAGGTTCCAACAAGCCCAACACGTGACTCCTTTGTTGGATAGCGTTCGGGTTTTAAAACTGTTATCAACCTGATTTGGTTGACAAATCCTCGAAACTTGGAACGCGTACCATCGAACTTGTCCGGAAGGCTAACTCGGGGCTCCTTATGTTGTAGAACCAGCGGTGCTTGTCGAACCTGAGGCAAAGTTACTTCTCCAAGTGCAGAAGTTTGAGGCTAGTGCAACCTAGATTGTGCCATCCCAGATGTTCCATCATTATGAAGCCTTGCCACGACTCCTTTAATCTCTGTAGTTCTTTGCGATAACGTAGCGAGGGCATTCATGATAGCATCTAACTTGGACTCTGAACTTTCCGTCATACTAATGTCTTGATCCCCGGCCATTCTAAGAGAAGGACAGAAATGACTCTACAAGAAGACAATATTGGTTTAGAGGAGGGTACTCCGTAACCTCTAAAATGCCTTAAGAGCTTCAAGAAAAGGGGTAATCCACTCTCTCCAAGAAGAATAAGACTCCAATATTGTAACAAAAGAAGTATCAGTTTAGAGGGAGGTAATCCGCAACCTCTAAAATACTAGTACACTTCCAAGCAGAGGAGTAATCCACACTCTAACAAAGAAGAACTAGCTCTGATATCTGAGTTGAGTGAAGTCTCGACAAACTGTTATGGACACAGAATACAGACTTGATATCTACCAAGAAGTTCAAGAAGAACTGGCAAGAACTAGATTAATCAAATGAATACAAGAACAACACCAGAGAGGTGAGCTAGAGCTCTAAGAGATGTGTTGTCGAGACTGAAGAACTCTTCAACCTCGATTCCAATATATACTCCTATTTAGGAAGCTTCTCAAGCAACTTCTACCAACTAGGAAGCTTCTAAAAGATTCCAGAGACTTGCTTCTAGAAGGTTCTAGAAACTTATCTCTAAAAGGTTCTAAGGACTATGTCTCTAACATCTTCTATCAACTAAGAAGCTTCTAGAAGATTCCAGAGACTTGCTTCTAGAAGGTTCTAGAAGCTTGTCTCTAGAAGGTTCTAGAAACTTGTCTCTAGAAGGTTCTAAGGACTATGTCCCTAACACTAAGTCTTGGATCAAGCTTTGACTCACAACATATATTAAACACATATATATCTAAAAAACTTCAAAATTTTATTTATGGAGCTACTATCAAACTTACGAAATTTTCCAAAAAGTATCTCTTCTTTTATCTCACAAATCTAGTATCACCGAAAACAAACCTTAACTTTGCAAACCTCTTACCAAGTCAATAAAAATTTAAATCACCTCAAATTAATGCTTATTGAGATCTTATCAAGTTTGCTTTCTAATTGTACTCTTTGATTTACCAAAAAATACCTATTTTATCATTGAGGCTTAAATTTGTGCCTTAAGATCTGATTTTGACTCTGGTTCATAATCAACCTTCTCTGGGTATCAATATCTAATTTTTCTTAGTAATTTTTACTATAATTTATTCTTAACTACTTTTTAAAGATGCTTATAGTATTTTTTTTCCAATCTACTTTGTTTAGCCTTATTTATGGTCCTATAAAGTAAATAGAAGTTACTTTTCTAAAAAGGTAGCATTACTATTAAAAGTTTTATTACCTTCCTATCTTTTATTCATATTTTTTTACTTTATCTCTTAACTTGGCTCTTTTAGAATAATATCCATATTATCATCTTTCACCATATATTTATGTTATAACATAATATAGTTTCAATAATAAAGTCAGAAGCATCAATGTTAAGTGCATAAAAAAGGTTATCATACTCCATGCTTATGCCTTTAGAGGACACCACATGTCCTAACTTTTAAAGTTCACATTTTGATTACTTACAATAGAAGCGACTATCATGTAGTCAACCTAATGCTTTTCATAGGTATTGCTTATGCTCCTCATGCATTTTACTATATATAAGAATATCATCAATGAAAACAACTGCATACTTGTCCAAAAGATCTCAAACCAATTTGTTCATATGATCCATGAAAGCAGCTAGAGTATTGGTGAGGCCAAAAAATAAAATAAGCCATTCAAAATATCCATAGCACGTATAAAATGATGTCTTTTTTATATCCTCTTTTGTAATAAGTGTCTATCAATAGCCACTCCAAAGATCTAATTTGCTAAAGATGGTTGTACCTTGAAGTTGATGTAGAAAATTATCCACATTGTCATGATGTAATATGACTATATAATAAAATTATAATCAAAATTGAATTTCTAATTAATATCTAATTATCTTAGTTCAATTATAATTTGAGATATCTAAACATGGCTTTAATAAAAACCTTTTAGGTTATTTTCTTATCTTAAAAGTTAGTAGGTTGAAGATTAATTAGTAATTTTACCTTCTAGGTTATAGTGACTCTTCTACTACCTTAGAAAGACCATAAATTGATAAAATCAGATTAGAAGAAATAAATAATTAGTATAGTTGGTACTAGAATTAATTTGAGAGTAGGATTGGGCTAAAAAATCCTTAGGATAGGATAGATTGATACTTGGAGGCTGACCATTTGTGAGATAAGATTGAAATCAGACCTCTTGCCTTTAAAATGATGGCATAGGATAAAATAAGATTTTATTCAAAGACCGGAGGTTAGGATTTGAGAGCTAGCTTGAAGCTCTTTATAGAGGCATAAGGGTGGTTTTTTAGAAGGTTTTTGAAGACTTAGCAATAGTTGTTCAAAGTCAAGGTTATATTGGTGATTTGGGTTTTATATAATATAATTAGGGCTAGCAATTTTGGCTAGTTCATACAGTTGGTGTAGCATCTACAATTCAAAATTTGATATTATTTGGATTATTGGATATACTAAGTATATAAAAAATTTTGTGATAATATAATAGATATCTAGTTTTAGCATAAGAGGATTTTGGAAGTTAGTAATTTGAGGTTGGATAGGATTTCTATGATATCTAGAGATCTACCTATTGAATCAAGTTGAAATTTGGCGTGGTCTTGAAAGACTTAAAGATCAAGCTCCATACCAATTTTGAATCAAAGTTAACTATTAAAGAAGGAAAAATCACTGCTTGGATTTTTGCTTCACTTTTCATATTGGCGGCCGAGTGACATCAATGAAATTTTTAGAGGTTTCTTTATAATCTATAAGTTGGATTGAGCTAAAAATTCTCAAGCATATAGAAGACTTATATTGATATTTGCATGTAAAATTTTGCATCAAGTGGATAGTCAAATTAGATGTTACAGCTTGTTAAAATTCACTGATTAGAATATGGGCTTATAAGAAAAATCTAAATTGCTTAAATATGAAAGTAATAAGGTAATTGGGATTTATGTATGATTAAGACTACTGAGAAGAGTTTTTTTTAGCACTTTTGGATTAAAATTTAAATTATATTCTTCTCATATGGATGAAACCTATTAGGATTTCTTGAATACTTGTGAAAGACAACCTCACTTTCCATAGCTAGATGCCCGATGCATTCTTAAATAAGACAAAACGTAATATGACAACATGTAGAAGAGAATATGTATTTTTAATAGTCTACTTATTGAGGCCTTGATAGTCAATGCAAAGCCAAAGTCTACGATCTTTCTTGAGTGTAAAGTATACAAATGCTTTTCATAGTGATGTGCTTTTTCAAATGAGGCTCTTTTCCAAGAGTTTGTCTAATATCTTTGGCAGCCCTTTAAGTTCATTTGGTGCTTGGTAATAAATTGGCCAACTTAGTGTTTGGCTCTAAGTAATAGTTATATTTATAAGGGTGCACTTCAATCAAGAAGCACACCATTAGGTAGGTCAATTAGGAAGACATCTCAATATTCTCATATGAATTGATCTACCCATTTTACTCCTTTGATTGTCTTTCCTATCTTTGATACATGATTTGAAACCACCATATATAACAGTGTTGTATTGTAATTACTTATAGTATGAAAAAATTTGTTAGGACATATAATATGTTCATAAGTCTTGATGTATGTTAGAATGATTAATAAATTAATTTAAAGAGAGTGGATATAAAAAAATTATTTTAAATTTTATCTATTTTGATTATAGCATTTAAAAAAATTATAAGACCTAAATGTATAGTATGAAGCCTTGAGAGGAGATTAGAGCCTAAAGAAAAAAATCTTAACTAGTAGGAGGCTTATTGGGAGGAATGAAAGCAAGGCATGATTGGATGAAGGTAAGGAATGGGGATCTTCATTCCTAATAGTCGAAGGCCATGTTGAATGGACATTAAGGAGGCTGCCGAGGCCTTATTAGAAATTAGGTTTTTTTTTCAAAGTCATTCGAACTTTAGAGGCTAGAATCATCAAGTTTAGGTTTTTGGATATGAATTGGGTGTAAATTTTGTTTGATTTGGAGTTTTTATGAAGGAGTTATTGGTGCTCAAAGTTAAGGTGTCTATTTTGTACCTATTGTCACTCTTTGGGGCATAACATGCATTTACAGAGAGTAACAAAAGATCGATGACTAGGATTGGAGAGAGCACTTTTTTAAATATACTTTTCATAGATTGTTTAATGAATTTGGAGTTCACATGAAGAAGTTATAGAGGGTTGAAGTCAGTGCATCCAAATCAAAGGCAGTAAATAAGTGATTTTATTCATAATAATGGTTGGAGCCATATCTTGAATTTCTAGACGAATTTTTGGCTCAAACCTTTTAGAGAAGGTAGATTATTGTGCTAAAAAGCTATATATACAAACTTAGTCTTTCTTATCTCAAGACTTGATTGAGCAATTAGTGGCAACTAGGAATCCAAAGCTTTCTTGAGGTAAACTTTCTCCACCCTGATCTCAGTTGTTTATGTTATATTTGCTTATTCATAAAAGTCATTCCTATAAGTAAGTATTTAGTTACAAATTATTTTTTTTCCTCACTCAATGCAAAGATACAAAGAGTCACCTTACGTCTACTATCTTTGAAGGAGATTGTCCTTGTTAGGCATTAACTTGCTTATTTTTTACCTTTAGCTATAGCATATCAAGGATAACATCATATTAGCTTTATTATCTTGAATCTCTCTCTTATGATGTAGGTGTCAATCAAGCTCAAGGTTTTTTATTCATATGTCTCAGTCAATATATTTTCTTAGTCATCTGCAAGGTATATGCTCTCTCCTTTAATTATCTTAGTTTCAATTCCAAGTTGGTCAATAATTTCAATCAAGATGTAATTTTTTGTAGAGCTATAATCCATAAGCACTTAATATAGTTGTCTTCTTAATAGTCTTATTAGATGCACCAGTTGACTCTTTTTATGATTGTTTAAAGCCATGTCATTTGTTTGTGAGAAACAATAGCTATCTCTAGTACTGGCCCTCGACGCCTTTAATAGGGAGCCTTATTGCTTTGTCTTATTATCGACTTGGTGAGTCTCAAGACTTTGAATCTATCTTGTTTTGTTGGTGTTTTAATTTTGATATTTTGAATAATTTTTAATCTAATGGCCTTGCTCTTGATAATAGAAATATAATCCTTTTTTCACTAATATTTGTCATTTTTGGAGTGTCAGCAATCCTTATAGGGCATAAATCTCCATTGGCATTGATTGTTGTGCTATAGTATTAGATAATAGCATAGGACTTCAAGCTGTAGGTTGTGCTCTACAATTTTTGAAATCTATAGCATTGATTCTCTCTGCAATCCTAATTGCTTCTTCAAATGTTTGTCAATCTCTTAGTTCTACCTCTCACTAGACTCCAAGTTTCAAACCTTGTAGAAATTGATCTATCATCTTTGCCTCTGAAATATTATCAATTTGAAGACATAGAGACTTGAATCGAAAGACATAATTTTGCATTGTCCTAGATTGTATAAGATATGTCAAATAATTGCATGCTATTTTTTCCGCATTAATGGACCAAAATCAATTCCTAAACTTGATGTCAAACTCCTTTCAATGACAAAATCTACCTTAAGCTCTATGGCTTTGAACTTGATGTCACTACCAAATGGCTCTTGCATCTCATAAATAACTAGTTGCATATATAATTCTTTCAATGGTATTTGTCCCAAATAATTGAAGGTATTGTTGTATATTAAAAATCCATCGATATACACCTTGCTTTGAAGTCTCAGAGTATGTATTAAGCTTATTCAATTTTAGCCTAATAGATCTTGACTTTCATATCTTAAAAGATTTTATTTGTCCTTGTAAAGTAGCTATTTCACCTAAGAGGTGTTGTGTTTAAGCTTCCATTTGGAATGCTCCGCCATATCTCCCATGTTGTAATTTCCTCCATGATTCTACTACTATAATACCTTCTCACCTTTTAATTGATTTTTTAAGTTTAACTTGTGGGAGCCCCAACATAGTACCTAGTGAAATCATAACAACTGACCTAGAACTAGATATTGGTTGTCAACACACTACCAAAGAATAGTCTAGTACTTGCTCTAATATCAATAAAATAAGACTAATCTAGCTCAAGAATCTAAGACCTTTCTAATCCTCAGCAATATAAAACTTCATTACAAAGTAGGACAAAATAGACCAAAAAAAAATTGAATAGAATTAAACAAAATAAGACATGAAAGAAAAAATATAAAAAATAAAAATAGAATAAAATAAAATTAAATATAAAGATATAAAATAAGTTTTTACAAAGAAAAAAGGTCTGAAGCTATATCTGATCACATGCCCAAAAGGCCCTAGCTAGTCATATTTATATTTTTTTTCTATTACCTTAAACTTTCTAGAATGTTCGTAGTTAATGGATCCCACTTAGATAACTGATCTAGACTCTTTCTAGAAGATTCAATAGTGGATCCTATCTAGATAACCATCCTAAGCTTTTTTTAGAATTTTTCATGATAGATCCTACATAATCCACTAATCTAGCCTCAATTCAAGGAACTTCTATAACTTTTCAAACATGGTTCCAATTATCTATCCCTATTTGTCAACAATACAAATTTCTTATCTATATCCTATTACACTTATTATTAATGGTGATCTTGTTGAGTTCATAATAGTTCATATACATCTGCAAAGATCTCTCTATTTATTTTTATAAATAAGATAGAAGCTCTTACTAGAAATTTAGAATGATTTATGAAGTTTTTATCAATGTATTTTTTCAATGGAGCCAACTTATTTTGTGATAAGCCATAGATTGGTTCGAATGGTAGTTAAACTCTTTTTTAAAAATCAATGAAATAATTATAAGGATGATGCTTTGGAAGAATATTTATATTTTTTTTTAAAAAAAATATCTTGATAATCTTAGTACTAGCTTAAAATACCACTTGAAGTCTTTTTTTCTATCAAAAATAGGTGTGGCATATATAATAATAATTGATCTTTTTTTATAGCATGCATGAAAGTTATTGCTTCTATTAATAAAAACTTTATTATATTAGACTTATTGATTTGTATTTGACTAGCAAAATCTTAGACTAAACTATGAAAAAAAATTAAGGTTAAGAAAAATCTAGTCTATTTGAAGGTTATACATCTATAGTCATGATATTCCTAAAATGACAAGATTGGAGGGAGATTTAATAACATTAAATATTACTAAACTGTGATGATCTTTAGTTGCTACATCTAAAAGAACTATTTTATGGATAATATTTTTAGAGGATAATAGATGACCATTTATGACTTCTACATGCACATATTTTTTTTTTTAACTAAAGATATTTCTATTTTTTTAACAAAGGCTTTATCTACAAAAGAAGTTGATGCTTTTAAATCTAGCAAGGCAAAGACTTTGTAACTTTTTGGTCCTAAGCAAACTTCTATTATAAAACAAGGTGAAGGATTTAAGCAAAAAATAAGACCTTTATTAGATATTATGTAAGATTCTAGCTATGCGATGTCGTATAATGATAATTCTTATTTGAAAATATTTTATTTATCTAAAAATAGAAAGAAAATAGAAAATATAACAATAAGATTCTATTAAGTCTAATAGAATCTCAAATAAAATTTAATTAATCTTTAATAATCTTAATCTAAATTTAATAAACTCAAAAAATATTTAAAAGAAACATAAAGAAGTCATAAATTAATTTCAAAAAAAATAATAATAAATTCTAAAAATATATAAAAACAAAATTTTATATAATAATAATAATAATAATAATAATAATAATAATAATAATAATAATCTTAAAAAATAATTTTAAAAAATAATTTTAAAAAAATATCTTCAAAAAATAAAGAATCCTAAAAAATATTAAAATTAAAATTCTTAAAGAAATAAAAAAATATAAAATCTTAATGTAGCCTTAATCAAATCTTAATGAAATCTTAATCATACTTTAGACCAAATTCTAATCAAATCCTAAATCCTAATCAGATTCTAAAAAAATCCTAAACTTCAAAAAAATTCTAAGTAAATCTTAATAAATTATTATAGTTATTTTAAAATACTAATAAATATTAATTGATCTATTGATAATAACTAAATTTTTTCTCACATATTAATCTACAAGTGATTAATAAATACACAAATTTTGTAAAAAATTGATTCACCAATTTGAAAGAAAAAGCTCTTAAACCGCTTGGATTTTAGCAACCATCTTTTTTTAATTTGGATTTTGATATTTCAATAGTAATTTCTCCTTCTTGAACTATTAAATTTCTTCTAAAATTGGCTGATGTGTAGAATTTTAATTCCAAATAGTTGTCACTAATTTTTGCTTCAATTGAACTAACAAATATTTCAAGATTGCATAAAACCTCACTAATCCTAAATTCCAATTATCTAAGACAATAATCCACAAAAACTCAATTATCAATTTAACTTTTCAATTAATATCAAATTTTATAAAAATATTCTATACAAATACAATGACAAATTCACAAAACTTTACTTATAAATATGCTACACAATCATAAAATCTTCAAAATTATAAATTTTATTTTATTTTTCAAAATCCAAATCCATTGAATACATATTTTATTATGAAAAGCCTTTAAAATCTTAATAGGTCTTTAGATCACATGAAATCAATTCTTAAATATTTTTTATAAGTATTCTATCAAATTCCATTCTTTAATCAACCAAAGAATTCCAAAATCACATAGGTACATGGAATTGTGCCTTGGGATTTGATTTTGACTTTAGTTCACAACCAATTCTTTTACAGTATCAATTCTTGATATTTTGAGGTAGTTTTTATTAAAACATATTTTTAATTTTTTTAAAGATATTTATATTAATTATTTATCTGATTTATTTTCATTTGATTTATTTATACTCCTATAAAGTAAATAGAAGTTTCTTCTATAAGAAGACAATATTAGAACTTATTAATTTTTATTACTTCATTGTCAATTATTTATATTTTAAATATAATTTGCAAAAATATTTTTATTTAAGCTCTTCTATAATATATATATATATATATATATATATACCTAATAGTTGTATTATTATACAATAATAGATCCTATTGTAATTAAAAAAACTTATTTTTTAACATATCATCTTCTTTGATAACTATATTTTTTATTGTATGATTATATAAATTCTTTGGATAATTGAGTAGTGTGATTAGATTTTCCATAATATAAGCACAATCCTTCTTGATGACGTTGAGTCTTTTCTTACTCAGTAAGAGTTTTAAAACATATTGTATCAATTTGTATAGGTTCCAACCTTGATTAATAAGCTTCTGAAAACTTAGAAGTTGTTGCTTTGACTTGACTTGTACTCCTTCAACCAAACCTTTGTCCTTGACGTCTTTCAAGAATTGATTATTGTATATAATATTTTAAAAAATAAATTATTTCAACGAATCTACTTTCAAAATTATTAACAATAAATTTTTGATATTGTCTTTTAATTTATATCAAAATTGATTGATAAAGACGATGTCATTTCAATCTATATCACAAGTAAGATTTTGGAATTTTCCAATATATATGGTGGTTGAATGTAATCCTTGTTGTAAAGAAAGAGATTGATTTTTGCTATTTTTTCTTGATTTCTTTCTCTAATTATAGTCATAAAGACTTTTAAGAATAAATTTAGATCATAAAAGAGTTGTGAATTCTTTTCTAACAAAGATATAAACCAAGAGAAAGTACTCTTGGATAGAAGTGCATTTATAAATCTAACTTGAGTAAATCTATGAAGATATTAGAAAGAATATAAATTTAGATAGTATTTCATTTATTATAAAAATCCTTAAAAATTTGATCTGATTTCATCAAACTTCTTCAACATACTTATTCTTATTTCTTTTATACTTGTAGAAACAAGACTTCTTGCATTTAATTAAAAATTTGATCTACTTGCTTCTTTCAATTGTACAACTTCTTAGTATAAAATTTGAACCTTATTATTGACTTCTTCCAAAGGTGTAGGAATAATATCTCCATGGTTCATGTTAGAAATACGTAAGATTTTGATTCTAAGAATATTGACAAGCTCATAAAGATCTTCAATAGTTACAAATTTATTTTTATTTTTATTAAAAATAAAATCTATAATTTAGTCTTCTATAGATAATTCAAATAAACTTACAAGTTAAATTAAAAGATGATAATTTCTAACTTCTAATATCAAATAAAAATTTCTACAAAAAGTGGTAGCTTACTTTTTTAAGGTAAAAATCACTGTTAAAAAACTAAATTATTAATTTAAAGGTGGATACTCTACAACTTTTAAAATAAAATAATAGAAGTGAGATAATTTATTTATTTTTAAAAACAAAATAAGAATAATGAATCAACACTCTTCTCAAATTGTTAAAGATATTAATTTTAAAAGACTAAAAGATCAATACACTTTTATGTCATTTAAAAAGACTAAAAAATCATTCAAAGATGATGTAATATTAAATTAGAATAGCTATTATCAAATACAAGAAGACTAAAAAGTCTTGAAACAAGATTAAAGACTAGAAAAGATTTGATAAGAGTAAAAAAAGATAATATTCTTCATTTCACATATACTATCTAAATAAGAGCTATATGGCAACCTTCTATAAGTCTTTTAATAGGTATTCAACTTACAAAATATGTGTCCTAACTTGTAAAATAAGTTTTTTATATGAATGCCATATAATTAGCTTGTACCACAAGCTACTAACACATATGACACATGACTAATTTGTTGGTCAAATTTCCAACCTACCAATCAACTACAAAAACATGTCTATAAAGATTCTAAGAAGTTTTTTTATAAAATATTATCAAATTTATCTACATTAATATATTTTTATCTATTCCTATTATTTAAATAATTATTAGAATAAATATACATATTCGTGATATCTATGCTAGAATTCATAAATTATATTTTTATAAAAGTTTTATAATATAATAATATATTCTTCAAAAAAATATAAAAATAATATAATTTTAAAAATCTTTAATTTTCTTTAAAATATTTTATTTGAAATATCTCATTTATATTTTTATATAAATTTTTTTTATTAATTTCATAGCAAAAAAAGCATCATGTAGTCAAGTAGATTCTAACAAGTTCATTCAGAAGATAATAAATTATATTTTTTTAAAAGTTACAAATGTTGCATAAAATTTATGTCAAAAATATAACAAAAAGGTATTTTATTATATTATAATAAATTATCTTGGTTTATTGATTCACTTATTTTATAAAAAAATATTTATTTTGTATTCTCTAAGAATCTATATAATTATATTAATTAAATTAATTTATATTATTATCTTTAATTTAGGTGGTTTTATTATTATTATTATTATTATTATTATAACATCATATATTATCTCTAATTAATCAAAAGTTAAATTATTTTTTATTTTTAATTACAAAAATAAAATATGTAACCAATTAGAGATGGTTTTTGTCTCCTCTTATTTATCATGTTGGTTTACTTCTTGAGCAGTTTTATACAAGAGAAAAAGGTGTTTATTGGTTGCAATAGTATTTTATTTGATTTATTGATTTTTTAATTTTTTAATTGATTGTATGTATTTTCTATATTTTTAAATTTTAAAAGAGTTTAGATGTCATGTTGTTCTCGTTGCGTTCAAGCTTCAGTAGACCAAAGCAATTGAACTAATAGAGGTGGGTTGGAACACGGGGAAATACTGGTTATATGAATTGGGTCTGTTAGTGTCACAATTGACTGTATTTTGGTTATCTAAAATTAAGTATCAAACTACAAAACACTGGGGCTTACTACTTCCATCTTAATTCAACCCATAATCCATTCTATGATTATCAATTCAACAATACTTCTCTCAATCATAATTCTTCATAAGCAAATAATAAAGAAAACAAAGAGGTAACATCAAGCTTATCTTAGCTTACGACTCTCACAATCTGGCCCTGATCGCTCTTTGTTCAACCTATTTATCCTACCAAAAGATGATCCGTCGGCTAGCGGATTCCAAAGATTATGACTCTTTGAATTCTTAACCATTTATTCTACTAACAACCTACTGTTACCAACTAAAATGCCTAACCATAAGTCTAATTCTCAAGATTGTCAATAACCAACCAATAACTTACCACAAAGTTTATTTACCTATTCTACATGTCGTTTTAAATTACACATGCATGTATATGTGCACACATTGCTTAAGCCATTGAATGCATTGCTAAGAATAAGTACCAATTTGTGTTTTATGGTAGAATAAAAAATCATTATTCTTTCATACAATAAAGACTTCAGGCACAAATTTGCAGCTCTTTTGTATAAGCAGAAAAGAAAAATAATAATAATATTGTTTAAAAAAAATCATAGATATAACATGAGGTTTTTGAATGCGCTTTCTACATACTATATATACTATTAATTTTCAATTTGCTACTATAAAAGTTTCTAAAGAGTTTCTTTTATTTTAAAATTGTTTTGTTTTTGGTTCCTTTTTACTGTTTTCAAATAACTATGAAAAATATATACTTCTCAAACAATCAAGCAATCAATCATGTGTTGCTTCATATGTGACATACAAGTTTAAAACATATCAGCATGCAAAATTCAGCAAACCCTAAACCAGGTTGCACTAATGAAGAACATGGAACACATACAAGCAACATCTGTTAATGTAAGAAGTAACATATCCAATGGTCATGAAAATTTCACAATTTCTTTTTCTTTTCTTGTTGTCTTTTACACATACTATTTTTAGTTTCATTCAGTAATAATTTATAAATGGGTGTAAGTGTGGGATTGTAATACTTTGAACATATTGAATTAATGAAAGGATAAAATTGGCATAGTATAGGGCAATAATAATTGTGGTAATTGGAGAATGGGTGCAGCAATAATAAGTGTGATGTGTACTGGGATGCAATGAATTGAATGGTGGTGGTGTTGTGGTGGCCAGGCATGCCACTTCCCCTGAAACCACGTCTCCTCCTGCTGCTGCTGCTTGCTTAGAAGGGTTTAGAGGCAGGCCCCACTCCCTTTCCCTTCCCACCCCCCCCCCCACCCCCCCAATAATAATGCCCTAGTGCCAAGTTCCTTCAGAAGGAAGGGGGGATGGAGAAGTGGAGGAAAGCCCTTCTGCCTTGTAATGGCAGCCAGCAGGAGTGGGGGTAGGGAAGGGGAAGGTGGGCCACACCATGTGAGTGTGAGAGGGAGAGGTGGGCCACCCAGTTACTAACTACATTTCAGCCCATTTCTCCTTCTCTTCCATTTCCAGTCCCTTTCCTTTCTCTCATCTCAATGCCTCCTTTCCCCCCTTTGACTTGTGGCCTCTGCCTCCAGCCCTTCATTTTGGGGGTGGGGGGGGGTGTTTTGTGTCAATGACTGGGAGGGAATGAGGGTTGATTAATTCATGGATGTAGTGATTCATTGACTGATTGCTTGATTGTTTGAGAACTTAGCTGGCCAGATCATTTCAACTTGTAGGTCACATTAAAAAAAAAACAAAAAAACAAAAATGGATCTGTTGATTTTGACATTTGAGGTGACTAAACATTGCAAGAACAATACATAAAATGATGTAAATTCAAGTGCAGTATATCATTGGTGATGGAGGGGAGCCCTGGTGTCTGTCCCATTCACTGCAGGATTATTTTTATTACTTTATTGTTTATTTTTACCTTTGCATGTGAGGCATGAGACAGGAGTTATATTGATGGCATGAGAATGAATGTATCATTAAATATGTGGCCAAAGGAGGATTGCTCTGTGGCGTTATCTTGTACAAAATAGCTGGATGACTCCAAGGGACAATGCAGTTTGACTATAGTTTGATGAAATTGATCTCTGATTTGGTTGGTGTGGTGCTTTCATGGTCAAGATTGGAGCCCATTCCTTTTGGTTACTTCACAATCTTGAGAAACACACACTTGAGATAAACAAACTGTCCTAGCAACATGGTCATAAAACTAGCCCTCTTTTCATCATCATCACCATCATCATTAAAGTCTATATGCAGGTATGTGTAGATAAAATAAGACTATATATTGTAAAATATGTACTCCAGCTTGTTGTGTACCTGTAACCTCTGAGAGACCAAGTTCTGAAAGATTTCTCCTTCTCCACCTCACCTTTCAAGGTCAAGGAAAAAAGGAAAGAATATATATATATATATATATATAAATACATTATACAAATGGTCTGGAGAACAAGGCAAAAGAGCAGCACTTTTGCTCTGTTCCACAACTCAATCTCACAATGGGGGGAAGGGAGAAGGATCAACTTTGGCTCTAGTGTCCAAACAATCTTGGTGTTTTGTTTTCTTATCTGCTAGTACAACTTAACTTTGGGAAGAAAGAAAGTATTTGAGAATAAAAAATCCAATGGGTACCATGACAATATTATAAAAATGCTAGAAGATGGCAAAAATAGTTGTTTGAAATAGTGGGAATGAATCCACCACAAGCAAAGACTCTGAAGCCACATGTTCTGTTGTTGCAAACTGAAGGGATCAAATGCTATCCACGTTTGAAGCAATCTATGCCCTAAACAAGAAAGAAGGAACAAGATGAACGAGAGAGAGAAAGGGGGGGGGAGGTATTGTGGGATGGATGGATGAATTGTATGTTCGCCTTTTGTGACCGAATGCGCACGTGAGTGGAGACGTTGATGGATGAAGTTCATCCTCCACTTGCGGGGCTTACGTAACTGACAACAACACAGCAAAGTTCACAGGAGTGAAAGTAACCTAGTGTCGTGGCAGTCGTGTCCGCTGATGTGGCACGTCTCGACAGCCAACTCGGCATTATTCCAGGGCCCACGTTGACCTCGCTTTCTTAGGAATGTGCAACAAACGCACAGGACTTCTCCACTCCCCCAATTCATTATAGGCTTGTCTGTATATAAATTGAATTTTATCTGAGGGAATTTTTTTGTTCGTATGATCGGCCTTCTCTGGCGCGGAGAAATGGGAAACTTCTCCCACCATGTCTTAATATTTTCCATGACCAAGCATTAGCTTATTATTTGTTTAAGTAGATGAAAATTTAAAATAGGTGTTAACCGGTCACAATTTACGTCCAACGCGAGTATTTCTACGAGTGTATCTTGTGCTCCGTGGTATGTGTGTGTGTTTTGCAACCTGTATTTCACGCCTTCAATGGTGGAAATGTTGAATCGGAATTACGAGGGAGACGGCCCATCGTAGGTTGTCCAACAACGGAGAAGGTGTGAAGAAAGTATACGGTAGAACAGAGTCATGACGAGTGCATGTGGCCGTAGCACAGGAACATTCAAACACTTGCGCAGTTGGCACGAAGAACGGGTTCAACGAGCGATGGAGTGAAAGTCGTCGTTCTCAGCCGAATGCAAATTTCCAGGAGAGACCGCAGCATCTAGCAGCGATAATTAAGAAACTCTCTCAAATTGCCGGTTCAGAACGACGATGGAACCTCCACCCTCCGAAACGGAACTAGTTGCAGTCGGGAGCCGAGTTTGGCGCAAGGCATGGCCACGGGCAGACGACGACCATGGTCGAAACTCTGATTGCCTTGACCACACGGCTCTGCCCATGGAGTGTGACGAAGAGTGAAAGATTTACCATGTCCCGACTATTTATGCTAAATTTAGCGAAAGTAAAAAGAAACTACTAAACTGATACTCACGCAGGAAGCTAAAGCCCCAAACCCGAAGAGAAAAATCGTGTGCTGTTTGTTTGTGTGGGCGGGTGTAGCATAAAGACTCTCTCTCTCGAGCGAGTTTGCTGTGTCTGCTGAATGAAGATCGTTGTTGTCGTAGGAGCGGAGTTGAGGGAAGAAGAATAAAAGTTGGTGGAAGGGATCTGTCCGTTGATAAAATTTTCGAGGGGAATTTTGTTGCAGGTTAAGTTTGGTAGTTGAGTCGGCGGCCAGGAGTGTTCTAATGGGGTCGAACCATTGGCTGGAGGTCGAGTCCATGGAGTCCAATGGGAAGGCGCAAGAACGCAAGCAGCGTTGGATTTTGGTGACGGGAGGCGCTGGCTACATCGGTGCTCATACTGTCTTGCAATTGCTGGTAGAGGGATACTCTGTGTTGATTATTGACAATTTGGATAACTCGTGTGAAGAGGCTGTGCATCGTGTGCGCAAGCTAGCAGGCGAATGTGGGGAGAATTTGAAGTTCTTCGAGGTTTGTTCACTTGCGCTTCGACCTCGCTTGGTTGTGCGTTTGTATAATTTTCTTTAAAGAATTCTTTTCATTTTTGAGAGAAAATTAACACGAATTAGTATTTTTCATGAGAAAGCCACTGTGATCAGGATGCTGTCGGGTTTTTTCTTGTCCACCGGCATGCACAGAGCCAACGTATACGGGAGATTTACGGTTGCAGGGAAGTCTGTAGGAGGGGCGTTCTTGTCATTGTCAGCAGAAAAGTTTGCTTGAAAGGTGTTGCTCAGTTACTGCTTTCATGTGAGCATGCGTCGCGCGCTTTGGACACTTACCTGCTACGCTGTGCTGTTTTTGGTTTTTGGTGTCTTGTATTTTTTTTAAAATTAGGAAAATGTATGCTTCGTGACGCGTCTCTATCCACGTTTGGTAGTGAGAAATTATTTAAAAAGCTTGGGTGTTGGACGTATTCATCTGAAGTTTCTGCTCTACATTACTAAAAATTTGCTAGCCCCGCGGAGAGGACGTTCTTGTTGTTATTTGCCCAAGTCTTTGTCTGGTAAACACTCCTCGTGGCTCTACGACATCTATCTGTCGTCTCTTCTGTTCATGTTTCTTGATATTATTGAGCTGCTGTTCAGTGTTGGCTCTGTGCTTTGGCTAGTACTGATGACTGTTACACTATGAACCACACCTGCTCTGCTTTGATTAACGAAGACTCACAATAACTATGGAGAGTAACGGAGTTGTAAGTTCTGATCAGCAGCAATAATATCAATAATGATTATGCTCAGAATGATAATAGCAACATCTGCACGCAACGTTTCGAATCGTGTGCAAGTTCATGTACTGTTTACGACACGTTTTTGAAGTCTTCTTCGTCAGTTTTATTTATTTTATCTATGTTTTAAAATAAATTATTTTTGTTACCGTTCTTCCAACGATTTCTCAAAGACCAATGCTGACGTAGCTACTCGCCTTTGATTATGCAGGGGGACCTGTGCAAGGTGGACGACATACAGAAGGTGTTCAAGCTTTACAGGTTTGGCTTGCGAAAAAACTCCCGTTTTTCTACTAATGTGTCCAGCGTGATTGTTTGGCATGGGTGCAATGCATGAGTAGTTTAGAGCGATGGATATAATGAAACCGTGTTGCCATTACAGTTCTTTTTGTTACAGCAGAGTTTAGCGCTTCATGATCTGCTTTGAGGTTTGTCATGAACGTGAAATGTTCTCACAACTCATAATTGGCAGGTTTGAGGCTGTCATTCACTTCGCGGGTCTGAAGGCTGTGGGAGAAAGTGTGTCTAAGCCTTTACGTTACTACAGCAACAATTTAGTTAGCACCATAAATCTTATGGAAGTTATGTCTAAGAATAACTGCAAAAACGTGAGCAAACTTTTCCTCGTTTTCTGGGAGGCTTCAGTGGATAGGCACTGTATCACATTCCTGCTCAGGTGTAGTTGGTCTTTAAAAAGATGAATAGAGCGACGCATCTGAACCCTTAAAATTCGTCTTATGAGGTTTTAACACAAGTGGACCATTGCGTACAGCTTGTATTCTCATCCTCAGCAACAGTGTACGGACAACCAGAGAGCGTGCCTTGCACAGAGGACTATCCACTTCATGTCACGAATCCCTATGGTCGCACTAAGGTAAGCATAAGGAACAGAAATTTGTATGCGAGGTGAGACGCAGTCACATAGATAGCTCCTGATGATTGATCGACATCGTCTTTTTTACATTACGGCCACAATTTAGATGGACGGAACTAGTGGAGTCCTTACGTGACCATAAGTTCAAAACCTGGGCGTGGCAGAGAAACATGCGATCGGGAGATTGACATTTTGCCTTCAAACTTGTGCAGCTTATTAATGAAGACATTATGCGTGATGTTCATCATGCGGACCCAGAATGGAAGATTGTGCTGTTACGGTACTTCAATCCTGTAGGATCCCATCCGAGTGGTGAAATTGGTGAAGATCCTATGGATTATCCGAACAACTTAATGCCTTTCGTACAGCAGGTCGCAGTGGGTCGTAAAGAAGTACTTACTGTGTTTGGCCAAGACTACCCAACCCGTGATGGAACTGGGGTGAGTTTCCTGAACATCAAGTCCTGTTTTATGTTACAGAATTGGATTATTGTCTCCAAAAAACTGCACACCTGTAAAGTGTTATTTCGTATTGCAAATTGCAACCTCTTCTGTTGTGTGTGTTTGAAGGAGAAACTGTGATGTATGCAGATTCGAGATTACATTCATGTCATGGATCTGGCTAGCGGCCATACCAAGGCTTTGGACAAACTCTTTACCACTCCTGACATAGGATGTGCAGTTTACAATTTGGGAACAGGGAAAGGCACTACTGTGCTTGAGATGGTGGCAGCGTTTGTAAAAGCTTCTGGAAAGGTAGCCGATTATTATCTTTCTCTTGCATGTGCCATGAAAGTGTGCTGTTTACTGCAAACTCGAAATCACCAAGGCTGGTATTAACATTCTTGTTTTCTTAACTCCGGTGCAGGAAATTCCATTGAAATATGCTGGTCGTCGTCCTGGTGATTGTAGGGAGGTTTATGCTGCCACCGAGAAAGCCGAAAAGGAGCTTGGTTGGAGGTAATTCAATTTCTCTTCATTTTTTGCGTTATACGCTGCTTTTGACTAGAATTCATTTGGTTTCTCTAGCAACTGCACATGATCATGGTAATATCACCATGTGCTTTTCTTTCGTAGTCGTGTTTGGCAGTTTTGTTCGTGACATAGATGTAGTTTTTAATATACGCACAAATTGTTTTGTGTTTGTAGAGCTAAGTTTGGCATTGCGGATATGTGCCGTGATCAATGGAATTGGGCAAAAAAGAATCCGTATGGATACCGAGGCCATCAAGAACTCGAGGTCCACGCACAGAAATTTATAAAGTCGGAACCCTTAAGTAATCGACACTGGGCACTGTAACGATGGCCACCTGTGTGCAAAGAGTCGCACGGTGACATGAAGACACATCTTTAATGCATATATTAAAAAGCTGCGATTCAATTATTACATCTTTTCATTCTTTTCCATTAAACACACAGATGCCTTCGTTATAGTTTGATAGCCAAAGAATACACAGGATTCATACCTAAGTTTGAGGGCAAATTATGAATACATTGAACCTTGGTTCTATAGAACGAAGATACCTAGTCTCAGATTTCATTGGTGTAGTAATTGAACTTGTGAATGCATATAATTATATGCTTCAGAGGAGTTTTAGTCAGGGGTTTACCATTCTACTCTAACTAGGAGATACTGGTTAGGACGACACCTCATATGTTCAGCATCAAGCATTCCTTTCTTTGTACATAAAAAGATCATCTGGATCGGGATGGCAGCTTTGTGGATTCCAGTATGATCATAATAATTCATGTGCAACTCGATACTCTTACTGTGCTGGTTCCATCTTCTCTTTTCGCATGCACATGTATATAACTTTTATCATGTTCTGTCGGGTTCGAAGTAAATAACGGTTCTTTGGTGTTGTCTCAACTTGTGACCCTCCACACATTGGAGCATGTTGCTTTGGAAGCATGCCTTCATCACCATAATTATAAACAAAGCATATTTTATAATTTGTTATTATTATTATTATTATTGTAAATGTTATTGGATATAAAAGCACCATACATCTATTATCTACATACTAATTTATGTTTTTCATCATTATTTCTATACAATTTATTTTAATAAGTGTCAAGAACATACTTTATTAACAAATCTTTTTGATGGTTCTATATTCATGTTCCACATTTTTGTGCACTTATACTCCAACTCTTAGATCCATATCTTGTAATTGATCATCCATTCTAATATTCCCCCCTCTATTTATTTTTGGCAATGATTGGTGAATCAATACATCCAAAATAATTTTGACTTCTTCTAAAACGTTATTTTCATTGTTAGTCCATATTTGCAAGGCTCTTTCTTTTAACATGCCTTGGAGGCATATATCACTACCAAATAAATAACATATGTTTAAAAATATGTTCTTTTTTTCATCTTTGAAATCATCAAAGCTTTAGTCTTAAAGTCATAGGTGCAACATTTAGTCTTAAAATAGTTGCTATTGCAACATTATAAATCAAATTTGTAATTGTTCCATTTTAAAATCAATACAAAAGAAGAAATTCACATGCACTGTTTTTGCAAATTTTTTTGATCAATGCCCTACAATGAAAGTAGTACAAATAGTAGAAGAACAAATAGAAGAGGGTTTATGGAAAACCAATAGATTTTAATACCACTAGCCATAATTACTCAACATCCAAATAGTTTAGTAAAATAAATATGCCAATATTAGACCATCATCAACAAACATTCTAAAAAGAACAATAGGCTATGATACAATACAGATCCATAAGAAATTTTGAATTGCACCTGATATCACCTTAGATAAGTTAGAGCCAATAGCATGACAAATTATACTTATTCTCATCAAAGAAATACTTAATCTTTGATTCAAAAGTATAATACGATCCTATAATGGCATAAACTGTCATCTTTGCAATACATTTATCAAATACACCAATGGCACAATAAATTGGACTTCAACTAGTATAAAAATATACATAATCAACACATCAATGTCAATACTTTAAACTTAAATCAACAATCAACATAGTACCAAGAACACACTATGGAAGAAGAAAGATACTATATACATCCAATAATCAAATTATACTAGAAAAGTAACCAAAATGGACTAGTATCATGAACATATACATGTAAATGAATAATTACCTATATGATTTAGATAATAGTAGGTAAAAGTAGATTAATTCCATAATACTTTCTATAGAAGCTTTCTAGAAGCTTCATAGATGCTACTTTGACTTTATAGGTGTCTTTAATTAACTTTTAGGTTAGAGAAATGGTCAATAAGTTGTCCATGTATCACATATGTTGGTAGCTTGAAGAACAAGCTAACTATGTGGCCCATACGTAGAAAACTTGCCTTGTAAGCTAAGGCATGTGTCTTGCAAAGTCAACACATATTAGAGGTTCTATAGAACATCGCCATGTAGCTCCTAATTAGATTGTATATATAGAAGCAAGAATGAATCCTTCTTCACTCTTGTCAAATCCTTTCTTGCTTCTAGTCTAGATTTTAGAGTCTCTAATTTCTTTGTCATTTGGCAATAGCCATTCTAGTTTTTTTTTAATATACATACAACTTTATTTCTATTTTTTCACTTTTCTTTTAACACAGATTTTCCAAGTTTATGCATCTTCTTTCAATTCATGTCATTGATAGATTGACAAGAGTATATTTACAATATTAGAGCTTTATATTTTCTTAATTAAGAATGAATTATTATTTTTTCTTGATAAGACATAAGCATATTAGAAGTTGCGGATTATCCTCTTCTGAACTAATATTGTTCTTAGTATCTTCTTTGTTCTCAAGTTCCCTCTTTTACTTGTCTTGAGCAATATTATACATTTATTTTGTAAGTATTATCATGATAGAGCTTCTTGAAATGAAGAGTGTAATGGCACAAATGCAAGAGCAATTGAGAGAGTTAATGCTTGCGATGCACCAATTCAGTTTACTACCACAAGGAGAAACAAGAATGGCAAAAAGTAAAGATAAAGATATGATTGGAGTTGCTTCAATATCTGCATTCAATCATGTCCTTTCTCCTATGGTTGAACATCCTTCCGGTACTAGAGAACCAAGAGTTGTTTTGCCTAAGAAGTTTCATGGCATAAGAACTAAGTTTTGAGGATTTATCAATCAAGTAAAATTTGTGATTGAACTTTAACCCCAAAGCTATCCAACTCCAAGATCACAAGTTAGATTCATTAGTATACTTCTTTCAAGTTCAGCATTATCATAGTTTTCATCTTTTCTTGAATGATAAGATCCAATATTGAATAATTTGGAGACTTTTTTACCAAAATTTTGATCTGTGTATCGAAAACATGATACAACTCATATTACAACCAATAAGATCCATATTTTACGACAAGATAATCGATCCATAACATTATATGATTTACAATTTTGACAACTTGCAATTGATATCAAGTAGGATGATGTTGCACTAATTAGCCAATTTTTCTATAGATTATAATATGAGGTAAAGAAATTGATGCTCAACTTACTTGATCCTAAAACATTGAGTCAAGCAATTGATTTTGCTGTAAAGTATGACAATCGACTTTTCAAATTCTGATTTGAGAGTCAGAGAAGTAGCCTTCAACATTACTATAATTCAATGGCAATACCAACACCTCCTCAATACATATATTCAAAAGTAGAGGATATGCAAATTGATGCAATACGTTTCAAACCTCTTCCTAAGCAAGAAAAGACTTGCCGTCGTCAAGAAGGATTATGCTTATATTGTAGAGAACCTAAGTACACTACTTAACATTATCCAAAGAAATGACACAATTATAAAATGAGGAGTACAAATGTCAAAGAAGACAATATATTAAAAAATGAGTTTGTCCAGCTATAATAAGGATCGTGTAGCTTGAATCTTATACAATACCTAATGAAGGTCCTATTCGCTTCTCAAAACCCTCTCCTTATTTTACGTTAAATATTATTTTAGGACCTATACATTATAAAGCCTTTTCCTTGTTAGATTCAAAAGGTTCATCTTATTTCTTAGATAAAAAATTAGTTAAAAGACTTAATATATCTTTAATAAGGAAAACTAAATCTGTTCACATAAAAGTCATAGATAATCGCTTATTGTCTTTTAGAGATGTTACTTATGAAATCCTTCCCATAGAAATAATAACTAATGATTATAATAGCTTTGTGGGATTTAATATCATTATATCTTCTTCTAATCTAATCATTTTAAGTTTATCATGGTTAGAAAAATACAACCCTCGAGTAGATTGGATTTCTTGTATTCTTGACTTTTCTAAAAGTATAACTAAGAGTATAGTTAACCAAGTAAAAAATCAAAAGTCTAGTATAATTAAACCTATGTTTGTCGGTGCGAGAACTTTCTTATATGCTACAAAAGAAGCATCACCTTAGGTCATTTATGCCACATTTATTTCTAATGGTGTAAAGATTTTAAGTAGTATTCTAAGCCAATACAAGGATTTTAAAGATATATTTGAGAAAAAAATGTAGATACTCTTCAATTGATACTATTCAATTGATCTTCAAGAAAGAACACAACTGCCATTTCGACCAATCTATAATTTATCACAAAATGAGTTGATCGAATTCAAGAAGTATACTAAAGAGAGTCTAGCCAAGAATTTCATACGCCATTTCAAATCTCCAACATGAGCTCCAATTCTATTTGTGAAGGAAAAATATAGATCATTGCAGATGTGTATTATTTATCAAAGACTCAACAAGATCATTATCAAGAATCAATATCTATAACTTTTAATATTTGAACTTCTTGATCAATTGAATCAAGCTAAGATCTATACAAAAATAGATCTATGAGGAACATACAATCTGATATGCATCAAAGAAGAAGATAAATAGAAGACTGCATTTTGAACGAGGTACAAATATTTTGAATATATTGTCATGCATTTTAGACTTACAAATACATTAATACCTTTTCAACATCTTATGAACGATGTTTTTTGAGAATTTTTAGATAATTTTGTTATATATTATCTAAAAAATATCTTGATCTATTTTAAGAATATATAAGAACATGAACTTCATATTTGTCATATATTACAAAAATTAAGAGATGCAAGATTCTATGCCAAAATAGAAAAGTATATATTCTATACTACTTAAGTTGACTTCTTAAGTTACATCATTTCAAACGATGGACTTATGATAGATCTTAAGAAAATTCAAACTATTATGGATTAAAAGCTCCTAAAAACGATTTGAGATGTCCAATATTTTTTGTGATTTTCCAATTACTATTGGATCTTCATCAAGGACTTCTCTCGAATTACAGCTCTACTTACACATTTGACTTGTAAAGACAAACTTCAATAGAATTAAGAAGTGGAAGCAACATTTGAAGCTTTAAAGACAACCTTTGTTTCTACACCAATCTTATATTGCATTGACTTTTTTAAGGCATTCTATATAAAAATAAATACATCAGACTTTGCTTTAGGTGCCATATTATCACAAATGGAAATAGATGATAAATTTCACCTAGTAGTTTTTTATTCTAAGAAATTTTTAGCAACAGAGATTAATTATGAGATCCACAACAAAGAAATTCTTACAGTTATAGATTCTTTTCAAGAATGGCATCATTATCTAAAAGACACTTCCACCATTTTCCATGTATACGGTGTCATGTTGTAACATGATTATATGGTGAAAGATGATAATATGGATCTTATTATAGAAGAGCCAAGTTAAAAGAAAAAGTAAAAAAATATGGATAAAAGATAGGAAGGTAGTAAAACTTTTAGTAGTAATACTGCCCTTTTAGAAAAAATAGCTTCTACTTACTTTGTAGGGCCAAAAATAAGGCAAAATAAGATAGATTAGAAAAATAAATGATGTAGACATCTTTAGGAGGAAGTTAAGAGTTAATTCTAGTAAAAATAACTTAGAAAAACTAGATATTGATACCTAGAGAAGGCCGGTTATGAATCCGGGTCGAAATCAGACTCTAAGGTACAAAACCGAGTCTCGATGACGACTTTGGAACTTTTTGGCAGATCAAAGAGTGGGATTTGATAGAAGATCAGATAGAGTTTCTATAAGCATTGGTTTTGGATGATTTGGATTTATATTGAATTTTTAAGAACTTTGCAAAGTCAAAGTTTGTTTTGGATGACTTGGATTTTGTGAAATAAAATAGGATTTACGTTGTCGTATTACGTGCTTTCCTGCTCGAGAACGCGCCGGGCGTCTGGCTGTAGAAGGTAGTATGGAGATTCGCTGATAGTCAAGCAGTCTATCAGTTTTTGACTGCTGGAATATAAACGACTGCAACAATGTATCGTAAATCTATACGGATGCTCTTCGACTGCTTGTCGAAGTCTTTTTTTTTTTTTTTTTTTTTTTTTTTTCCCAACCGATAGGTCTCTAGACGTTACAGAGAACTCCGAACAACCCAAACTGTTAATCTTCAATACCCCTTTGTACTTACGATCTTGTATCCACTGACTGTCCTGTTAGATTAACCCAATAAATTTCATTCACTCCGCATACTCAATCCTATAGACACCCCTTTAATCCTTCAATCACAAACGTAACTCGATTTTACAAAACAGTCAAGAGTATTCAAACCCACTTTATTTAAAAATCCCGATTCACCATTACAACACTGACTTCAGCCGCGATTGCCTCAGTCTTCCCAAAACTCTATGAAGAAGAAAAATCCAAATTCTATGTCTTTCCTTCCCCGACCCGAAGCATGAAGCTCCTCTCTCTAATTCCCTTGATCTTCCAAAAAAACCCCCAATGAAACCCGAACTGGTAACCTTGCAGAAGCTTGAAAAAAAAAACTCGCTTCCCCCCCCCGATTTCCCCTTGAAAAAAAAAAACCCCCACCACTCCAAAACTATATCCCCCCTAACCTTATCCTCTGAATTTCTTCAATATTCCGTCTTAGATCCGGAATTGGCTCCCACCTCAAGCTTGGATCCGAAATTGGCTCTCACCTCAACTTGGATTCGAAATTGGCTCTCGCCGCCAAGCTTTCTCCTCCGTTTTTACCTTTAAGAAATCCATTTACCGAAAACAACATTCCCTGAGACGGCACAGAGAACAGGACAGCCTAAAACAGAATCGAACCCCGTAATCGGGACCACATTGAGTCGCCCGACCAATTCAGGTCCTATATTGGAAAAGATGCCCGTAGTAACCTGGATGTTCCCGTAATTGGGTCCAATTGGTCCTCGCGTCAGATTGGCTAAGACCCGTAGTAAGACCTGGATTTCCCGTAACTAGACTGCATTGGGTTGCCCCACCAATACAGGTCTCATATTGGGTAAGAGGACCCGGATTGGATTATCGAAATTGGATCCAATTGGCTCCTCGAACCCGTCGTGTGAATTGGTCCTTCTCTTCCTGCTGACTCCCGTTATTGGAATCAAACGGGGCATTCCAGTATGCCCCGGCTGACTGTAACGGAGTCACTGAACCTGACCACTCAGTATTTGTACTGGAGTTGGTCGATGCTCTCAATATTCGAGGTAACTGAATATTAATAAAATTCCCCTTTCTTTTTATTTTCACTGTATACTCGTGTTACAACACGACATCCACCCCCTCTGAACCTGTGCATCCTCCGGTATGCACCAATTTACCCAATTGCTGTTTGATTCAGAATATATCACCTACGTCTTTGTCCAGTTCGTCTTCGTCACCTTCATTATCCATATCACTTTCATCTTTTTGCTGCGGAATCTCTGTATCTTCATTAAGGTCTTCCATATCCATCTCTGCGTGTCTTCGTTTAAATATTTTTACTCTCTTCCCTGCAATTGGTATTTTCAATTTTGTACCATCTAACTCCCGTAATGAGTAAGTCGCATTATCATGAACAGTTGTTACAACATATGGTCCAAACCAACGTTTTGAAAATTTCCGCAAAGTACTATGTTGATTATCCAGACTATTGTCATAAACAAATACCCAGTCACCTTCCTCGATTGCTTTTGGTCTCAATCGATGTTGCTTATCGAATCGCGCCTTGTTTTGTAACCTTGCTCTTTTTAACCTTTCCAATGCTATCTGGACATCTTCCGTTCTTTGCTCCAATTGTCGAATCCTAATAGCCAAAAGTTCTTCTCTTGTCAATCCATCTTCCCATGGTAGCATACTCCAAGTAAGTACCTTTTCTTCAATCGGCATAATTGGTTTTTGACCTGTCATAAGTTCTACTGGCATATATCCTGTCACCGAACTATGTGTTGTTCGATCAGCCCATAATGCAAATGACAAAAGCCATGGCCACTTTTTAACCTTCCCATTACAAGCTTTAACCAATGCTTTCACAATCGGCGGGTGACCGCGTTCGCTTTTCGCATTCCCTTCCGGATTATAAGCAGTAATAAGTGATAGTTCAACTCCACATTTTTCAAAGAACTTACGAGCTTCTTGTGCATTTAATTCTCCACGATCTGCAGTGATTTTTCCTACGCACCCGTAACGGCAAATGACATCTTCAAGCAAAAACCTACAAATCCCCTCTGTAGATTTTGTCCTCAATGTTCTTCCTTCTACTTGATTTGATAAATCTTCACGAGCTAAAACCAAATATCTCATCTGCCATAACCCAACCGGCATAATAACCAAATCAACAACCCATTTAAAATGAATAGCCAGAGGATACGTAGGATGAAGACCATCTCGATGTCGGATATTAGAATACGATTGACAGATTTTACATGACTCTACAAATGAGAGCACATCTCTATACATATTTTTCCACCAATATCGTTCCTTGAGTTTAGCAAAAGTAGCCCAGATTCCTCTATGGCCTACCCATAAACTATCATGAAACTCCTTTAATAATTTTAGTTTTTCTTCCCTTTTGCCTATCACTCGTTGTGGCATCCCAATTCCTTTCTTCGGTCTCTTCCATAAGAATCCATCTCGAAGTAAAAATCCATATGCTTTTTTTCTTATTTATTTGAATTTTTCTGTAGACCAATTCCCCTGCTTAGACAAGGTATTCAAATAATGACCAATATCCAATAATTCTCCTTCATAAGATTCTTCAAGAAATAGCTTGTCTTCTCTGTTGAGATTTGATATTGAATAGAATTTCAATCCGACATCATCAATGTCTTCAACCATTTCGTCCTCCCTCTCGTATCTTGCTCGAGATAGCATGTCTGCTACTAAATTGTCCTTTCCAGTGATATGCTTAAATTCTGGATTTAGTGACTTAATATAAGCAATCCATCTCAACATTGCAATATCTGGCGTTGAACAGTTAATAATCATTCCAAGCAATGGCAAGCAATCTGTTTCAATTACTACTACTGCCCCAATCAAATAGTCCTTTTCAGCTTTCATAGCCGAAACGACTCCCCAAAGTTCTCTTTTGACTTGCGAATATGCACGCTGACAAATACTTAAAACTTTAGCCCCAAATCGAACTGCAAATCTACTCCCATTCGAATCATCTTGACCCACTGCCCATCCAACGGCAATTGGACTAGCGTCTACAGTAAGAATCACTGGTCTATTGCACTTATAATCAACCTTCCTCAATATTGGAGGTGACATCAATAATTTCTTCAATCTTTGCATTGCCTGAATATGCCTTTCTTCCCATTCAAATCGGTAACCCTTGCGTAACAGTTCATATAATGGATCCGCTATGTGAGCAAAATGAGGGATCCAGATTCGATAAAATACACATGCACCCAAAAACCTGCGAACCTCTGTTAAAGAATCACAATCCTCTTTCATCCTTCCAATTGCATCAACTTTAGTCGAATCTGGTTTTCTTCCATAAGATCCGCATAAATGTCCAACAATTACAACCTCTCGCACTCCAAATACGGACTTCATACCCGATAATGTAAGATGAACTTCTCCAAGCCGAGTTAAAATCTTTTCACAATCTTGTATATTATCAACAACATATCTGCGACATCCCCTCGTATCTAAAGTTTCATCCTTGTCTCCTTCTTTGCACCCTTTTATAGGAACATCATCCAGAAAAGGCATAGTCTTTTCCGGGATAAAATCTCTCAATACCTTATTCATCCCATTCATCATATGCGCAACTGAGTTGGTCGCGCCTTGAGGAAGAGTGCACATTCTAACCAATCCAAGCGGTGTCCTCATCGTTGTCATATCTCTACTTCCTTCGGCAAGTTGAAATTGATCATAACCTGAATACAAGTCACCCATTGAATAGATCGCCCTTCCAGCAAACGCCTCAGCAAATTCATCCACAATAGGTCCAATTCCTGCATTCCTGACAGTTACAGCATTCACCAGCTGCATATCTTGAATAAACCGCAGTGACCCATTCTTCTTAGGTACCGTAAACCATCGACTAGAATACGGTGCAAATGAAGGTTCTAATATTTTCATCTTTATCTTTTCTTTCAATAGTTCGACCAATTTAGGTAAATGTGCCCTCGGTACTGGAATCGGCCTTAGATTCCAAGGTACATGCGGTACAGTGAAGATAACCATAGGTGTTATAATATTTGGATCCACACACCCAATTTCATGAGATTCGAAGGCAAACGATCTACCTTGTTTAGCCAACATCTTTTTGAAGCAAGTAATTTCCTCCGGCAATAAAGAACCATCAGAACCAATCTTCAATTCTTCAAAAGTCTCTTCAGTAAACTGATGTCCAATACTCATTGGATCTCTTAAACTTGCTTCTTTTGATGCTTCTCCCATTTGTTTTTTAGAATCCTCTGGTAATGGTCCAGCAACAGGCTTTACCTTCTTATCTGCCGTTTTATATCTCGTCTCTACTGTGACTTCTGGTGCTTGAAAAGATTCAAGCATGGTATAAACCTCTCTCGAATGAATCTCAACAATCTTATCATTATCTCCTAACCCAATAGATGTAATCAATTCCAATGAATCTTCCAGCCCATTTTCTTCATAAACACCCAAAATCCTCTCATCATCTTGCAATGTACCTATCTTGTGTAACTGTCCTTCAATATCATATAATCTTTTTCTTTCTTTTCTTTTAAAATCTTCAACTTTCTTATACATAATATTTCCATTCTCCAATATACCAATAAAACTCGCATCAAAGGCACCTTCATCTTGTGAGAGTACCTCCTCTTTTGTACCTCCATAATCTCGCTTTACAGTGGTACCTCTCCAAAATCCTTAAATCCTTCAACAATCTTTGGCAATGGTTTCTCCCTCAACCTATCTCGATTCCGTTCATGGTTAGGAGGTACTGTTAGAAATTGTACAGCTTTCCTCCCATCTTCCCTCCGTACCCTTGCATAAGCAGAACCATCGTCAAGTACCTTTGTTTCCATCTGTGTTGCCGTGATATAAGGTTGTCCTAAAATCAACGGATAAGACGTTGTATCTTGAACGAAGAAATGTTGCTCCGTAGCAACATCCCCAATCCGAATTTTGACATCTGGACAAGCTCCATGTAATTCGCCTCGTGTGTTATTAGCTGCTCGTATTGTCCATCCATGTTCCATATCAATTGGCCATTTTTGCTTCTTATAAAGATCTTTAGACATGAGATTTATTTCAGAACCATGGTCCACCAAAGCAACTATTGGTTCTTCTATATCTCCTACCTTCACCAATACCTCAGTAGTTGCCCTTGCCGATTGCTTTCGAGTATAATGGCTCAAAGTTTCCATTTCCTTGTCACTAGAATCTTCGAAACGTACTCGTTGATTATACCCATTCTTTTCATTTGTTGGTTGCTTGTAACCAATATCAACCTCTTCTTCATCTCTACATATTCTTGCGTCAATAGCATGACTCATTCCAGTTTCGCTCATTAATTGCCTCTTTCGCTTAATGCTGTCAATGATAACATCATGAAACTCCTTCTTTGCAATTTCCAAGACTTCTTTCAATGTGAATTCCACCTTAGCGTTTAATATACGTTCTTCCAACACCCCTTTCAAATTTGTTGCCGCTTCAATGTCAGAAAGTAGCTTATAAGCAATTGATTTGCCCTTATCTTTTGTCTCCGTTGTTTTTTCTCCCAATGATGCTGAGGTATCCTTTACATGCAATTCTTGTGAAGCTGCCTCCCGAGCCTTGTCTCCTCGAGTTTGCCTCTTAGAAGAATTTCCTTCTCTAGTATCATCAAAATTTCCTCGTCTTTTTTTTCCATCAAAGCTTCATGTTGGCTCTTAGCAATATATGCATGAACTGAAAGAGACTCAACAGGATCCTCCCAACCTGTTCTTCCTCGTATTGTAGCTGCAGTTCTCAATAACGCTTCTCGAGGTAATTTCCCTTCTTGCATTGTAGAAACGGCAGAAGCCCAAAACTCACTAGTTTCCGTACTTCCACCAATTTCATCATCTACTCTAACACCATAACTTGCACTTTCTCGTGCTACTGTTTCATGCCCTTTTAAGTAATCTTGAACCAATGCTCTCATTCCTCCCTTGCCAAAATTGGTTTGAAGAAGATCCTCCCTATCTTTCAATGCTATCTTCCCATCTTTCCAGCAAATAATTCCCTACCGTATCATATTATTAAATTCATTGCAATCTTTTCTAGTGTGTGAAGCATCATCACACCAAATGCATCTTTGTACATATCCTTGTTTTGAAACATTCTTCGAATTGTTTATAGAAGTATTCTCTTCAAGTTTTGCCAATTTGATTTAAAGATCTCGCATTCCTCGTATAATTTCTTCTATACCCATATCTGTTTTCTTTGACAAGGATGTCGAAGGTTGAACTGTAGGCATTGTCGGTGGTGTAGCACGTACTGGAGCTTTGGGTGCTTGTACTTGTTTCGGAATATTACTCCTATCCTTCCTCCTTTCTTTTTTTGTAAGCAACCCTACCGCATCTTCAACGTTCTTCCACTTCGTTGTCAATCCTTCATCTTCTTCTTTGTCTTCAAGAAGGGGTTCTAATTTCTCTTGCAATTCTCCATCAGCAGCTTGAAGAAATAGATCAACTTTGTTCGGCTCCAATGTCAATTTTTCTACCTTCGATAATTGAGAGTACTGCCTCTCAAATTTCCTTAGTAGCTCTGTTGCTTGCAAATTCTTATTGGGCCGTTCAATCCATCCCAGAAACAGCTTCTTAGTAACGCGATCAGCATCTTCCAAGAAATATTCGTCTTTCAATGCATGTGAAAAATCCTCCCATGAATTCCCACAACGATCCGTAATCGATGTAATGTGGTCCCTTATCTCCGGTATCATGGCAAGTCCAAATAGTGCAACCATTTTCTTCTCAGAAACCCGATTTAATTCCATTTCACGAACATAACATCTTAAATACCTTGAAATATTCCTCCCATCAAATTGATCAATTTTATTGACCACTGCTTGCAATGCTTTGGTTGCCAAAGCTTCCTTTCGATCATTGCTTTGCTGTTGCTGCATTGACAATGAGAAGGCTTGAAACAAACTAGCAATAGACGGATCCATGTGCATACCTTGTCCTTTAGAAGACTCCCCACCAGAAATTTCTCCCAAAAATCCTTCAAAATTTTTATTTTCGTTTTTCATAAAAATAAAGATAAAATCAACCGAAATCCAATACCTTCTACCTCAAGCTTTCACGTCGGGTTCACCACTTTTGTCGTATTACGTGCTTTCCTGCTCGAGAACGCGCCGGGCGTCTGGCTGTAGAAGGTAGTATGGAGATTCGCTGATAGTCAAGCAGTCTATCAGTTTTTGACTGCTGGAATATAAACGATTGCAACAATGTATCGTAAATCTATACGGATGCTCTTCGACTGCTTGTCGAAGTCTTTTTTTTTTTTTTTTTTTTTCCCAACCGATAGGTCTCTAGACGTTACAGAGAACTCCGAACAACCCAAACTGTTAATCTTCAATACCCCTTTGTACTTACGATCTTGTATCCACTGACTGTCCTGTTAGATTAACCCAATAAATTTCATTCACTCCGCATACTCAATCCTATAGACACCCCTTTAATCCTTCAATCACAAACGTAACTCGATTTTACAAAACAGTCAAGAGTATTCAAACCCACTTTATTTAAAAATCCCGATTCACCATTACAACACTGACTTCAGCCGCGATTGCCTCAGTCTTCCCAAAACTCTATGAAGAAGAAAAATCCAAATTCTATGTCTTTCCTTCCCCGACCCGAAGCATGAAGCTCCTCTCTCTAATTCCCTTGATCTTCCAAAAAAACCCCCAATGAAACCCGAACTGGTAACCTTGCAGAAGCTTGAAAAAAAAAACTCGCTTCCCCCCCCCGATTTCCCCTTGAAAAAAAAAAACCCCCACCACTCCAAAACTATATCCCCCCTAACCTTATCCTCTGAATTTCTTCAATCTTCCGTCTTAGATCCGGAATTGGCTCCCACCTCAAGCTTGGATCCGAAATTGGCTCTCACCTCAACTTGGATTCGAAATTGGCTCTCGCCGCCAAGCTTTCTCCTCCGTTTTTACCTTTAAGAAATCCATTTACCGAAAACAACATTCCCTGAGACGGCACAGAGAACAGGACAGCCTAAAACAGAATCGAACCCCGTAATCAGGACCACATTGAGTCGCCCGACCAATTCAGGTCCTATATTGGAAAAGATGCCCGTAGTAACCTGGATGTTCCCGTAATTGGGTCCAATTGGTCCTCGCGTCAGATTGGCTAAGACCCGTAGTAAGACCTGGATTTCCCGTAACTAGACTGCATTGGGTTGCCCCACCAATACAGGTCTCATATTGGGTAAGAGGACCCGGATTGGATTATCGAAATTGGATCCAATTGGCTCCTCGAACCCGTCGTGTGAATTGGTCCTTCTCTTCCTGCTGACTCCCGTTATTGGAATCGAACGGGGCATTCCAGTATGCCCCGGCTGACTGTAACGGAGTCACTGAACCTGACCACTCAGTATTTGTACTGGAGTTGGTCGATGCTCCCAATATTCGAGGTAACTGAATATTAATAAAATTCCCCTTTCTTTTTATTTTCACTGTATACTCGTGTTACAACACGACAACGTTTTGGGTGATTTCAAGAGTTTTGTAATAGATCTATAGATGAAATTTTGTAGATTAATGTTTATAGTTTTTTTCAATATGTATTATGAATTTAAGCTCGATCTAATAGTTGAATTGAGGATTATTGAGGTTTAAGTGGGTCAAGGTCTCAGAAAGTAGAATTTTAGGTCTAGTGAGGATTTTTAAGATTTCTTGCAATCTATTGATTGGATTGGAGTGAAATATATGTGAGAGGTTATTAGAGTTGTTTTTCTATGTGTGTAAGAATTTTGAGATCAATCTAATGATGAAAAAGAGAGATATTGGCTCTGGGACATTAGCATCAAGGTTGGAGAAGGAGGCTGACCAATACCTAAGTACATTTTTGAGGTTATCGTCAATTTGGTAATTCTGATCATTTTCAAATTTTTTGTACTTGTTTTCAACTTAGTTTTTAAGAAGTGTGAAAAATTTGAGTTAAGATGAATAGTTCATTTATTAGTTATTGAGGTTTAAATCTGTTGTAGGAATTACTAGGATTTGGTTAGGGATTGGTTTAGAGTTTAGAGTTTGGTTAGGATTTGATTTAGGATTAAGATTTGATTTAGGATTTAGGATTTTGATTAGGATTTAATTTAGGATTTAAGGTTTGGTTTAGGGTTTGATTTAGGATTTACAGTTTGATTAGGATTTGATTTAGGATTAGGATTTGGTTAGGGTTTGGTTTAGGATTTAGAATTTGGTTAGGATTTGATTTAGGATTAGAGTTTGGTTTAAGATTTAGGATTTGTTTTAGGATTTAAGATTTAGTTAGGATATGATTTAAGATTTAGAATTTGGTTTAGGATTTATTTGGAAATTGGTTAGAATTTGGTTTAGGGTTGAGTTATAGTTTGGTTTAAGATTTAAGATTTAGTTAGGGTTTGATTTAGGATTTATTTAGGGATTGGTTAGAGTTTGATTTAGGATTTGGTTGGGATTTGGTTTAGGATTTAGGATTTTGTTAGGGTTTGGTTTTGGTTTATGGTTTGATTTAGGATTTAAGATTTGATTAGGGTTTGATTTAGGGTTTGGTTAGAGTTTGGTTTAGGATTTTTTTAGGGTTTGGTTTAGGATTTAGGATTTTATTAGGATTTGTTTAAAATTTAAGATTTAGTTAGTTTTGGCCTAAAGTTTGAATGAAGTCTAATAGGATTTTAATTAAGATTAAATTAAGATTGAATTGAGATGTATTTGAGATGTATTTGTGATTATTCTTATATTTCTTTAAGATTTCTTATTTTTTCTTTGAAATTTCTTTGAGGTTTCTTTGAATTTAATTAAATCTTACTTAGTATTATTATAGTCTAATTAGAATTTAGTTAGTATTCTATTAGAGTTAGAATTTTATTATTGCAATTTCTATTCTATCTTCCACAACCAGGTGCTCGGAGCAATCTCAAGCAAGACTTCACGTATTATGACAACGGATAATAAGAACCTCAAGTATTTCATATCAGCTTATATTTTGAATCATTGTCAAGCTTATTGGACCAGGTTTTTATTAAGATTTGAATTCAATATCACTTATCGACCAAGAAAACAAGAAGGTTTATTTAATACCCTTTTTAGACATTATTATCTTACACCTAAAGAAAAAAAATGCATCTTTTGATCAACTGAGGATAATTTTATTAAAGCCAAAATAATTTCATCTTTGAACAATGAAATCAATATTGACTATTAATTCAACTTTTTTCAAACAAATTCAATTAAGTACGTCCTCTAATTCTTTTATTCGTGATATCAAAAATACTTTTTTTTAAGTCTTGTGGTACTTCTAAGTTCAAGTTTAAGAACAACTTATTTTATTTTGAAGAATGCCTATATGTGCCAGAAGAAGAAATACATTTATGTGTTCTTCAAGCACATCATGAATTTCTAGCAATATGACATTTTGGATACAACAAGACTTTGAAGCTAATATTGAGAGATTTTTGGTGGCTACAAATGTAGAAGGTTGTAATAAACTTTGTTCAATCGTGTCATATTTGTTCAAGGTTGTAGAATAGATAAATAAACTTTGTGATAAGTTAATAGTTGGTTATTGATAACCTTGAGAATTAGATTGATAGTTAGGTAGTTTAGTTGGTAACAGTAGGTTGTTAGTGGAATAAATGGTTAAGAATTCAAAGGGTCATAACCTTTGAAATCCGCTGGCTGATAGATCATCTTTTTGTTAGGATAAATAGGTTGAGGAAAGAGAGTCGTAAGCCAAGAGCTAGACTGTGAGAGTTGTAAGCCAAGGTAAGTTTGGTGCTACTGCTTTGTTTTTTTTATTATTTTCTTATGAAGAATTGTGATTGAGAGAAGTATTGTTGCATTGATAATCGTAGAATAGATTATAGGTTGAATTAAGACGGAAGTAGTAAGCCTCAGTGTTTTGTAGTTTGATACTTGATTTCAGATAGCCAGAATATAGTCAATTGTGACACTAACAGACCCAATTCATATAACCAGTCTTTCCCCATATTCGGACCCACCTCTATTAGTTCAATTGCTTTCGTATACTTAAGCTTGAACACAATGAGAATAACATTTTGGCACTGTTGTCGGAGAAATGATAGCAATATGAAATGTTAGAAATTGATTGTATGGGAGATGGAATTATATGTTGAATGAGAACGTGAAAAGAACCAATTTTAGGATTACAAATATGTGAGTTATAATTCAAGGTAGTATTAATTTTACCGGAAAGAATGAAAGATTATGAGTGATAATCATGAAGGAGAGGATTATCAAAGAATTAATCAATAAACAAAAGAAAGATAGGAGTGATTACACATAAGAAATATCCTACAGGAATGACAAAAAGAAATTGCATGTCCAAAAAAAACCAAAAGAAGAAAAATTCAGATTCAAATAGTTAGGAGACCAGTGATAACACCAATGGCCACAGGAGTACCAAAAGTACTAATTGCGGTACAAATGGGAGCAGTAGGAGACCGAATTACAAGTGTGGCACCATTACCTACTTTTAGTGGTTGGCCGGGCTCTGATCCCGATCACTATATTTTTCAATTCTTGACAGCTTGCGTGGCTAATAATGGTAGAACTGAAGACATTTGGTTGAGATAGTTGTCAGTAACTTTAAAAGATACAGCTTTTGAATGGTATATTCAACAAATAGTGGATAGATTTCTCAATTGGGAGACCTTGAGGAACACCTTTTTAACCTATTTTAGACCAATTGGATTTGAAGATCGGCTTCAAGAAAATTTTATGAATAGCAGGATGTTTGCGGAAAAATCAGTAGAGTCTTATTATGGTTGGATCATGGATATACTTCGTAAATGGATAAATAATTAATTGCCAGATGCGTTTATATTGTCGATATTAATCAATGGTTTGCATCTTCCAAAATTGAAAATGTTTATAAAAGAGGCTCGACTAGCTACAGTAGAGGCATTGTTGGTATGAGCAAAGATGTGGGAAGAATGTTATTATGACCAATTATTAACAGTGGAGGCCACAATGATTCCAAGTTTACAAAGCCAACAAATACAACCGAAAAATGTGTCGATGGATAATTATCCACAAATGACTGCCTCCAATGTGAAGAATGTTATGTTGCAATAACCAATTAATGCTACACCACTCTAAGCAATAGCGCTGATAATGATGACACCTTATTTTACATCGCCAATCTATTAACAACCACAGTTGTTCACAAATGCGATTGTTAAAGATCCAAATGAAGCCTTGTTATTAAATCTAACAAAAAAGATGGAAGAATTGGCTGTAAATTTGGCTAAAGATAAGGAGAAACGACATAAGCCTTATAATACGAGACCTAATGCATGGTGTAATAATTGTAAGGGACAACGTCATTTTGATATGGAATATCCATTACCTAAAAAAATGAGTTTTTAATGTACATTTTACGGAGGAAAGCACCCTACCTAAAAGTGCTGTCATTTACAAAGGCAACAACAATTCAATAATGAGGCCATGATTCCACTTACTTAGTGGGAAGTCAATCAAGTTCAAATGGGAAATATGTATGGATGGAATAAAAATTGATCTAATCGAAAAAATCAAACATTCAATAACTTTCAAAGTTCCAATTTTAATCAGGGGTCTGCATCAAACTCCCAGAACTACAAGAAAGAGCATAAGAGGTATCAACAATATGCTCCATCGATGTCATTGAACCAAGTACCTTCCGTACCAACGGGACAACCAAGATCATTTTCTAACCCTATATGGAACAAGCCTAGTAGGTATATATAGGTGGAGACATCCAATATGCTGGATGGGGGTGCAAAAAGATCACTTTGTTGTTTTCGTTGCAGACAGATTGGTTATTATGCCAATGAATGTTCTAATCTCAGAGCCAGTGGCGATTATGCACTAGTATGTACAAATTGCAAGTAGTCGAGACATACTTATCAATAATGTAATGCTCCGTTCAATTTCAATAATCGAGAACAGTAGATCCAAAGCCAAAGAAAAATGGAGGAGATAAATCAAGGTCCTCAAGATTCACCAATTCATCAGGTAGAAGTAGTCCAAGCTATCCTTATAAGAAGTCAACAAAAGGAGAAAGGACCAATTTAACATTTGGATGATCTTGAAGCAAAGGGCCAATTGGACCCAATTATGGGGACATCCAATTCAGGTCCTGACATAGGCCTCTTACTCAGTATAAGACTTGAATTGGTTGTGGACCCCAATGAGGTACCAATTACGGAGGCTTTAGTTCCATGTCAAGCTGTTTTGTTCTCTATACAGTTTCAGGAAACGTCCTTTTCGTTGAAAGATCCTCTCAAAGGTGTGAATTCTAAAGAACCAATATCAGCCCAATTGAGAGAACAATCTTACTTGTTGAAAGAAACAATTTAATAAGCTCTATCAAATTCAATTCCAAGAGCTTTATCAATTTCTAATATAGAGAAAACCAATTTATCTACGTCGGTGTTTAAGACTAGGAAGAAGAAACGGATATTGAAAATTACTACTAATATAGAACCATATAATATTCTAAAAGATTTGGGTACCATACAATCCATGATCTCTATGAAGCTATTATTGGCGGTAGCACCTGAGTGCCAAACTATCTTGAATTCCTGATTAATTCATCGTAGATCTCGAAATAAAGAAATCCGAGAAGTAAGTTTGAATCCTGATCTGGGTGCACCAACGATTGATGTCTCAATTGATGGAGTGTTACTATCAAGAGTGCAAATAAATGGAGGATTTAGTATAAATCTTATAAATGCCGCTACAATGGAGGAGTTGGGTTTGGATCACTTATTGCCTACTACAGTAGTTTTGAGAATGGTTGATTCTAGTCAAGTTAAACTTATGGATATTTTACGAAGTATTGATACAGTAATTGTGGGAATTATCTACAAAATTGATTATATTATTTTTCAATTGCGAAGCTCTATATTATCATACCCAATTTTATTAAGGCGACCATGGTTGTATCAAGTTAAAGCTCGAAATGACTAGGGCCGTGGTACATTGATAATTGGAAAAGGTAATGATAAAATTGTGCTTCAAATATACCCTATCCAATATCATCGAAAAACTCAAGTTGCCAGTTCAAAATTCATGTCGAATTGTGAAGATGAGTCTATAGAAGAAGAAATTGGTGCACCTATCCCAATTTATGCTGACATAAGGCAAGTTGTGGAGCACACTAGAATGAAATATCAATGCAAGGGACTAGGAGAGTACTTAGTTTCTCCAGATGTTATTGACGATTCTGATCATATGATTGTATATTCAATGAATAGACAGGATGTTAATCACGTTAGTATTATTGAACTAGAGTTGGAAAGTTCTAATGTGTTAGATTTTATAAAAAATTTTGGTATTGAGCAGAACATTATTCTAGAGACTCCTAAAATTCTACGATGTCAACCAACTAATTTAGGTACAGGGGAGGCTCCTCAAATCATTTAGATTTACAATGGTATTAAATGCAAGGAAAAAGAAATTTGGGTGGATTACTTTTTATGACATAAAACTGCTTTTGCATGGTCGTATGCAGATTTGAAAGGAATTCCAACTGAAGTTTGTGAGCATTGAATTATATTGGAGGAGAATGCTACACCAATACATCAAAGACAACATCGACTTAATCCAAAATACTCACTTATGGTAAAAGAAGAACTAGATAAACTCTTGGAGGTTGGATTAATCTATCCGGTTCCTTTGAGTGAATGAATTTCACCAATTGTTATGGTATCGAAAAAAAATAGAAAAGTTTGCATCTATCAAGATTTCTGAAAATTAAATGCGACTATCTAAAAGGATTATTTTTCTTTACCATTCATGGATAATATGTTGGATATTGTCGCTGGTCATGAATGTTATTTATTTCTTGATGGATTCTCTGATTATAATCAAGTTAAGATTGCAAAAGAAGACTAGTTAAAAACTACTTTTACTACGGATTGGGGGACCTTTGCCAATAAGGTTATGTCGTTTGGACTTTGTAATGCACCAGCTACATTTCAAAGGGTAATGACGTAAGCATTCTATGATTATCTACAAATTTCAATGGAAATATTTCTAGATGATTTCTATACATTTAGTACGAGAATTAGGTATTTAGAATGTCTTGGTCAATATTTGAATCAATGTACCAAATATGAAATTTCTTTAAATTCGAAAAAGTGCCAATTTGGTGTGGGTTCTGGTAAATTATTGGGTCATATAGTTTCAATGGCAAGCATTGCTACAAATTTGGATAAAATAAAGATTATAGTAGAATTAAAGCAACCAGACACTGTTACGGATGTTTGAGCATTTGTCGGCAATGTCAGTTATTATTGGCAATTTATCTATCTATTCACAGTTATATGTCTTTTCTTGGCAAATCTCTTGAAGAAACGACCAACCGATGGGACCAGTCCATTTTGGACAAAGGAATGTATAATTGCATTCAAAACATTGAAACAAAAATTGGTTTCAACACCAATATTGGTGGCACCTTGTTGAACAAAACCATTCCAAGTTTATGTAGATGCATCTAATATCACGATTGATTTTGTGATAAGTTGGAAAGATGACCAAGGTCTTGATCATCCTATTTATTATACAAGTCATCAATTGGTAGAAGGTGAAAGAAATTATACAACAATCAAAAGAGAAGCATTGAGGATGATTTATTCTATATAAAAGTTTCAACATTATCTTCTTGATTATAAATTTGTTTTCTATGTCGACCATAATGCTTTAAAATATATGATTAATAAGCTTGAATTGAGTGGTTGTATTGCACGATGGATTTTATTCTTGCAGGAATTTGACTTTACTATTCAGGTAAGACCAGGAAAATCACATTCCAATGCAGACCATTTATCTCGGTTATTCAATATATTAGGTAATGAACCCATTAACAATACACTACCCGATGTGGAACTCTTTGCGGTAGATGTAATTACTCCAAAGTATAGTGAAATAATTCAATAGTTGATATTTCAAACCTTCCCTCCCAATTTCAATGAAAAGCTTAAATGATGCTTTATATTAAAATATGCACCTTATACCATGATTGGTGAAGCTTTATATAAACAAGGCAAGGATGGAGTTTTATGATGCTATATTTATCAGACTGAAGTACATACTATATTGGAAGGTTGCCACTTGGACAGTTGTGGTGGAAATTTTACGGAGGACAACATGGCTCGTAAAGCTTTACAAGCTGGTTATTGGTGGCCAACAATGTTTGCAGATGCTCATCAATTCATCTGTCATTGTGACCCATGTCAGAGAACAGGTCGACCTATTGGAATTTCAGCAATGCTATTGGTACCAATTCTGGCTCAAGTGCCTTTTGAAAAATGGGAAATTGATTTTGTAGGACCAATTGCACCAACCTCGAGAAATGGACAAAAACAGTATATATTGGTAGCAACGGATTACATAATAAAATGGGTTGAAGCTGTAGCTATGAAAACTGATAGTGCAAGTACAGTAGCAACCTTTTTGTATGAAAATATTATTACACACTTCGGTTGTCTACGAGAATTGGTTACTGATCAAGGAATTTATTTTATAAATAGTATAATTGAAGCACTCATGGCTAAATATGAGATAAAATATCGAAAGACTACACCGTATCATCCTAGAGCCAATGGACAAATGAAAAAGACTAATAGAATTTTATGTAAAATCTTAACAAAAACAGTTTCAGGAGTGGGAACACATTGGGACACTAAGTTGATTGTAACTTTATGGGCATACCGTTGTCATGATGTAACACAATTAATAGGTAAAAGAGTATAGAGATTATTATAATTTAGGAGCTCTTAGTTCAAAGTATTAGAATATATTATCTTAGAAATATAGTTAATAGTCAAAAGGGTAGAAAAATTAAAAGGTACCAATACTGCCTTTTAGAAAGGTGACTTCTACTTACTTTGTAGCACCATAAGTAAGGCAAATCAAAGTAGATTGAAAAAATAAATGATATAGACATCTTTAGAAGAAAGTTAAAAGTAAATTCTTAAAAAAATTACTTAGAAAAACTAGATATTGATACCCAAAGAGGGCCGGTTATGAACTAGGGTCGAAATCAGAACTTGGGGCACAAAACCGAGTCTCAACGACGACTCCAAAGTTCTTTTGCAGATTGGAGAGTGGGGTTTGATAGCAAATTGAATAGGATTTCTATGTGCATTGATTTTGGGTGATTTGGAGTTGTTATGACTTTGTAATAGCTTTGCAAAGTCAAGGTTTGTTTCGAATGACTTGGATTTTATGAAATAAAATAGGATTTACATTTTGGATGATTTCAAGAGTTTTGTAATAGATGTATAGGTGAAATTTTGTAAGTTTATGGTTATAGTTGTGTTAAATATGTATTGTGAATTTGAGCTCGATCTAACGGTTGAATTGAGGAATATTGAGGTATAAGTGGATTAAGGTCTCAAAAAGTAAAATTTTAGGTCTAGTAGGGATTTTTAAGATTTCTTGTAATCTACTAGTTGGATTGGAGTAAAATTTGCATGAAAGGATATTAGACTTGATTTTCTATGTATATGAGAATTTTGAGATCAATCGAATGGTGCAGAGAGATATTGGCTCTGGAAGATTGGCATCAAGATTGGAGAAGGAGGCCGGCCAATACCCGAGCACATTTTTGAGGTTATCATCAATTTAGTAATTTCGATCCTTTTTAATTTTTTTGTGCTTGTTTTTAACTTATTTGTTTAGAAGTGTGAAAAATTTGAGTTAAGATCAACGGTTTATTCAATAGTTATTGAGGTTTAAATTTATTATAGAAATTATTAGGATTTGATTTAGGATTTGGTTAGGGTTTGGTTTAGGGTTTAAGGTTTAGTTAGGATTTGGTTTAGGGTTTAGGGTTTAGTTAGGGTTTGATTTAGGATTTAGGATTTAGTTAGGATTTGGTTTAGGATTTAGGATTTGGATTAGGGTTTGGTTTAGGATTTAAGATTTGGATTAGGATTTGATTAGGATTTTATTTAGGGTTTAGAGTTTGATTTAGGGTTTGGTTTAGGATTTGGTGAGTATTTGGTTTAGAATTTGGTTGGAGTTTGATTTAAGATTTGTTTAGGGTTTGATTTAGGATTTAGGATTTTATTAGGATTTAAGATTCAATTAGTTTTGGCCTAAAGTTTGAATGAAGTTCAATAAGATTTTAACTAGAATTAAATTAAGATTGGATTGAGATGTATTTGAGTGATATTTGTAATTCTTCTAATATTTTTTTAAGAATTCTTATTGTTTGTTTGAATTTTTTTTGAATTTTTTTTGAATTTGTATAAGTTTTCTTAACATTATTATAGTCTACTTAGAGCATTATTAATATTCTATTAGAATTAGAATTTTGTTATTGCAATTTTCATTCTTCCTTCCACAGCCAGGTACCTGAAGCATTCTCAAGTAAGACTTCACATATTACGACACCATACTCTGTATAAAATTACTACCAATGCTACGTCTTTCCAATTGGTTTATGGCCAAGAAGCAATATTACCTATTGAATTGGAAGTCCAAAGTTTACGAATTGCTATAGATACTAGATTGGGAGATCAGGATTCATTACGACATTCTTTAGAAGAATTGAAAAAATTGGATGAAACTAGAATCAATGCATTAATGATAATGGAAACTACACAAAAATGAAGAAAGACTTATTATGATAGTAAGCTTAGACCAAAGGCTTTTATGCCAAATGATTTGGTATTTTTTTTATGATAGTCGATTTAAAAATTTTCTAGAAAAATTTCAAGTTCAATGACATCGGCCATATCGAATTATTGAAGGATTTCCAAATGGTTCAATACAATTGGAAGATTTTATGGATACTAAATTTATGACATGGATCAATGGTAATTGGCTTAAATTTTACTATATATAAATCCAAGACAAGTTTTCTATTACAAAAGGAGGAGTCGATTTAATTGATTGGATTGTAGTAAGAAGTAGGAGGGGGGCTCTTGACAAGCATCGTGTTTTCTTTTGTGGTTAAGGAAAACATGGCGAACATGGTATGTGAGAAAGTAAGGATGGAGACCGATTGAAAAGAACGGCAAGAACGGCTGCAGGTAGAGGTTGCGATGTTGCAGACTAAACTAGCCGCATTAGCAAAAGAGGCCAATAATTTAATGCAGACCAATACACCAGTTTTGGCAATAACACCTTTGGAGATACCTTTGAACCCGACAGAAGAATGGCAGAAGATGTTGGAAGAGTGTGACAACCAAATTGCCTGACTTGAGTCTCAGGTACAGGAATTGGATTTGTTGAATGAAGATGTGACGACGTGTTTGGATGGAGAACTATCGAATATCGAGGCAGACGACAAAGATGTAGCAGAGGAGAAGGTCAAGAATTCAAAGGGTGGTAAGCCAACGCCATTGATTGAAGAAGCCAATGCTGCTACATCTTTGTAAATTGAGGCTAAATAATGTTTACGAAGACATTGCACAATTAGGAGTGGAGCTATGTAGAATAGGTAAATAAACTTTGTGGTAAGTTATTGATTGGTTATTGATAACTTGAGAATTAAACTGATGGTTAAGTAGTTTAGTTGGTAACAGTAGGTTGATAGTGGAATAAATGATTAAGAATTCAAAGGGTTATAACCTTTGAAATCCGCTGGCTAACAAATCATCTTTTTGGTAGGATAAATAGGTTGAGGAAAGAAAATCATAAGCCGAGAGCCAGATTATATGAGTCATAAGTCGAGAGCCAAATTATGAGAGTCGTAAGCCGAGAGCCAGACTGAGAGAGTCGTAAGCCGAGAGCCAAATTGTGAGAGTCGTAAGCCGAGAGCCAGATTGTGAGAGTCATAAGACAAGAGCCAAACTATGAAAGTCGTAAGCTGGGATAAGCTTGGTGCTACCTCTTTGTTTTCTTTATTATTTGCTTATGAAGAATTGTGATTGAGAGAAGTATTGTTGAATTGATAATTGTAGAATGGTATTAGGGACATAGTCTTTAGACCTTTCTAGAGACAAGTTTCTAGAACCTTCTAGAAAGAAGTCTCTAGAAACTTCCAGAAGATTCCTTGAATATTCTCTTAGAATATTCTTCAAAGATTCCCTAAAGATTCTTTAAAGATTCCCTAAAGATTCCCTTAGAATGCTCTAGAAGATTCTTAGAATATTCTAGTAGATTCTAGGAAGTTACTTGAGAAGCTTCCTAGCTCTTGGGTAGTTGCTCGAGAAGCTTCATAGTTCTTGGGAAGCTTCTTGATGCGCTTCCTTAGAACCATAGGCCAGTAGTATATATAGGAGTCGAGGCTTAAGAGTTCTTCAGTCTCGACAACACATCTCTTGAAGCTCTAGCTCAATTCTCTTGGCGTTGCTCTTGTACTCATCTGATAATCTAGTTCTTGTCATTTCTTCTTGAACTTCTTGTTTAGATTTCTTGTTTGTATTTTTGGTCCGTGACAGTTTGTCGAGACTACCTTTATCTTAATATCACAGCTGAATCCTTCTTGTTTGAGAGCGGATTACCCCTCTTCTTGAAGGTATTCTAGCGCTTTAGGGGTTGCGGATTACCTTCCTCTAAACTGATATTTTCTCAATCACAATATCAGAGCTTAGTTCTTTGAGGCAGAGAGTGGACTACCCCTTTCCTTGGAGATACTTGAGCATTCTAAGGGTTGCGGATTACCCTCTCTTGGACTGATATTAATTCCTTCTTTTTGTTTAGCATAGCTAGTAAAAAAGACTGTTAACATCGATTTCAGAGCTTTGCCTTCTTGATAGAGTGCGGATTACCCCTCTTCTCGAAAGCATTGAGGCATTTTTAGAGGTTGCGGATTACCCTCCTCTAAAACTGAAATCGTTTAGTGTTTTTTTTTTCTTTTCTCCGAGTAGGTTTTAGTGACAGGTAGTGCTACAATTTTCTCCAAGAGACTTAGCAATTTCTTCTTCTCTCAAAATTTTAATCCATCTATTCTCTAAATATGGAAGTAGACCAGCTCATAGACAGTGCATCTCCACAAGTAGACAATAGAGTGGCAACTCTTGCAGATCTTCAAGCTCTTATGAATAGTGTACGAAAAGAGATTGCATTTCTTCGCAATCCAAGTAAAGAACCTCAAATTGATCTAGTGACCGAAGAAGCTAGACGCGAAATTCATAGCCTACAACAAGAGATTATTCAACTGAGAGAAGAAAGACATGTGTCACATACGACCCCTATGGATACTTCAAGGATTAGTACGAAAGAACCAAAAGCGAGTATGTCAGACAAGTTTGACGGAACAAGAGCCAACTTCCGAGGTTTTGTGCAACAAGTACGGCTTTACCTACGCCTATACCCTTCTCGTTATCTGAATGGATTTACCCAGGTTGCTTTCATAGGTACTCTTCTATCAGGAAATGCTCGCTCTTGGTTTGCTCCACTATTGGAGAAGGATTCTCCAATATTGTACGACCTAGAGGCTTTCATAGAGAGACTTACTGCTGCGTTTGGAGATAGTGATCGAGAAAGAGTGGCTGAAAGAAAGATACAAAATTTGCGACAAGGATCACGTTCTGCTGCAATCTATGCTGCAGAATTTCAACAGCTTACATGTGATCTTGATTGGAATGATAAGGCGTTTATGACACGATTTCGATATGGACTGAGAGATGATGTCAAGAACTTATTGATCACCATGCCTAAGGCGGATACTTTAGAAGAACTTATATCTCAGGCAATTATTTGTGACAACCGCCTCTTTGAATTACGACAAGAAAGACGATCAGGCTGGAGAAATGATGTAGCATTTGCTACATTTTCAAAAGGTCCAGAGAATCACTCCACAGATCCTGAACCCATGCAAATTGATGCGGTACGTTTCAAACCCCTCACGGCTGAGGAAAGGAAGCGACGGTTTGAACAAAACTTGTGTTTATATTGCGGAGAAGTGGGCCATAAAGCTGTAGATTGTCGGAAGAAACAGAAGCCTCAAACAACAAGACTCAGGAGTACAAGCATGCAGGAAAACAAGGACGCCCAGCCACAATAGGGACCGTGCGGCTGGACATCTCAACATCCAAAATTAATCAAGGTCCCTTTCTCTCAGCTCAACCTTCAGATTGTTTTATGGTACCTTTACATCTGGGTATTCAAGAACTACAAGTCGATGCTTTATTAGACTCGGGTGCATCCGCTTGCTTTATAGATGAAGAGTTTGCCAAGCTTCACAATATTTCTCTTGTAAAGAAACTTAAGCCTGTCCATGTAGAAGTCATAGACGGACGACCATTGTCTTCGGGCAATGTTATCCATGAAACTAAACCATTGAAGGTACGTCTTGAAAACCATGAGAGCAATATTGTGTTTAATGTTATCAAGATCCCTTCATGTCCTATCATTTTGGGACTATCTTGGCTTGATAGATATAATCCATTGATAGATTGGAAGTTGCGGAAAGTGACATTTCCAACAAACTCCTTGAAGGTGGAATCTGCCAAGACAATGTCTAGAAACAAATCCTTGTTTATAGGTGCAAGGGCTTTCATGAAGGAAGCCAAGCAAAATACACCTCTTGTCATCTTCGCAACTCCGACTCGAGAAGATGCAACTCCGACTTTGGTTATTCCAAAGCAGTATGAAGAATTCAAAGATGTCTTTGAAAAGAAGAATGCTGATATGCTGCCAGAGCATCGACCCTATGACTGTGCCATTGAATTGCAAGAAGGAGCACAACCACCTTTTGGACCAATCTATAATTTATCGCAGACGGAGTTGATTGAGTTGCGGAAGTACATTGACGAGAATCTAGCCAAGAACTTCATCTGTCATTCGAAGTCGCCAGCTGGGGCACCAATCTTATTTGTGAAGAAGAAGGATGGCTCACTACGGATGTGCGTGGACTATCGAGGTCTCAACAAGGTGAAAAAAAAGAATCGCTACCCACTGCCTTTGATCTTTGGTCTTCTAGAACAACTTGGACGTGTAAGGATCTTTACAAAGATTGACCTAAGGGGAGCTTACAACCTTGTGCGAATCAAGGAAGGAGATGAATGGAAGACAGCGTTCCGAACAAGGTATGGCCATTTTGAATACAATGTCATGCCATTTGGTCTTACTAATGCTCCAGCGGTCTTTCAACACGTGATGAACGACATCTTTCGAGAGCATCTAGACGATTTTGTTGTCATCTATCTAGATGATATTTTGATATTTTCTAAGAACGAGGAAGAACATGAGAAGCATGTTCGTCTGGTACTCAAAAAACTACGGGAGCGAGGACTCTATGCCAAATTGGAGAAGTGCTTATTTCACCAAACTGAGATGGAGTTTTTGGGATTCATCGCGACTACGGAAGGCTTGAAGATGGATCCAAAGAAGGTGGAAGCAATCATGTCTTGGGAAGTTCTGAAGACGATTAGGGACGTACAATGTTTTCTTGGATTTGCTAACTACTATCGAATCTTCATCAAGAATTATTCTCAAGTTGCTGCCCCCCTCACTCGGTTAACGTGTAAGGACAAGCTCGAATGGGGACCTATCGCAGAAAAAGCATTTCAAGATTTGAAGATGGTATTTACTACAGCTCCAATCTTGGTACATCCAGACTTTACAAAGGCCTTTTATTTGGAGACAGATGCTTCGGATTTTGCTTTGGGAGCTGTACTTTCACAGATGGGTGTAGATGAGAAGCTCCATCCAGTTGCATTCTATTCTCGAAAATTCTCTGCTGCTGAGATCAACTATGAGATCCACGATAAGGAACTCCTTGCTATAGTAGATTCTTTCCAAGAGTGGCGCCACTTTCTCGAAGGAACTGCACATCCAGTGACCGTATATACGGATCACAAGAATTTGGAGTATTTTATGTCGGCTCGGGTTTTGAATCAGCGTCAAGCTCGGTGGAGTATGTCGCTATCCAGGTTCAACTTTGTTATTACTTATCGGCCTGGGAAGCAACAAGGGTTGTCTGATGCATTATCAAGGAGATCATATCTCGCGCCAAAGGCTGGAGATGCAGCATTTGATCAACAGTGCACGACATTGTTGAAGCCAGAGAAATTTCGGCTCAACGCAGCTATTGTACCAATTGATGCTGACTTCCTCGACCAGGTACGAGCCACAACCATTGAAGATTCTCTAGCCCTTGATATCAAGCAACATGCTAGTGATGATAAATTCAAGATGGAAGGAGATCTAGTATATTTCGAAGAGCGGTTGTATATCCCAAAAGGGCCAACACGACTCCGAGTTCTTCAATCTCGTCATGACTTTCCAGCTGCGGGACATTTTGGATTCAATAAGACCTTGGAACTTATTTCCCGCGATTTCTGGTGGCCTCAAATGTGAAAGGATGTGAAAGATTTTGTTGTATCTTGTGACATTTGTTCAAGATCCAAAAACCCTCGACACCGGCCTTATGGACTTCTACAGCCATTGCCTATTCCGCGCCGACCATGGTCTTCGGTTTTCATGGACTTTATTACGGATCTACCACCATCAAATTCATTTGATAGCATTTTTGTTGTCGTAGACCGGCTTACAAAGATGTCGCATTTTATCCCTTGCAAGAAGACATCGTCAAGCAAAGACACAGCAAGACTCTTTCTTGATAATGCGTATCGATATCATGGTCTACCAGATGATATCGTATCGGATCGAGGAACCCAGTTTGTGTCAAAGTTTTGGAAATCTCTTTTTGAAATATTGAAGGTGGATATCAAGCTTTCTTCGGCATTTCATCCTCAAACGGACGGCCAAACAGAACGGATGAATCAAGTTATAGAGCAATATTTACGTTGCACCATCAACTATCAACAAGATGATTGGGCCGCATATCTACCGCTAGCCGAGTTCGCATATAACAACACCCTTCATGCGTCAACTCAACAAACGCCATTCTTTTCCAATTATGGATACCATCCGAAGCTTGACTTATGGAGTTCGTCAACGATTAACAATCCGGCAGCTAAAAGATTGGTGAAGGAGCTTTCGCAGCTTCAAGCTACATTGAAGCTTCAATTGTAAACTGCCCAAGAATCTTACAAGGTGTCCGCGGACAAATTTCGGAATCAGGCACCTAAATTCACGATTGGAGACAAAGTTTGGCTGCTTCGACGAAATATTAAGACCAAGCGGCCATGTGACAAATTAGACTATCGGAGATTGGGACCATTTGTTATCCAGAAGCAGATCAATCCTGTAGCGTATCGTCTGGAGTTACCAGCTACTATGAAGGTACATCCTGTCTTTCATGTTTCTTTGTTGGAGCCTTATCGAGAATCGTCTTTTCCTGGAAGAGTACAATGTCCACCACCTAGCATAGAAATAGAGAACCACAAAGAATACGAGATGGAAAAGGTCCTGGATTCACGGCAAAGACGAGGTAAATTAGAATACTTTGTGCATTGGAGCGGTTACGATATTAATGAACAAACATGGGAGCCGGCCGAAAATCTCGCGAATGCGCCGCAAAAGGTATAGGAGTTTCATCGACGATATCCTGAGAAACCCAAGCCGTTTCGACGATAGCTTCTTACTGAAGCTTGCTCATCCAGAAAACAGAAAAGAGGAGAGAGCACCACCAAAATCCATAGTTGATGTAGTCATTCCCTCCAAGATAGCGTAGAACTTTGTTAGTAGCCCAAGTTTGTTCTTATTGTTTTAGCCTTTGAATATGGATAGCCAAGATACTACACTTGTCATGTCATCTCAAGCAACTAGCTCACGAAGACGACCGCGAGATGAAGAACCGCCTGCACCACGACGACGTCAAAGGATTCCGAGCAACAGATCGTTGGTGATTGTATTTGAGGTCGAGCCTGCCTACAATGGTCAGCCAGAAGGAGTGTTTGCAGGACAATTTCACAATGAAGACATGGAGGTTCATGCTTGGTCAGAAGTTGAAGGCGTGGGCCACTACCGTTGGCTTCAAGGACCATTGAATCACTTGCCTCGTGAACAACAATTGGAGTTCATAGCAGAGGTTATGCGACAGATCTTCATTTTCTTGCGTTGGTATTGACTGACGATAACATTGCTTCTCAGAGACCTCGAAGCTAAAAGAGGAGGTGATGTTAGGGACATAGTCCTTAGACCTTTCTAGAGACAAGTTTCTAGAACCTTCTAGAAAGAAGTCTCTAGAAACTTCCAGAAGATTCCTTGAATATTCTCTTAGAATATTCTTCAAAGATTCCCTAAAGATTCTTTAAAGATTCCCTAAAGATTCCCTTAGAAGGCTCTAGAAGATTCTTAGAATATTCTAGTAGATTCTAGGAAGTTACTTGAGAAGCTTCCTAGCTCTTGAGTAGTTGCTCGAGAAGCTTCATAGTTCTTGGAAAGCTTCTTGATGCGCTTCCTTAGAACCATAGGCCAGTAGTATATATAGGAGTCGAGGCTGAAGGGTTCTTCAGTCTCGACAACACATCTCTTGGAGTTCTAGCTCACCTTTCTGGTGTTGTTCTTGTACTCATCTGTTTAATCTAGTTCTGCCACTTCTTCTTGAACTTCTTGTTAGATTTTAAGTCTGTATTTTGTGTCCGTGACAAATGGATTATGGGTTGAATTAAGATGGAAGTAATAAGCCTCGATGTTTTGTAGTTTGTAACTTGATTTCAGATAGCCAAAATATAGTCAATTGTGACACTAACAGACCCAATTCATATAACCAGTCTTTTCCCATGTTCAAACCCACCTCTATTAGTTCAATTTCTTTGGTATACTGAAGCTTAAATACAACGAGAACAACAAAGGTCAAAAACTCCTTAGCATCGATCTTATAGACTTCTTCAGCCATTACTTATTCCAAAACAATCATAGTCTTCTATTTCTATGGATTTTATCATGGATCTTTCAATCTCAGGATCATGTGATTCCGTATTTGTAATAGTAGATTATTTTATCAAAATTGCACATTTTTTATGAGCACAAAATCTATCACAAGTGAAAAAATTGCCAAGCTTTTTCTTGACAATATTTATTAATATAATAAATTACCAAAAGATATTATATCAAATAGGAGGACTCAATTTATATCAAGATTTTGAAGAACCCTTTTTAAGATTTTAAAGATAGACATAAAGCTTCTTTTGACCTTTTATCTTCAAATTGATAGACAGACAAAGCCTATAAACTAAGTTTTGGAGCAGCACCTAAGGTATACCATCAATTATCAATAAGACGATTGAAAAACCTTCTTACCATCGATAGAGTTTACTTATAATAATAAGATGCATTATTTTATGGAACAAACACCTTTCTTTGTCAATTATGATTACCATTCATGATTTGATACTTTTAATTTTTCAAAAGTAGATAATCATGGGGCAGAAGATTTGGCAAATCATTTATCAGAGCTACATGCAAAAATAAATGTGCAATTAAAAGATGTACAAGAATAATAAAAGATCAATGTAGATGCCTATCAAAAGGAACAACCACAATTCAATGTAAGTAATAAGGTATGGTTATTTTATCATAATATTAAGATTAGTCATTCTTGTAATAAGTTAGACTACCATTGGCTTAAATCTTTTGCTATTTGTGGACAAATCAATCTAGTTGCTTATTGATAACATCTATTGGAGGCAATGAAGATCCATCGTATCTTCCACATGTTTCTTCTTAAACCATATAAGACTATGAACATACTAAGAAGAAGACAAGCTCTACCTCTTCCTATAAAAGTAGACAATAATAAAGAGTTCAAAGTGAAAGAAGTTCTAGACTCAAGGCAGTGCGTGAATAAATTGAAATATCTTGTTTATTGGCACAGATATAATATTAGTGAATGTATATGGAAACCAATAATAAATCTTGTAAATGCGGTAAAGGTGGTAGAGGTTTTTTATTGCAACATCCATCTAAATCAAGATGAAAAATAGTAAGTCTTTGCTATAAAAGAAATAAGGTCTACAAAAAATTGTGTTCTATCTTCTATCTTTATTTATTGCTTTTGTGTATTTGTGATATTAAAGAAATAAAAAATCAACAACCTGCAGATTCAATTGAAGAGCTTTCATTTGCAGACTTATAAAATGAGACATTGCAATTGTCACAACCTTGAAGACAACAAAATTGAAATAAAGATTATCAAGAACGACATGTTCTTCTTTGAATAGATGGCAAGATAAAAATTATTTGATATCACAACCTTGAAAGAGACTCCTAATGCTTGGTAATTTTATTAGAGATAGGAACAACTCCTAACGGTGTTTCAAATATTTTATTTGAAGGAATTTATGAAGGTCTCAACAAAAATCAAATAATAGGGTGATCTTCTTGCCATGGTATACGATACTATTGATTATTGAGAGGGCTTATCAACTATCTTTGAAGAAAACAAAGATCGAAGTATGTGACAAATACAATTAACTACATCTTAGATTTTTTTGAATATATGAAGACCGCTTGTTATGGAACTCGTTCTTAGAAGGAGAGATAATAGCACAGATATACATGTGTAAATAAATAATTACCTATATGATTTAGATAATAATAGATAAAAATAAATTAATTCCATAATATCTTCTATAAAAGCTTTCTAGAGGCTTTATAGATGTTGCTTTGACTTTATAGGTATCTTTAATTGACTTTTTAGGTTAAAAACATGGTCAATAAGTTGGCTATATGCCACACATGTTGGTAGCTTGAAGAATAAGCTAACTATATGACCCACACATAAAAAACATGCCTTATAAGCTTAAGTATGTGTCCTACAAAGTCAACACATATTAGAGGTTCTATAGAACATTGCCACATAGCTTCTAATTAGATAATATATATAGAGGCAAGAATGAAGCCCTCTTCATTCTTGTCAAATACTTTCTTGCTTCTAGTCTAGATTTTAGAATCTCTAATTTCTTTGTCATTTGGCAATAGCCATTCTAGTTTCTTTTTAATATACATATAACTTTATTTTTATTTTGCTACTTTTCTTTTGACTCAGATTTCCCAACTTTATGCATCTTCTTCCTATTCGTATCATAGACAATTAGTATACTATCACATTCTTTAATGAAACCATTACAAATATCAAAGGATTAAGTTGCATCCAATCGAAGTCTATCTTTTTTTTTTAGAGGATACAGGGATCCTATAGAACTATTACTTATTAAATTACAATAGATAAAGATAAAAAAATGACAAGTTGACCTCAATATTCTATAATCATAGATAACTCTATCATTAGTATTAAAACAAAGCTCTTATATCCAAGCCTAATAACCAACTTCAAATCATTTTTTAAAACCATGCAAGATCTTTTAATATTAGCTCATGTTTAAGCAATGAATTATAGTATCATATGACATCTAGTGCCTTGGAAGAAGATTAGAAGTCATGAAAAAGCATCAAGAAATAAGAAACTTCTTCTTCAATGATCAACTACAACCAAATATTATTTTATTAAAATAACTTTATTTAATTTTAAAGAAATATATAAAATATATAAAATAATTTAATTTCTTAAAAAAATCATATTATGGAATAAAAATATATATTTTGTATACAAAAATATCTATAAAATTGGCACAATTATATTAGCCTTTGAATGGATAGCTAACAACATTTATAAATACAACATTATTATATTCTACAAGATTTAATTTCTAACATATGTCAATATAGTATTAAAAAAGATAGGAGTCTTGAATATATATGATTATAGCTGTATTAGACTATAAGTAAATCTTTGACAAAAAATAGCTGACTATCCACTGCCAATAGTAAAATGGATAATGATGGGAAATTTCAACTTCATTGAAGATTTTACCAAAAAGCTAGGAGGTCAATTCATAACTTGCAAGAAAATAAGGAAAAATAAATTTTGGACCAACCTCCTATTACAACTCAGAGTGCAAGACTTATTCTACATAAAATTTTAATACATAAAATAATATGCAGCCACATTCAAATATGGTATGCTATACGTATTGATAAAACATGTGTATAAGCTAAATTATATGACATAGATGGAATGATTAGCATATGGCTAATATATACCTCTATCTTCAATTTTTATGAGACTAAAAAAGAAATGGTCATCATTACCAAGAATCCCCTATTTTCACAAAAAGAAAAACTACAAACAAATCATAGTGGAGACTTACTTAGCAAAGCATAACAAGACACCATACACAACCATCTAAAGGTTGGTTGGAGAAAAAAGATCTCTACAACTTTTGAAGCAATGAAGACATGCAATATATAAGAAATAATACTATAGCCTTAAAAGTAGTACACCATCCATCAATAACAAATTACAAAGTTTCTAGTATTAAAGCTTTATTTGCAACAAAATTTAGATGATGAAGCAACAGAAGAGGCTCTCAACTATGTATAAAAAAATTATAAGATATATGGCAAATAAGATTATTAAAATAATTAAACTTGATAGCAATAAATTAGATGTGAATTAGCAATGAATATAACACAAATTTCTTTGACAATTTCAAAAAAATTATTAAAGAGCTAAAGTTGAAAAGTTCAATGATAAGAACATAATAATATCACAATAAGAAGACATGACATTATATGTTCAATAGTATTATTACACCTTATACAATAAAAATAATACAATTAAAATCAATTATATAGCCAAAGAAGATTGCTTCTCAAGTATTCCTTAAAATATCATAAGACAACAAAAGTAAGAGCTACAACAAATAATATCAATAAATAAATAAATTAAGACAATTAAAGAGCTTTCAAATAGGAAGACATTGGACTTTGACCTTGTCTCTACAAAATTCTTTTAGCAATGTTAGCCAAAATTACATATTGATATGCTCTAACTAATCACCAAGATAACAACCAAAGGAGCTTTATCAAGGCAACTTAATACTAATATGATTATTCTTTTATCTAAATCTTAAGATCTATCTTATATCATCAATTATAGACCAATCTACTTGCTTAACATTATATACAAGAACATAGTAAAAACCTTAGCAAAATATTTATTAAATAATCTTCTAAAAGGGATATGTAAATTATAAACATGTTTTGTAGGAGAATACAACATCTTTGATAATATTTATTTGGCATTTGAATCAATGATATGGCTTGAAAAAAACAATCAAGACATGATAGTAATACTATTAGACTTTAAAAAAGCATATAATTGCATTAATTGAAGCTTTTTAGAAGCAACACTAATAAAGCTTGGATTTTCAAGTAGTTAGATTAATATCATTATAGTATTAAATTAGAAGGTAATAATAATAATTACTATAAATAACAAATAAGATCCAATATTCAAACTAGAATATTCAATATATTAGAGCTGCCTTTTTATACCATATCTAATCCTATTTGTAGTAAACATCTTAAGCTATATGTTAGAAAATTGGAAATAGAACTTTTAAGAGGTATAATTATTATATAATTTAAAAATCAATAAATAAATATTTATTAATGATATTTTGATATTTCTTATAAAAAAAATCTACATAATTATATTAGAAAAATAATAATATTCAATTGATATTGTAAGGCCTTCGAAGCCAAAGCCAACTAATATAAGACATATACAATTTAGGCCTTTCTAAAACAACATATATCATAATTGAGTACAGACTTCAATCTGATTTGAAAAATAAAAAGTAAAGTAATAAAATACTTGATGTTTCTAAATGGATACAAAATAAAGAAGAAAGATAGTGTCAATAAAGTCTTGCAATAAATGACAAGATATTTTGTAAAATAGAGACTCAAAATATTCTCTCTAGTTGGTTGACTTCTAGCAATCAATTAAGTAATATTAGCCTCTATATGATATATGGTTTTATATGCAAGTATTAATAAAAAAATCTTCAAATAATTATAAGTCTTTATATGTAATTATGTATGAAGCAATATAATTATAGGAGCATCAAAAGCCAAGGTTAAATAGAATACCATTATCTAATCAAAATCATAAGAAGAATTAAAGATCTTTAATTTGAAGACTTAGGCCAAAGCCTTGCTAGCAAAACTTATAGCCCAAGAGCTCATCTTTGAAATAAAGCCATAAAAAATCCTCTTTTGATAAAGAATGGACTCAATTTGCTATTCTAAATATAAAACTTTGCATTTCAATACACATTAGTTGATTGAAATCAACTTAATAATCAATTCAAAATACTTTTTATTATAATAGAATATAATCAAGGCTTGGAAAAGCCTACAATTTAGTCTCACCTCTACTCCTTGTAAATATATGAATGAAATTTTTTGCCAATAAATTCGTAGAAATCTAAAAATATTAGATATAAAAATTAATATATGATGGACAAACAAAGCTAATTGATTCACATTCTAGTCATAAAATGGTGTTTATTTTCTCTTCTATATATGAAATGAAGGCACGGATGATTAATACACTACAACTCAACTCAAACACCAAATTAAAAGTAGAACATCAAAATTGCAACAATATCAAATCTTTGGTTCAATATTATGGCATTTAAATGATGCAATATCCTATTTTTTATAAGATTAATCAAACATAGATGTATCTAAAATTATAATTGAATTGTACAATATATAAGGACTTATAGTAGAAAAATTACAAGGCACTAAAGACATAACTATATCATTGGAAGAACTCCACATATATATATATATATATATATATATATATAATTACTTGACAGAGAAAAGATATAGAATTGGCAACAAAAATATGCTAGTAACATTAAAAAGAGAATACAAGCTCAAAGCCAAAACTTTAAGGATGAACATTTTAAGCTATTTTATAAAGTATTATGGCATCTATAGTTACTTTAAAAGGTGGCTACTATGCAATGGCTTACCTTAATAAAGAACATATTAATGGATGTTATTTTATGGTAATACAATTATATGGTGAGAGATAAAAAAATATAGATTTTATTATAAAAGAGCCTATTAGAAAGATATAGTAGCAAAATAAGGATAAATAATAATAATAAGGTACTAAAAACTTTTAATCTTAATGATATTTTTTTGTAGAAAAGTCTTCTACTTACTTTTAAGAGCATAAATGAGCCAAATCAAAGTAGATAAGATAATTAATTGATATAAGTTCCTTAAGAGCGAGTTAAAAATAATTTTTAGTAAAAATTATGTCAAAATATCAAGAATTGATACTTAAAGAGGACCGGTTGTAAATCAAAGTCAAAATCAGATCTTGAGATACAAAACCACATATCAATGGCAATTCTAGGATTTTTTGGTTGATCAAAGAGTAAGAGTTGAGAGTAAACTTATAAGAGGATTTTTGGAATTTTTTTTATATGATTTGAAGTCATATTGAGTTTTTGAGGGCTTTTCAAAATAAGAAATATACATAGTAGTTTTAGATTTTAAGAAATAAAATGAAGTTTACAAATTTGAAGTTTTTGTGAGTTTTATAGCATATTTATGAGTAAAAATTTATAAAGTTATTAATATGCTTTTTGTAAATATCTTTAAAAAAATTGATATTAATCAAACAATTAGATTGAAAGATATGAGAGTTTTATTGGATTGAGATTTCAAATAATTGAAATTTAGGATTAATAAAGATTTTTGTGATCTTGCAAAATTCTCTTGTTCAATTGAACAAAAAATTAGTAAGAGTTGTTTAGACTTAAAAATCTATATATCAATATATTTTTGAAGCAATTTAATGGTTTAGCAAGGAGAAATTATTGCTAAAATTTTAACATTTATAATAGAGAAGAAAAACAACAATACTTGAGAGATTTAGAAGCTTTTTTGTTCAATTGGTGAGTTCAATTTTCTTCAGATTTTGTATGTATATTAATTACTTGCAGATTGAATTATGAATGAAATTTTACTTGAGATCAATAATATAATTAATATTTATTGAGATTTTAAAATAGCTATAAGAATTAGTTAAGATTTGGTTAGAATTTTCTTAGAATTTTTTAGAATTTTTTTAGGATTAGGTTAGGATTTTATTAGGATTTGGTTTAAAATTTGATTAAGATTTGATTAAGATTGATTAAGTTTTATTACAAATTGATTAGAATTTTATTATAATTTGTTTAGGATTTGGTTAGGATTTTTAGGATTTGGTTTAGAATTTGGTTAAGATTTATTAAAGATTGATTAGAATTTTATTAGAATTTTTTTAGGATTTTTTTAGAATTCATTAGAATTTCATTAGAATTTATTTAGGACTATATTAAGGTTTGATTAGGATTTATTTAGAATTTCTATTTTTAGTATTTTAAAGATTATTTTTATTTCTTTAAGATTTCTATTTTAGTATTTTTTTTAGGATTTTTTTTTTTTTTTTTTAAACTTTATTCTATGACTTTTTAATATTTTTTTAATAATTTCTTTTAATTTTTAAAAAATTAATTAAAATTTGATTAGGTTGGTTAAGAATTAATTAGAATTTATTTAAGATTCTATTAAATTTGGTAAGATCTTATTTTTGTATTTTTTATTTATCTTCCATAGCTGGGTGCCTAATACATTACCAAGAAAGAATTCACATTATATAACAATGCTTTGTATACAGTTATGGAAATAGACCCTCAATGTTATCTCTGGAATTAAAAAAATAGAAAAAATTCAACATGTCTTCTAGGACTATGTTGTTATTAAGTCAGTGTAAGACTAATACAACAACCTTTGCAATATGAATCAGCTACTTCTTCTTAATAATTGAGACAACATATTAGACAACACCTTTGATTTTATAACTCCGATGAATCATATGGCCCTCACAAATATGATGAAAATCACCATAGATACCTATTAGTATATTTTTAAGATGCTTATATTGTAAAATATTTGATGAGCCAAATATAACTTTGATAGAGACCAGATACCTTATCCATTAACTAAATACTATATATATATTTTAGAAAATAATAATTAAAATTGAATTCAAATCTTAGAAAGAACTCCATTATCATACTAGTCTTCTATAAAAATAACATTAGAAAGAAAAACTATTTTATGCTATGTAGACCAAACACAATACGTTTCTTATCTCAAAGTCACTTCAATAGAAGATGATACCTCTACCACAATAGTTGCTGCAAAAATTAGCTTTTCACTCAATACTCAATAAGTATGGTTATGCTTGATTCTATATCTATCATTAAACAAAGCACTAAACGAATTATTCATGGCATTAGATTCCTTTTAACAGAACCTACTAATATAAACACATCAAATATGCCAAGAAGCAACTTGCATAGAACAATAGATTCATAAAACAGCTAGCAAGAAAAAACATTATTAAATGGATATAGTGACAAACGAAGTCAATTCTCTGTAAAATCACCAGCACCTAAAATAGCAAGACATTGACCAAGGCCATATCTATACTCTGACAAGAAATATCATAATACTTGTAATTATTGACAATAATAATATTAACCTTATCCATAGCATAAACAAAGTATTTCACATACATGAGGTATGAACACATCTATTAGAACTAAAAAGACAATCAATAGAAGCATATACAAATGTAAACAATATATATAATGCAACAAGAAGGTTTTAAGAGTTTAGGATTAGTATAACGTATAGGCCATAATATGTTAATATTGTTTCACTCTAACAAATATCCACTTAGACAAGCACAACTAAGAAGACAAAATTATCTAATAAATAAACTACAAAGATAGCTCTATTGTCTATTATAGCAAAGCAATGAAATATCTATTATATAGCCTACGATAAGTGACTTACTATATTTACAAATTCTTAGGTTGTATGAAGGTAAATTTTACCTTTCAATTCAAATTACAACATGGCATTAGTTAAGAGTTGTTTCTAATTGGTGGTATAAAGTGAAAGTAGCAAGAATAAGAACAAAAAGAACACAACACAAAAAAAGTGAAACAAGTACAACCAAGCAATTGTACACTATAAAACTAATCTTAGTTTGTTCATTGAATTTTTACCTAATAAAATATAAAAAATAAAAGTAAAAAATCTATTTTTAAAAAGATTTTTTTTTTCTCTTTTCAATGGTATAAGAAACATATAAATCTAAGTTAGTATGAGTAAGTTTTAAAGGTTTAAAAAAATAAGTAAATAAATAAAAAGTTAAGTGAATAATTTTTAATTCAAGAACAACTTGCTTAAGAGATCAAGAATTCAAGCCTTACCAAGACTCACAAGTAGTGTATGTGGGTCTTTAATAGAGGCTACGAGGCCTTAGACTTATCCTCCTAACTACCTTCAAGGTGCTACAATCTATATGAGACTTGTGTACCTTCCTTCTTATAAGGACTATACTAGTTGTTGGTCTTCTTTTTTCTACTAATAAAATCAACATTTTTCCATTTTTGACTTCACCATGGTGTTTAAAAACATCCAATTAGCCTAGAAACCATGTGTGACCTTCAAATCTTGCTCCGTTTTTTCATAACGGCTCCCAAAGTGATAAAACTCATTTTTACCAAAGTCTTGAAAATTACTCTAAAAATTCCTAAAAACTTCTAAATAAATTATAAATAAATTCTAAAAATTCTTATAATATTTTTAAAATATCAATATCAATTTAAATTTATATTTTCTTTCATTGGTAATTTTTTATATTAATAAAGTTAATTTAAATTAATTATTAATCCTATTTCCTATATAACAAACTAAAAAGACACGAGGTTCTTTTTTATACTTCTTCTAATTATCAACTAACATTTATAGTTTTTTATAAGTAATACATATAGATAGAAGACCAATATAAATAGTGATCTTAATAAATAATCCTTATTAATTAATAATAAGTAAAAATACTAAATCAACTAAGATAATTACCTCCAAGACTTATTAAGACTCCATTTCTTTAACTAATATTTTAATTTTCTATTTGTCTACGGATTTCTACACTACTCACTATATACTGTGATTTTATGCACTCTAAATGTATCTTTTTGTATTAAAAAAATTAATGAGTTGATTTGATGATTTACAAGTTGATAAAAGAGTCTTTTCTCAAATTAGTGCAAATTGTACAAACATGTATGATACTCCTTTAACCACAATGCATATTTTGGCTCATGTATCTTTATTCAAGCTTCGACTATGGGCTATGTATGATAAAAAAATGAAAATTGACAATAAAATTTTACAAACTACAAATTAGATTAGAATATAAAGAAAATTAAATACCAAAATCTTAAAAAAATATGGTATTAAGATTTAAATATAAAATAAAAAAGTTAAGAAAGGAAATATTAAAATGGATATTAAATTTTCATGTAAATTCAAAATTCAAAAATTTAAGAAATAGCTAATTAAAAGGTTTTTAAATTTTTTTATAAAAAATATCAAATCAAATGGATAATAATTTTTTAAACTATAAATAGAATAAAGATTATTTGTGTTAAAATTTGAAATACGAAATTACAATATGACAATAAATATTGTAGAATTGTGGTTTAGAATTTTGAAATAATAATATTTAAATAAACATAAAATATCTTAAATTAAATCAAAAGCTATATTTGGATAATTAAAATTTAATTTTTAAAAATTCATATGCTTATTTTATACCAAATGATCTCATGATTTAAAAAAAGTTGGAAATAAATATAAGTAGTTTGTATTGCATTATGAAAATGAGAAATTATTATTCTAAAACATTCATGAAATTGTAAATCCAGGTTACACTTTTAACTAAATAAGCAATACTTTAGGTTAATAGAAGTGAAATCCTTGTGGAAAGTTTGAATTTTATATATATTTCAAAAATTACATATATTCAAAGATAAAGAGACAATATATAACAATTACATGAATGTTTTTATGTGACAAGCTTGAAAACAAATTCAGTATTTAATTACGTGTGAATGTGTGTATATATATATATATATATATACCATTATATTTTTTAAAAAATAACCATAGAAATGAAATAAACATTTTTTAAAGGCAGGAAAAGAACAGCTGAGGAATCAAGTATTTGTAGAAGATAAAAAAATAAAACACTCATGTCATTCAATACACAATACATGGATATTTAAATTCAACAATATTCTTGTTGCTTCAGAAGTCACCCTAAATCAATTGTGTAAAATGAAAAATGATAAACATGTAAATTAGAATGAGTATATTTTTTTATTTTTATCTTTATTGTCAGAATCTTCTAAGGGGATAATTTACTAATTCAAAGCTAATTGTTACTTTTAATTATCTCAATAATATAACCTTTCCAAAGAGTTTTTTCCACTTACAGGGTTTTTATTCTAGTTTTAGTAATCATATATTAATCCAAAATCACCATACATTGTCACAGTAACATGCTTACCAATTCTCACACCAATATTAGGAACATTCATATTTTTTTGGCAACCACATTCATTCCTACATCAATGAGAACAATTCTTAACCAAGTAGGATTTACATCTTTTGCATTTAACACACAAAATATTTATGCATTGGACCAGGAATAATCACACACAAAAAGCTTTGATGTGCTAAAGATGTTTTTTTTCTTCTAAGTAAGAATTTCAACTTTTAAAAATAGACAAAAAGAAATAAGAAAAAAAATACATAAATTGCCAATAGGCTTTTGAATTTCTATCCCGCAATAATCAATTTACGCATGTGGACAAATCACATAGTTTCTATCACCTACATTCAAATTTAATCACCGCACCCTGTGTGACTCCTGCAACCTGACAACTCAGCCTCCACAATGCAAAAACTCTCTCTGGCCTCGAATGGGACGCCTGCTGTCGACTCCTCCGAGGTGGCCATGGCGATGGCGTCGCCGCAAGAGGGCGATGGCGAGGGAGGCTGCGAAGGAGGCTGCGAAGGGGGCGATGGCGATGGTGAAGGAGCCAGTGCCTGCTGTGGAAGACGTCGTCAGTTCAGCTCGAGCAGAAGCGGATCCTGTGAAGTTGGGGTGGGCACCTGATTCCCCGCAATGTCGTAAGTGATGATCCCGGAGAATGAAAGCGGCCGACACCGCCTGCCTCTCGAGATGGTGCGCTGCCACAGAGCGCCGGGATCTGCTTGCTCAAAATAATCCCTCACCTCGTCTGATAATAGTTCTTGAGAGGAGCAGCTGTCGTAGCTACTCCCCGAGGAACCGCTCGTCGTGCTCCTCGGCGTCCGTTCGCAGTCCTCCTCGGCTGCTGGACTCTTCAGCATATGACCTCGCACGGCGCACATCCCCATTGCTACCCGATTCCGCCTTAGTCCCTCACTCACAGTCTCGACAATGGAACGTGCCACCCAAATCCTAAGCGATTTCACTCATTGAGTGTACATCGCCTGTACCGACCCGGCAAGGATGGCACACGGCAAAAAACATACCAAGCTTGATGTGTCAAGAGACTATTTTGCTACCGACTGTGGTACCAGACGAGAGAGAATTAGAGAGGACAACGACCCACCCGCACGCCGGTACTTGCAGACAGTGCAAGGGAAAGAACAGCTCACATGGATTCATTGTTTTGCGGTCAGGTTTTCGCAGTACTGAGAGTGTTGTGATTGCACTGAGACCCTCAGCACCGCCCTTAAGTTGTACCGATCTTCACTGTTTCAGGTTCTCGCCCCAGAGCAAGTCCGAGAATCTCTCATATGGCGGAAATAAACGAATGGTATATTTACTGTACAAAACTGTCCACTTTCGGCTAAATGCTAGTGTGTGAGGTTGGCGGGTTGGAACGCTTGACATATATCCTGACACGGTGTACAGAACATCAGTTGGGTCTGTCCAAGAAATCCGGCGCCGAATTGTTAAACTAGTGGATTACCGACTATATGAATTATTAAACTAGTGTGACATCATTCCATTAAATTCTATACGTGGCGGGAACGGTGCACGCCAGGGTGGCGTAGGTTGACCTGATCAGTGTCTGTGATTGCACGAAGTTGGGAGAACGGCGATGCTGTCCAGTGTCGCACCGCTCCGACTATGATTGGATCCCGCTTACTGTTTACTCACCACTCCACTTGAATTTCTGATACCGAAGAACACGTAAAATAACCAGACCATAAACGGATTTTCTAGAGTCGCAGTGTAGCCACATTCCCCCATTCGCTTCCAACTTTTTATCACGGCATTCTGTGGCAAGTTGGAAAATTGTGGGTCCAAACACTGTTTCGATGTCGTCGTCGGCCTGATCGGTAGACAGATATGTGGGGAGTGCAAGAGAATCTGCGGCGCCGCCCCAGTTGCACCACAACAACGATTTTCCGGTGTCTCTCACATCGACCATGGTCTGAGCACAAGATTATAGCCACTTCCAAAAAACAACCGCTCAGTATTAGGGAGAAGAAAAGCTTTTCGTTTGTTTTCGGTAACAACAATTCAGCGTCGCGGAATTGCGATGGCCACGGATCGAAATTGGACAGCAAAGCTTGGCGCTCTGTTGCTTTTTTGTTGAATTTGAAGACCAAGTTCGATTCTTCTTCCATTTGCTGAACGGATAATCAAAGGTAACCATGTTATTCTTTAGCTTTGGTTTAGTTCAGCCAATTTATTTGAATTCTTCTTTTTCCCTTTTTGGCACAAAATGGGGTGCATCTGATGCTTTGAATAGATTGAAGAGAAAAAAAATACATACCACTTAAATTCTTTCAGCTATAACTTAAGACACAATTTAAACACCCTTCGGGTCTAAGATAAACCTGAGCTTTGCTTGTTAACGATTTGTTTTCCTATGGTCTATAATGCCACACAAAAAATTTGTGAATGTCACCTAATTTTTATGTCATTTTGTTTTGTTTTGTTTTATTTTTTTTATTTTTTAATTTTTTTTCCAACATGCTTTTGGGCATTTATGTACTGTCTTAATATTTGAATATAATATCACAATCGTCAAAATGTCAAACCATTTTTTCTCTAATGATATTCTACAAAATTTAATATAGTCTATTAGGTTGTTTCACATTTGTTTCCTGGTCATAATATTATCTTAAAATAATTTTTATAAAAAATTAATAAATTTTATTAAGTCTATAATAATTATATGCATAATCCTTAGAGACATAACCAATTAGAATCAAAACATTTAAAATTAGATAATAATTTTTATTTAAAAATATCTTATTGCCGAATAAATTATTTTCAAAGACTATATCCTCTTGACTTTCATGTTAATTTGTATAATAATAATGTAGTCTAATCTCAAATCTATCTTCTTGAAGAACATTTTCAAAACTTGTAAATAATTATTTTGAAATTTTAAAGTAAATATAAGGCACTATTAGGAAACATATTTATATTAATTTTATCTCTCCAAATATTTATAATTATTTCTTAATGTATCAAGGATATGAACTAGAAAAGATGCATAAACTTAAAAAATCTATATCAAAAGAAAAGTGACAAAATAAAAATAAAGTAGTATATATATTAAAAGGAAACAAGGGTGGGTATTGCCAAAAGACAAGGAAACTAGAGACTCTTGAATCTAGACTTAAAGCAAGAAATGAGTTGACAAGATTGAAGAAGGCTTCAATCTTGCTTCTATAGATACAATCTACTTAGGATCTATGTGGCGACATTCTATAGAACCTCTAAAAACATGTTGACTTTGAATGATACATATCTTGACTTGTAATGCAAGTTTTTTATATGGCCACCATATAATTAGCTTATTCTACAAGCTACCAATACATGTGGCACACAAGTAGCTTATTGATAAAGTTTCTAATCTATCAATCAACTACAAACACATTTAAAGTCAAAACACTATTTAAAAAGTTTCTAGGAAGCTTTTTTAGAAGGTATTATGAAATTAATCTACTTTTATCTAATTCTACTTACTTAGGTAATGATTATATATCTATGACATTATCTCCATTTCTAGGAATGAGTTCTACAAGGAACAGTGATTATATGTTGCGAAAGTCTAAGATGCGGCAAATTATATTTTCTACGTACTCTGATCTTTGTTGCCTTCAAAGGTAATTAATAGGTCTTCTCATCCATTGATAATATTTCATTCTAAGGTAGAAAGATCATGTTGTCATTTGATCATTGTTAAAACCTTTGTAACTTCCTTCAAGAAAAATATATACAATACCATTAGGAATTTTGCCTACATGTCATAGACATATACATGTAAGCTAGTAATTATCTGTATAAATAGATAGAAGTAAGTAGAAGTAGGTAAAAATAAATTAATTCTATAATATCTTCTAAAAAAACTTCTTAGAAGCTTTATAGATGGTTCTTTGATTTTACAGGTGTCTTTAATTAACTTTTTGGATTAGAAACGTGATCAACAAGTTCGCCATGTGCCACACATGTTGTTAGCTTGAAGACCAAGCTAACTATGTGGCCCGTGTATAGAAAAACTTACCTTCTAAGTCAAGGCATGTATTCTACAAAGTCAACACATATTGGAGGTCTTATAGAATATTGTCACATAGCCCCTAGTTAAATAGTATATATAGAGACAAGAGTGAAGCCTTCTTCACTCTTCTCAATTCTTTTCTTGCTTCTAGTCTAGTTTCAAGAGTCTCAAGTTTTCTTATCTTTTGGCACTAAGTCTTTTCAATTTCTTTTAATATACATACTTTCTTATTTCTATTTTGTCGCTCTTTCTTTGACACGGATTTCATTGGTTTATGCATCATCTTTTAATTCATGTTCTTGAATTATTGACAAGAGTACACTTACAATATCAGAGCTTTGTCTTATCTTGATTAAGAGTAGATTAACCCTTTTTCATGATAAGACATAAGCATATTAGAAGTTACGGATTATCCTCTTCTAAATTGATATTGTTCTTAGTATTTTCTTTGTCATCAAGTCCTTTCTTCTACTTATCATGAATAATATTAGATATTTTTTTGAGTGTTATTATGATAGAGCTTACTGAAATAAAGAGTGTAATGGTACAAATGTAAGAGCAATTGAGGGAATTGATACTTGCGATGCATCAACTTAGCTTACCACTTTAAGGATCAACAAGAATGGTAGGAAGTGAAGATATAGAGATGATTAGACCTACTTTAATATTTGCACCAAATCATGTCCCTCCATCCATAGTGGAACATCCTTCAAGTGTTAAAAAAAACCAAGAGTTGTCCTACTTGAGAAATTTGATGGTACAAGATTCAAATTTTGAAGATTTATCAATCAAGTATAATTTGTGATTGAACTTCAACCTCAAAGCTATCCAACTCGAAGATCATAAGTTAGATTCATTAGTACACTTCTTTCAGGTTCAGCACTATTGTGGTTTTCATCTTTTCTTGAATGACAAGATCAAATATTGGATAATCTGGAGGCATTTTTGGCAAAATTCTGGTCCATGTATGGAAAACATGATGCAACTCATGTTGCAACCAATAAGATCTATATTTTGCGACAAGACAATCGATATGTAGAATTATATGTTTTACAGTTTTGACAACTTATAACTCATATTAAATGGGATGATGTTGCACTTATTAGCCAATTTTTCTATGGATTATAATATGAAGTAAAGAAATTGATGCTCAACTTACTTGATCCTCAAACATTGAGTCAAGCAATTGACTTTGCTGTGAAATACGATAATCAACTTTTTAAATTTTGATTTGAGAGTTGTATAAATAGGCCTCAAAGTTATTACAATTCGATGGTAATACCAACATCTCCTCAACACATACATTCAACAGCCTCAGCTTGTTTCTTAGACGTAGAATTTGTTAAAAATCATAAAATATCGTTAGTACAAAAAATCAAACCTATTTATGTAGAAGTCATAGATGGTCGTCTATTATCTTCTAGAGATATTATCTATGAAACACTTCCTATAGATATAGCAATAAATGGTCATAGTAGTTGTGTAATCTTTAATATAATTAGATCTCTCTCTAATCCAATTATTTTAGGTTTATCATGATTAAAAAAATATAATCCTTACATAGATTGGATTTCTTGTATCCTTGACTTCTCTTAAGCATAATTAAGAGTGAAATTAATCCAATAAAAAGTCATAAGTCTGGTACAATTAAACCTATATTTGTAGGTACAAGAGCTTTCTTGCATGCTAAAAAAGAAGAATCACCTTGTATCATTTATGCCATACTTGTTTCTAATGATGCAAAGACTTCAAGTAGCATTTCTAGTCAATATCAAGAATTTTAAGATGTATTTGAGAAGAAGAATGCGGATACTCTTCTAGAACATTGTCCCTATGATTGCTCAATTGACCTTCAAAAAAGAATATAATTGCTATTTGGACCAATCTATAATTTATTACAAAATGAATTGGCTAAACTCAAGGAATATATAGAAGAGAATCTAGCTAAGAATTTCATACATCATTCCAAATCACAAGCAGAAGCTCCAATCTTATTTTTGAAGAAAAAAGATGGATCACTATAGATGTGTGTTGATTATCGAGAACTCAATAAGATTACCATCAAGAATATGTACCCTCTACTTTTGATATCTAGACTTCTTGATCAATTGAATCAAGCTAAGATCTACTTAAAAATAGATCTACGGGGAACATATAATCTGATATGTATTTAAAAAAAGAGATAAATAGAAGACTGCATTTCGAACTAGGTATGGACATTTCGAATATAACATCATGCCTTTTGGACTTACAAATACACCGATAGCTTTTCAACATCTAATGAATGATGTTTTTCAAAAGTTTTTAGATGATTTTGTTGTCTATTATCTAGACGACATTTTGATCTATTCTAAGAATACAGATGAACATGAACTTTAGATTTGTTGTGTATTACAAAAATTAAGATATGCGAGACTCTATGCCATGATAGAAAAGTGTTTATTGCATACTACTCAAGTCAACTTCCTAGCATACATCATTTCAAATGATGGACTTATGATAGATCCTAAGAAAGTTCAAATAATTATGGATTGAAAGATTCCAAAAATAATAAGAGATGTCCAATGCTTTTTGGGCTTTGCCAACTATTATCGAATCTTCATCAAAGACTTCTCTCGAGTTGCAACTCTACTTACACATTTGACTTGTAAAGACAAACTTGAGTGGAATAAAGAAGCTGAAGCATCTTTTAAAACTTTGAAGTTAACCTTTATTTTTGCACCAATCTTTTATCATGTCAAATTTTTTAAGGTATTTTTTATAGAAATAGATACATCAAACTTTGTTTTAGGTGCTGTATTATTAAAAATGTGAGCAGATGATAAACTTCATCCAATAGCTTTTCATTCCAAAAAAATTTCAACAACCAAGATTATTTATGAAATCCACGACAAAGAGCTTCTTGCAATCATGGATTCATTTCAAGAATGGTGTCATCATCTAGAAGGCACTTCTAATCTAAGCACCGTATATATGGATTACAAGAATCTCGAGTATTTTATGTTAGCACAAGTTTTAAATAGTCACTAAGTCCATTGAAGTATGTCCTTATCAAGATTTGATTTCAAAATCACATATCGACCTAGAAAACAACAAGGTTTGTCAGATGTCCTTTCTAGACATTCTTATCTTATACCAAAAGAAAGAAATACATCTTTTGGTCAGCAAAGAACAATTCTCTTGAAGCCAGAGTATTTTCATCTTCGAGTAATGAAATCAACATTGATTATTGATTCAACTCTTATAAAACAAATCCAATCAAGTATGTCTTCTCATTCTCTTGTTCACAATATCAAGAATCCTTCTTCTAAGTTCCAAAATACTTCTAAGTTTGAATTCAAAAACAACCTACTCTATTTTGAAGGTCGATTATATATTCCAAAAGGAGAAGGACAATTATGTGTTCTGCAAGCATGTCACAACTTTTCAGCAGTAGGATATTTTGGATACAAGAAGAATTTAGAGCTTATATTTAGAGATTTTTGGTGGCCACAAATGTAGAAGGGTGTAAAAGACTTTGTTCAGTCATGCGATGTTTGTTCAAGATCAAAAACTCTTAGTTATCAACCTTACGAACTTCTTCAACCATTACATATTCCAGATCAATCATGGTCCTTTGTTTCTATGGATTTCATTATGGATCTTCTAATCTCACGTCCTTATGACTCTATATTTGTGATGGTAGATCATTTTACTAAGATGGTATATTTTGTACCATATACAAAATCTATCACACATGAAGAAACAACTAAGCTCTTTCTTGACAATATCTATTGCTATCATCGATTACTCAAGGATGTTATATCAAATAAAGAAACTCAGTTTGTATCAAGAATTTAGTAGATTCTTATCAAGATTCTAAAAGTAGATATAAAACTATCTTTAACATTCCATTCTCAAACTGATGGACAAACGGAGTGTATTAATCAAGTTTTAGAGCAGTATTTAAGATGTACCATCAACTACCAACAAGATGATTGAACAACTCTTTTGCCATTGGCAGAGTTTGTTTATAATAATACGATATATTCTTCTACAAAACAAACATCTTTCTTTACCAATAATGATTATCATTCAAAATTTGATACTTTTGACTTTTCAAAAGTTGATAATTTTGTGGCAGAAGATTTGGCAAATCATTTATCAAAGCTACATGCAACAATGAAGGCACAATTAAAAGAAGCTAAAGAACAACAAAAGATCAATGTAGATATCTATCAAAAGAAACAACCACTATTCCACACAGGTGATAAGATATGGTTACTTCATCGCAATATCAAGACCACTCGTCTTTGTAACAAGTTGGATTATTATAGACTTAGACCATTTCTTATTTCTGCACAAATCAATCTAGTTGCATATCATTTACACCTATCAGAGTCAATGAAAATCCATCCAATATTTCTTGTGCCACTTCTTGAACCATACAAGATGGTAGACATACTAAGAAGAAGACAAGCTCCACCTCCTCCTATAGAAGTGGACAATAATAAAGAATTCAAAGTAGAAGAAGTCTTAGATTCAAGGCAGTGCCAAAATAAATTAGAATATCTTGTACATTAGCATGGATTTGATATTAGTAAACGTACATGGGAGCCAGTAAAAAATCTTACAAATGCAATAAAGGCGATGGAGGCTTTTCATTGACAACATCTATCAAAATCAAGATGAAAACCTTCCTTATAAAAAAATAAGATCTAGATAAGATAACATTCTACTTTCAATCCTTCTTTGTAGCTTCTTTATAGTTATGATGCTAAGGAGATGGAAAACCAACAATTAGTGGATTCAACCGAGGAGCCTTTGTTTGTTGATCTTTGAGTTAGAAATATGGTCAATAAGTTGGTCATGTACCACACATATTGTTAACTTGAAGATCAAGTTAATTATATGGCCCATACATAGAAAAACTTGCCTTGTAAGTTAAGGCATGTATCCTACAAAGTCAACACATATTGGAGGTCCTATAGAATATTGCTACATAGCCCTTAGTTAGATAGTATATATAGAGACAAGAGTGAAGCCTTTTTCATTCTTCTTAATTCCTTTCTTGCTTCTAGTCTAGTTTCAAGAGTCTCAAGTTTTCTTGTCTTTTGGCAATAAGCCTTTTCAGTTTCTTTTAATATACGTACTTCTTTATTTTTATTTTGTCACTCTTTTTTTGACATAAATTTCATTGGTTTAAGCATCATCTTTTAGTTCATGTCTTTGACACTACCTCTAATAAAATCACCAAACATCAATAGTCTTTTTTTAGGTTGTGATATCAAACGCATTGTATCTCACCATCAATTTGAGGGAGAATATGTCATTCTTGAAGGTCTTCATATCTATTACGTCATCTTGAAGGTTGTAATCATCACAATGTTTTGTCTGGTAGGTCAAAAAATATTGGCTCTTGAATTGAGTCCACTAGTTGTTGGTTCTTCATCTCAATGATGTTGTCATATTATGTGAAGTTTTGCTTGAGAATGCTTTTGGCACTTAGTTGTGGAAAATAAAAAGAATTTGTCATAAGTCTTAATCACTCTAATAAAATTATATATAAATTACTATAGAAGCTTAAAAAATATAATCAAGTATCAATTAAATCTAATTTTTACTTTTATTTTTATTTTTATTTTTGAAATAAATTATAAAAAAATAGAAGAAAATCCTAAAAAAACCTAAAAAATCCTAAAAAAATCCTAAAAAAATTCAAAAGAATTCTCAAAGAATCTCAAAAGAATTCTAAAGAAATCATAAAAAAATCCTAAAAAAATCCAAACCAAATCCTAAACCAAACCAAATCTTAATCCTAACCAAAACCTAAATTCTAACCAAAGCCTAACCTTAACTAAATCCTAATCAATTTTTTAAATCTCAAATAAATTTCTAACAACCTTACAATATATTTTGAAATTCAATAACTAATGTTTGAATCATTTATTTCAATTCAAATTTTATAAATTCTTTAATAATTAAATTAATAACAAGTACAAAAAAATTAAAAAAGATCAGCATTACAAAATTGACAATAATCTCAAAAATATGCTTAGGTGTCAACTAGCCTCTTTTTTTGACCTTGACGTTAATCTCTCAAAGCCAATTATTTTTGATTAAATTATTATTTTTCTTCCAAACTTTACATATTAGAAATCAAGCTAACTACCTTTATAAAAGATTTTGTCTCAATCTAATTGGCAAATTAATAGATATCTAAGAAAACCTCACTGGTGTTCAAAATCCAAAATTCCAAGACCATAATCCACACAAATCTTCATACTTTTCAATCTAACTATTTGATCAAATCCAAATTTATAGCATACATTTAACACAACTACATCCACAAATCTTAAAAATTTTACTTGTAGATCTATCATCAAACTCCTAAAATTGCCCAAAATGTCAATCCTATTTTATTTTCTAAAAACTAGAGTCACTAAAAAAAACATTGATTTTGCAAAGCACTTATAAAATCATTATCCATCTAAAAACCTCAAAATCAATCTCTATAGAAACCTTATTAATTTTTTTTTTCAATTCCATTCTCCGATCAACCAAAAAATCCCAAAATCATCATCGAGGCTTAGTTTTGTGCCTTGGGATCTGATTTCGATCCTAGTTGGTAACTAGTCTTTTGTGGGTATCAATTTTTATTCTTTTTGAGATAAATTTTGTTAAAACTAATTTTCAACTCCTTCTTATATATGCTTATATTTTTTATTTTTCTAATCTATCTTATTTTGCCTTATTTATGGGCCTACAAAATAAGTAGAAGCTACTTTTTTAAAAAAGCAACATTACTACTAAATGTTTTTTTTACCTTCTTATCTTTTATCCATATTTTTTTACTTTATCTTTTAATTTGATTCTTTTATAATAAGATCCGTATTATTATCTTTTACTATATAGTCATGTTATAATACAACAATGCTACAATTATATAAAACTACAAACAAAAATAGAAGATAGAATGTAATCTTTTTTAAATTTTATTTTATTTATAGCAAAGGTTTGCTATCTTTCATCTTAATTTTGATGGATGTCATTGATGAAAAGCCTCTACTATCTTTGTTGTATTTGTAAGATTCTTTGTTGGTTCCTATGTACATTCACTAATAATATATCGGTGCCAATGGATAAGATATTTGAATTTATTTTGGCATCGCCTTAAGTCTAGAACTTCTTCTATTTTGAATTCTTTATTATTGTCTACCTCTATAGGAGGAGGTGGAACTTATCTTTTTTTGGATATATTCATCATCTTGTATGGTTGAAGAAGAGATATATAGAAGACATGATGGTTCTTCATTGACTTAGGTAGATGTAATTGATAAGAAAATAGATTGATTCGTCTACAAATATAAAGAGGTCCAAGCTTGCCATAGTCCAATTTATCACAAAAAAAAGTAGTCTTGCTATTACAATGAAGCAATCATACCTTATAACTTACATTGAATTATGGTTGTTCCTTTTGATAAGCATCTATGTTGATCTTTTGTCATTCTTGAGTTTCTTTTAATTGCACCTTCATTGTTGCATGAAACTTAGACAAACAATTTGCCAAATCTTCCATTGTAGGATTATCAACTTTTGAAAAATCAAAAGTATCAAGTCATAGATGGTAACCATAATTGACAAAGAAATATATTTGTTGCATAGAAGAATATATCGTATTATTATAAGCAAATTCTATCAATGGTAAGAAGGTTCTTCAATTGTTCTGTTGATAATTGATGGTACATCTTAAATATTGCTCCAAAACTTGATTTATATGCTTTGTCTATTCATCAATTTGAAGATGAAAGGCCAAAGAAAACTTTATGTCCATCTTTGAAATCTTAAAAAGGATTCTCCAAAATCTTGATATAAATTGAGTCCTCCTATCTGATATAATTTCTTTTGGCAATCCATGATATCGATAGATATTGTCAAAGAAAAGCTTAGCAATTTCTTCATCTATGATAGATTTTGTGCATGATATAAAATGTGCCATTTTGGTAAAAAAATCTACTATCATGAATATAAAATCACATGATCTTGAGACTAGAAGATCTATAATAAAATCCATAGAAATAGAAGACCATGGTTGTTTTGGAATAGGTAATAGTTGAAGAAGTCTATAAGGTCGATGCTAATGAGTTTTTAACCTTGAATAAATGTCACATGATTGAACAAAGTCTTTTACAGCCTTTAATATTTGCAGCCACCAAAAATCTCTAGATATTAGCTTCAGAGTCTTATTGTATCTAAAATGTCATGTCACTAGAAAGTCATGACATGCTTGAAAAATACATAGATGTGCTTCTCATTTTGGGACATATAAGCATCCTTCGAAATAAAGTAGTTTGTTCTTGAACTTAAACTTAAAAGTATCACAAGACTTAAAAGAAGTATTCTTAATATCATGAACAAAAGAATCAGAGGACATACTTGATTGACTTTGTTTGAGAAAAGTTGAATCAATAGTCAATGTTGATTTCACTTTTTAAAGATGAAATTATTTTGGCTTCAATAAAATTATCCTTTATTAATTAAATGATGCATTTTCTTCTTTAGGTGCAAGATAAGAATGTCTAGAAAGGACATTGGACAAACCTTATTATTTTTTTAGCTAATGAGTGATATTAAACTTGAAGCTTGATAAAGACATGCTTCAACGAGCCTGATGACAATTCAAAATATGCACTGACATGAAATACTTGAGGTTCTTATGATCTATATATACGGTGTTGTATTATAAATACTTATAATATATAAAAATTAGTTAAAACATATAATATATTCATAAGTCTCGGTGTGTGTTAGAATGGTTAATAGATTAATTTAAAGAAAGTGGATGTAAGAAATTTTATGTTGAAGTTTATTTATTTTGATTATGGCACTTAAAAAAATAATATAGAACCTAAATATTTAGTATGAAGCCTTGGGAGAAGGTAGAAGCCTAAGGATGAAAATATAAACTAATAAGAGGTTAATTAAAATGGATGAAAGTAAGGTATGGTTGGATGAAGGCAAAGAATGAGTAACTTCATCCCTATTGATCCAATACCATGCCCAATGTACTTTGAAGAGGCTGCTTGTAACCTTAAAAATGATTTTGGCGACTTCAAAGAAGGAATTTGAGAATTAAAAGCCATGGTTATAAAAGTTTAGAATTTGGGATACAAATTGTGTACAAAAATTAGAGGATTTGGAGTTAGAATGAATAAGATATAGCTGTTTGAAGTTAAGGTGTTAATTTAAGATATATTGTAATTCTTTTGAAGATATGAGGAATTGTACGGTAACTTTTGAAGATCAAAAGATACAGTTAGAATAGCAATTTTAAAGCCTATATCTTTTATAAAAGAATTATTGCTTTTGGAGTTCATGTGAAGGAGTTATAGGGAGTTGAAGGCGACACTTCCAAATCAAAGGCAATAAGTGAGCGGTTTTATTTATAGTAATGGTTGGAGCCATAACTTGAGTTTTTGAACTAATTTTTGGCTCAAAATTTTTGGAGAATGTAATATTTTATATTAAAAAGCTATAAATATAAACTTTGTAGCATTTGAGCTTATATTTTGTGAGATATGAAGAAAATTACATGTAAGTGTATAAAGATAAGGGTTTGAAGTGACTGGCAGGGTTTTCAAGATATTTCAAGTTTCGCAACAAATTTGTAGTTGAAATTTGTTGTAGAATTAATAAGAATATATCAGTACCTTATATAAAATTTGATTTTGTTTGGACGGTTGGATTAGAAGATATGAAGTGTTGAAGTTCGAGAAAAATTCTACATAAAGATATATAAGGTTTTAGAAGATTTTATCATATTTTGGATATTGTTGGTTATTTGAGGCTTATGTATTTGGTGTAATTGCTCAAAAAGAGAAATTATATATATAAACTTAGGACTTTTCTTATTTTAAATCTTAATTGAATAATTAGTGATAGTTAAAAGCCCAATATTTTTTTGAGGTAAATTCTCTCTACGTGACAGTGACGATTCAAAACACGTGTTGACATGAAATACTTAAGGTTTTTATGATTTGTATATACTGTGACTAGATTTGAAGTGCCTTTTAGATAATGATACCATTTTTGAAATGAATTCATAATTACAAGAAGTTTTTTATCATAGATCTCATCTTGACTACTAAAACTTTCTTGAAATAGAAAGCTACTAGATGGAGTTTGTCATTTATTCCCATTTATGATAATATTGCACCTAAAGCAAACTTTGGTACATCTATTCCATAAAGAATGTCTTAAAAAAGTCCACACAATATGAAGTTAATGCAGAAGTAAATTCTTTCTTTAAAGCAAAAAATGATGTTTTGACTTCTTTATTTCACTCAAATTTTTCTTTACAAGTCAAATGTGTAAGCAAAGCTATAATTTATTAAAAGTTCTTGATAAATATTTAGTAATAATTGGCAAAGTCCAAAAAGTATTACACATCTCTTACTATTCTAGAGATCTTTCAATCTATGATAATTTGGCCTTTCTTTGGATTTATCATAAGGCCTTCATTGGAAATAATATATCTCAAAAAATCAACTTGAGTAATGTGAAATATACACTTTTTCATCTTTTTATATAATCCTATATCTATTAATTTTTGTAATACATGACAAAAATAAATTTTATGCTATTTTATATTCTTAGAATAGATTAAAATATTATCCAAATAACAAATGATAAAACCATTAAGAAACTCACAAAAGACATCATTCATTAGGTGTTGAAAAGCAATTGGTGTATTTGTGAGTTCAAAAGGCATGACATTATATTCAAAATATCCATACTTAATTCAAAAAATAGTCTTCCATTCATCTCGTTCTTTCATGTAGACCAAGTTATATACTCCTCATAGATCTATTTTTGTATAAATCTTTGCTTAATTTAGTTGATAAAAAATTCTTAAAATTAATGATAGAGAATATCTATTTTTGATAGTGATCTTGTTAAGTCCTCAATAATCCATACACATTTGTAGAGATCCATCTTTTTTCTTTACAAATAAGATAGGAGTATCGACTAGAGATTTAAAATGGCATATAAAGTTATGAGCCAAGTTCTCATCAATATATTCTTTTAGTGTAGTCAATTCATTTTCTAATAGGCTAAAGATTGGTTCAAATAGTAGTTAAATTCCTTCTTAAAGTTTGATGGTACAATCATAAGCATGATACTTTAGAAGAATATCTGCATTCTTCTTTTAAAAAACATCCTAGAAATCTTAATACTTGTTAAGAATATCACTTGATATCTTCTTACCATCAACAATGGGCATAGCATATATAACAAAATATTGTCCTTCATTTGTGACATGCATGAAAGCTCTTGCACCTACTAATAAAGGTTTATATATACTAGACTTATGGATTTGTAGTTGTCTAGCAAGACTTTGGGCTAAAATATAGGAAAAATTAAGTTTATAAGAAATCCAATTTATCTAAGGGTTATATCTTTTTGACGATGATAATCCTAAAATGATTAGATTAGAAGGAGATTTAATTATATTAAATACTACGAAACTATTATGACTATTAATTACTATTTTTATAGAAATAATTTTATGTGTAACATCCTCAAAAGATAATGAACTTCTATCTATTACTTCTACATGCACATATTTGATTTTCTTAATTAAGGATATATCTTGTCTTTTGACAAAGTCTTCATTTATAAAATAAGTCGAGACTCTTGAATCCAACAAAGATAAGACTTTGTGATTTTTTGGTCCTAAATAGACTTCTATTATAAAATAAGGTAATGGATTAGAGGAGAGAATAGGACCTTTACTAGATATTGCACATGATTACAGTCGCATGATCTCTATTGTAGCTTGAGCAATTTATTTTTGAATACATTGCCTTATTTGGTAATTGTACTTTTCATATTGTAATTGTATTGTTTCTTTGGATAATATTGAGCAGTATATTTATTTTCTCCACAATATAAGCATAAGCCCTCTTGACATTATTGATTCTTTTTCTTCTCTATGAAGGATTTAAAATATATTATATCAATTTGAATTTGTTTTAACTTTGATAAATAAGTTTTTCAAAACTTAGGAGTTGTCATCATTATTTGATTTATTCCTTTCTAGTCATATCTTTGTTCTTGATGTCTTACAAACAATTAATTGTCACATGCAATGATTGAGCAATAAATTGTTCTAAAGATTTTATCTTTGACATTGCCAATAATAAGTCTTTGACATTGTCAATAATAAGTCTGACATTATCCTTCAATCCATATCAGAATTGATTGATAAGGACTTTGTTATTCTAGTCCATGTTGCAAGCAAGATTTTAAAATTTAACAGTATTTATGATAGCTGATTGTGATCTTTGCTGTAAAGATAAGAATATAGTCTCTGCTACTCTTTCTTGATCACTTTTTCTAAATGTGGTCATAAATAATTCTAAGAATGAATTCAAATTATAAAAGAGTTGAAAATCTTTTCACATTAAAGATGCAAACTAAAAGAGAGCGCTTTCTCATAGAAATGTACCTATGAATCTGACTTGAGTAAATCCATTGGGATATTGGAAAATGTGCAACTTTAGATAGAGCTTGACTTGTTGTAAGAATCCTTGAAATTTTGATCTTGTAGTATCAAAATTCTTAGGCATACTAATCCTTATCCTTATCATACTTGTAGAAGCAAAACTCCTTGGATTTGGTTCTGAAGTTGATCTACTTCCTTCCTTCAACTGCACAATTTCTTGTCATAGACTCTAAACTTCTTCTATAGGCGTAGGTATAGTACCTCTATGATTCACGTTGAAAATATGTAAGATTTTTATTCTTAGAGTATTAATAAGCTCATGAAGATCTGCAATAGTTGCAAATCTATTCTCACTTCTGTTAAGAGTAGCATCCATAATCTTTTCTTCTATAGACAACTCAAAAAAATTCAAAAAGTTAAATTAGAAGAAGGTTATCTAGAACCTCTAATAAAAATTTCCACAAAAAGGGATAATCGACTCTCTTTAAGGAAAAGATCAATGTTAGAAAATAAGATTTTTTTATTTAAAGGTGGATACTCCACAACCTTCAAAACATAACAATAGAAGTAGAATAATCCACTTACTTTCAAAATAAGATAAAAACAATATGTTAGAACTCTTGTCAAACTATCAAGACCATGAATCTCGAGAGAAGAAAATCCTTAATTCAGTCATGTATCACTTAAAGCAGTAGAAAGTCACTCAAAGATGATACAATGTTGAAGTAGAATGGCTATTACCAAAAACAAGAAGATAAAAAAGACTTGGAACAAGATTGTGGACTAGAAACACGTTAACAAGAATAAAGGCGTTGAGACATATAAAATTAAGTAACGTTTATGAAGCTTCTAGGAAGCTTTTTTAAAAGGTCTTATGAAATTAACTTACTTTTATCTATTTTTATCTATACTTACCTAATCATATAACTATTTACTAAAATACCTATGTATTTTTGTGATATATAATTAACTTATTCTACAAGCTATCAACACATGTGAAACATGGATAGCTTGTTGAACAAATTTTTAATGTACCAATTAATTACAAACATATGTAAAGTCAAAACATCTGAAAAGCTTCTAGAAAGCTTTTGTAGAAGGTATTATGAAATTAATCTATTTTTACTTAATTCTACCAATTAGATAATGATTACAGTAGGTATATATCCGTGACATAGTATTAGATAAGTCATATAAGCATTGATTCTTTTTATATTCTTGGTTTGAATAATATATCTTTTTTAATTGAATGTGAAGTCTTATGATAATATATTGTTTTATTTTGAAGTTTAGAACTTCTACATGTTATGTATAGATTAAAGTAGATCTTTGTCAAGTTTGACAATATTTATTAACAAAATTGGATTTTGTTTTCTAATGGTATTTAAGAAATTCAAAATATAATTAATCAATTGGTCTATAGAAGATTTTTAAAAATTCTTTTACATCACCAAATTTTCTTTTGATTATAAAATTATATAAATCATTTTATCATAGCCTTCAATAAATTAAAATATAATTGCATTATTTATATAATCTCTTCATTTTAAAGATTTTGTAAGTTTTGCATTCTATTGGAATATATAAAATAGTGCAATAGTTAGTAATATTCAATAGTATATTTATTTAGGTATAAAGAATTGGGTAGAAGTAAGTAGAAGTAGGTTAAATTATTGATATCTTGTTGAAAAATTTCTTAGAAGCTTTGCACACTTTATATGTATTTATAAGTGATTGATAGATTAATAACTTTTCCAACAAGTTGACCACATGTTGCATATTTAGCCACTTATATTATAAGTTGGCCATGTAGCATACTTATTAGAAACTTACCTTATAAATTAGACATGTGTTTGAAAAGTTGGACACATGTCATAAGGCTTATAGGACATTGCCACATAATTATTTAGTACATATTATATATGGAGGCAAAAGTGAAGCCTTCTTTATTCTTACAAATATTTTTCTTATTCTATTTTTGTTCAAGACTTTTTAGTCTTGTTACATTTGGCAATACATATTTTAGTTTTAATTCTACATTTATCTTTTAATTTTATACTTTCTCACTTTTGGTGATATGAAAATATTTTATCATTTTGAGAATTTTTTTGTGGTTCATATATGTAAGAAATAATTTATTAATCTATTATACAATTAGATTAATGAGATTAGAATTAACATATAAATTATTTTCTTAAATATATATTTGGAACTTTTAGAATCAAAATAAAATATATGGAGTGTAATTAATTATATCTTTGAATAAATCAAATTAATCTTTTGTTTGTGGTGCTTATATATAATTTGAAAAAATTCTTTGCTGCCAAAATTAAAATATAGAAATTATATTATCATAAGAAAAAATTTCTTTCTTAAATTTTATACTTATTTTTTTCTACATCTTCAGACCTAGGTTGATTATATCATTTTTTTTCTTTATATTACTTTTAAGTGTGATTTCACTACTTTTTTAAAACTAATATATTTACTAATTAATAGAAAATCTAGATTTCACTACAAAGTCCTATTTAATATACAAAAGAATAATTTTGATAAATATCGATCTAAAAACTTGTGTAAAGAAGTCCATGCTTTTCGAAGTCTATTTGAATTTTTAGACTTAACAATTCACTTGTAATTAAATCTAAGAATCTATTTAAAATAAGGAATTCATTTCCATAATGTTTTGGATTTTTTTACTACCATTTTAAATCTAATTATTTTTGTAGGTTTAAGCAACTTAGATATAGAACTTTTATCATATATTTAGATAATATTGCTTTTATTGCTTCTTCTATATTAATTTGGAAAATTTTAATTTGATCAATTTTACAATTAAAAAAAAAAAATATGAAGAAGTATATTGAAAATGTTATGATACTATTGGCAATGATAATCTTTCTAATAATGTTAAGCTCTTGTAGGCACTAAAAATCTATTTTTTTTTTTTTTCAAGGTTTATAACAAGAATTTATTCAAGTTTTCAAATTTTAGTAATAACTCAAAAAGTGTGCTTGATAGTTTATTGAAAAAATTATTATTAATCCAAGTTCAATTGAATTGATTAGTCTATAAAGATCAGGATGACTTTTTGGACTATTAATATGCTACACATTTGGATTGATTGATCTTAAGGCCTAGTATTTGTTGAAGTTTTTAAAAATTTCAACCACTTTGGCTATATTATCTTCTTTATTTTTTATAATTATTATAATTTTTTTGCATATTGGCTCAAAATTTATTTTATTTTTTAATTGCATCTTGAATAGCTATATTGAAAATCTTTTCCACTATAATAAATAAATAAGGAAACAAAAGATACCTTTTTTACTCTTCTTTCTATTATAAATACTTGTATGTATTGTAGACAAAATTATAGTTAATTGATATTTATGCATCTATAAAAAGAATTATTTATCATTTTTACAAATACATGATTAAATCCAAGTCTTTCAACTGATTCACTTAAAAATTTCAAATAAAAAATTATTATTTGTTTTGAAAAAATCTAAATTCAATAAAAATAAATGGTTGATTGGAATTTATCCATTTACTAGATAATTTCTTGGGATAGTAAGATATAATCTTAAATAAATTATGTAAATTAAAAAATATTTTAGGAAATAATTTCTAATAAAACTTCTTATAGCTTTTTTTTTGTAATATCTTTGTATAAATTTTGTATGTAGTGCTCAAAAAGAAAACTATTATATAATCACTTAGATTTTCCTCATTTGAATTTAAAAAATTTAAGGATCTACTTCTGAGATGTAAAATACGTATATTTACAAAGATCTTGATAGGAACGTCACATATCTTTATAAGAATTTTGTATGTAATTGTGTTGTAATACTATTTGCTCTCAAATTGTAATGAAATGTATGAAATTACAGATTGATGTCTATAAATGCATATATAATATTATTAAATATTAAAATAATTTATGGTATAATTTTTTATATAAATATAAATACTAAATTATCAAAGTAATAAATTTTTAAGGTTAAATATTTAATTTTATATATCTTTATAAACATTATTGAAAAATATTTAAGAACTAAAAATTTCAAACATCTATAAATTATTTTTATAAAATATATTTATTTCAAAAAAAATTAGTTGAAAATAAATAAAAATAAAAATAATTTCTATAAAAAAAATGCTAACTTCAATGACACGTGAGCATAGATAGTATCAATTTTTTTTTAAACAAAAATGAAAATCCCAAGTGACTTTTGTCTATACAAAAAAGCTTTCAATAAGATATACGTATTCTGAGGTAGTTGATTGTCAAACCTATTATAGGCTATAAAAATCAACTTCTATAAAATATTAACAAGAAATTAATATAGAAATATAACAATAAGCTTGTTATTCTTATTATGATGAATAAGTAATATAATATCTAGCAGTAATATCTATTAAAAAAATTTAAAAAAAATAAATGTAATTAAAATAATCCAATACAAAAAAATGCAATACACTCATTGTCAATATAAAAGAAAAAAATATGCATTTGCGATTCTCTATAGATTTAATGATTGATGAAATTATCAAAAATTTACAGAATTTTATTAAATCTAGCATCTTTATGATTTAATAAATTTACATCTTTATGATTTAATAAATTTACATCTTTATGATTTAATAAAACTTATTAAATATTTAATAAATTCTTTTGGATACTTTTAAATATTTATACTTTTTTTGAATTTTTTTATGAGATTTAAAAATCTTCTATGGTCTTCTAATAACTTTTAAAGTCCTTTTTAAGATTTTGAAATATTCTGAAGTTCTATTAAATTTTCCTACATGAGATTTATTGTGTCAATTTTTTTTCAATTTATGCTATTTGCTCCTATTCTATATATATATATATATATATATATGTATATATGTACATATATGTATATATATGTATATATGTGTATATATGTATATATATGTATATATGTGTATATATGTATATATATGTATATATGTGTATATATGTATATATATGTATATATGTATATATATATGTATATATGTATATATATGTATATATGTATATATATGTATATATGTATATATATGTATATATGTATATATATGTATATATGTATATATATGTATATATATGTATATATATATGTGTATGTATGTATATATATATGTGTATGTATGTATATATATGTATATATATATGTGTATGTATGTATATATGTATATATATATATGTGTATATATGTATATATATATATATATATATATATATATATATAAATTCTAGATTTTTATTTTTGAAAGATCTATAAAAAAAATTATTATTAAAAAAATATTTATTAAAATAAAATATATCACATGATTGATTAAATTTTTAATAAAATCTTTAATTTAGAATTTAAAACCATATATTAAGGTTATGTTATATATTTAAAATATATATATATTAACTTTTTAAAAACACTTCCATTATCTAGCCAAGTTAATGTGGTACTAAAATTTAATAATATTCTTACAAACCTTAAACTAGAAGAATTACAGAAAATCAAAAAATACTGATGGAAATAATGTCAATAAAATAAATTAAATAAAAAAAATTATCAAAAATTTTATAAGAGAGGGATAAAGCAATATATAGGGCATCAAGAATTAGTTATTATTCTTATAGTTCATTGCCTATTAGTCTAATTTTTAACCCCACTATATTGAATGAAAGGATCTTTAAGAAAAATCAAGATTCTAAACCTTTTTTTTAATACTTTTGCACGTGTTACACTAATAGTTTCAGTTAAAACAACCTCCACCATTATATAGATGCTTTTAAAACAATGTATAATTTATTAAATATAAAATATAATATTTTTGTAAAAAAAAATTGGTATAGAAATCTTTAAAATAATGCTTGAGCTTTGGTTACAATATAAAAATTATTAGTGTTAAATCTATTATTACAAAGGCTAATTTCTCAAGAAAAATTTCAAGCATAAACTCAAATCAAGTAATTGTAATGAATTTATCAACACCACATACTAAGGAAAATAGTTGCTGGTTAGATAGCACTATCTAACTATTGAGCTAAAAATAAATAATAGTATACCTTAAAATATTTTTTTAATAAAAATATATATATTTAAATATAAAAAATAGATATTTCAAGATCTTTAAAAAACATATTATTGATTGAAAAGATAAATTCATTGAAATATAACAACCCATAGATTTACACATCTTCTAAAACTTTTAAGATCTTTTACATATATCATCTCTTTTTACAGATTCGTTAGTAATATGTACCAAAATTATGCTTTCATTCCAAAGAAATTAAAATTATATTAATTTTTTTATAAATTAGCAATACAATATTTTAATTTTCTTCCAAAATCAATGTGATTTCTTGTTTCAAAATAAAAAAATAGTAAAATAAAATTTTAAAAAAATTAAAATAAACCAGTATAAAATAGTGATAAATTTTGTGCGAGTATCTATTTAAGAAAATAAGTCTAGTATATCTTATAGAATAAATTCAGATTTCTTGTTTGAAATGGAGCTTATTTGAAAACTGAGTTTAAATTAGTAATATAATAAAATAAAAAGAAAAGAAAACTACGTAATTTTTGAAAGGAATATTTTAAAATTTAATTGAAATATAAAATAGAGTTTATGTGATGGAAATGAAATTTTAGATAAACTTTTCTCATAATACTTTGAAATTAAAAATAAATTTTAAAAGAAAGATTTTTTTAAAAGTGTTAGGTAAAAACAAAATTACTTATTGTATTAACTGTAGAAACAGAGTATTTATTATAATATATATATATATATATATATATATATATATATGTGTGTGTGTGTGTGTGTGTATGTGTACACATATACTTATTTGTGTTTGTAAAATAGTTTAGAGTGCAACATAATATTACAATAGTTCTTTTTGTATGAATAATAAATAAATATTATTAAGAAAATTTAATTTTGTATAATTTTAAATTTAGTAGTGTTTTTCGAAATTTCTCTGAAATTTTAGATAATTACTTTAATAAAAATTGATAATTCAATGCAATATAGTATTTAATGAATTAAAAAGTTTAGATTTATTATAAATATTATGATAAACTACATATAAATAAATTAATATACTCCAAACCATATTAAAATTACTTCTAAAAACATACTTTAAAATCATACTAGTTTTGTAGTTTTCCTTTAATTTTGAAACTCAACTTGTATATAGCTTACAATGATAGTACATTTTTGTACACACACCAACTAGATTTTACATATCTTAAAGAGTTTTATATCTTCTTTTTTTCTTTGTGTATAGAGTTTGTAGATATATATATATATATATATACATTAATTTGATAGAAAAGAAATAAAATACAGATATATATATATATATATATATAGAAAGAGAGAGAAAGAGAGAGATTTATAGTTCTAAGATCTATAGTCAATGTTTTATGAGATAATAATTCAGCCTTCGATAGCTCTATCATTTGTATAGTGTACCGAATTTCAACTGTATCAGTTATTTCCGTTACATAAACATATTTCAACTGTATCAGTTTAGTGTGTTTTTTTAGCAAAAATGCTTTGACTACTTCGACTAGATCATTGGAATGTTTTATAGATTTAAATTTTACTGTAGAAACATCCAATAAATAAATAATTATTTGGTATTATTTTGTTTGAATTTATAAAATGTTAAAAACCATTCCATCATTAGAACGGTTTGATACATGTGAATTTTTTTTTTATATAATTTCATTGCAGTAAGACATAATACTATTTGTTTGTTGATTAAAAAATTTTGAAAAATTTGAAAAACCCTTATTTATTCCATTGAGTCATTATGATTTTCTTTTGTAGCTTATCTCTTTCACAATAAACTTATTAACACTTTTTCCATGGCTTACTTTCTTCACCTTTATGTTTAATTATTAAAATAAAAAAACCAAAAAGTAATGAAATTAACAAGAAAATAACTTGGATGGAAACTCATGCGGATGTAAGTCGTCATCCAATGCCTTGGATGGCTTCATGTCAGTCCCATGAGCCTGACATGGATGACAAGTAAATGCTAATGTACTTCGATTCAAGCACAAGCTCATGATCTGCCGCAGCACAAGACTGACTGTCAGTCACTAAGGATTCGTACTCCACTATGGTCCAGAGCCACAGCCCCGGCTCGACTGCATTGATCAACATCGATGAGGTTTATTGTTCCTTACCCACGTACACAATAAACCTCATCGTTCCTTACCCATCCCTCGACGACATGTCCGTAAGAGACCACAGTATTGCAGGTTTACCCTTTTTTCTAAAACTTTTTCATAAATTAGTGCTTCAACAACGGAATGAAGGGCAAGGGAGTTCACTGCTGGCGATGTGTCTAGATCAAGTGTAAGCATTTGGCAGTGGTAGCGATAGCTGATAATGCACCTTGCCGGTGAACGTGGGTAAGGAACGATCGTCAGGTTTTCCGTCGAGATTCACATGCTCATGCATCTGAGCGCATCTTAGTGACGAGGCTTTACTCACAGTATTCATTGTTAAGTAACCCACTCTCCATCTGCAGGGATTTGAAGACGGTGTCAAGGGATGATGGAGGAAAAACCAGCTTCATTAACATTACTTTGTGCTAAATGTCCAAGCTTTGTGACGTCAAGATGTTGATTACACAAGTGAGATAGTAGTTTAATCTGTTTGCATCAGATGTGTTATCAATTTGCTTAGCACTCAAATGACTAACCTGTTGGAAACAACATTATTATTAATATGATCAATTGATACACAATATATTGTGTGTATAAGGGAGTCACAATTCTTGGTGTAAGGTCAATACAGAGTAGATAATATTCTATATAGGAGACTAGTGTACTATATAATATAATCCTCCCAATACTCCCACTAATACATTAATCTTCATCCTTAAATTGAATTTCATCCATAGTAGAAGTTCATCCATTTTGAAAATAGATATGTATGAAAATTGTAGGATTTCAATCTCATTTTTTTTCAACTTCAACAAATCGAAGCAACAAAGTAGTTTTTTTCTATTAATGGAGGCTTTCAAATGCAATGGCAGCATTGGATTTACCTCATGGACTGAAGAAAACAAGTTTAGCACCTTCTCCTCCAACAAACAAGTAGAGCACTGAAATTTTTATTTTTGAAGGATTTTACAATAATTGCTTAAAACTTTAGAGGTAAAAACTTTCATAAAAATTGCAAATAAACATAGATGGAGGCATGTGAGTAGTCAATCTTAGCATAAAAAGGTGTTTTGAAAACAATAGTGAAGTTAGATTTACCAAAAATTACTTTTTTGACCACTTACAATAGCCATCGGCCTTGATAACGAAATTAGCTTTTGAGTGAATGAAGGCCATAGATCTAGATTAGGGATCTTAGAAATCAAGGATAAAGGTGTAGCTACCCTTCCACAAGCCTCTACTCAATTGTATAAGAGACGCTTGGTTTTCCAAGCCCTCTTTCTCTCTTCTTTTGAAGAAGGGCAAAGCCATGTCAAAATTTGGCCAAAAATCCTAATCTTAATTTTATTTAGATTTTTAATTCTCATTGTTAACTTTTTGGGTATATGCGCACAGATTTTTAGTTGTAAATGATAATCATGGGTTTTTAAAACATGCTTCATTGTGGTACATAGCTCACTTGGCCTCCGAAGTACTCCAAGGGTTTCAAAAGCCTTGGATTTCTCTTCATCAGTTAGCCAATTTTTTTAGTTTCAATTTGAAATTCCTTGTGATTGTAGTTTTTTTTTTAGCTTTCTAACAAGGTGAGACTTGCTCAATTTGGAGTTGAATTGAATTTTTGGTGAAATTTTGAATACAAGGGAGTTGACTGCCTTTATAGTTGGAATTAGTTTAGTTTAATAAGGCATTTTTTAGTGCCTTATAATTGGATTCAATTGAAATTTTGGGAGCGTTGTCGTGTTGTAACACGAGTATACCGTGAAAATATAAAGAAAGGGGACTTTTATTAATGTTCAGTTACCTCGAATATTGGGAGCAACGACCAACTCCAGTGCAAATACTAAGTGGCCAGGTTCAGTCACCACGTTACAGTCAGCCGGGGCATACTGAAATGCTCCGTTCGATTCCAATAACGGGGGTCAACAGGAAGAGAAAGGACCAATTCACACGACGAGTGAGCCTGGTTCGAAGAGCCAATTGGATCCAATTTCAAGAATCCAATCCGGGTCCTCTTACCGAATATGAGACTTGAATTGGCCGGGCAACCCAATGCAGTCTAATTACGGGAAAATCCAGGTCTTACTACGGGCCTCAACCAATCTGACGTGAAGGACCAATTTGATCCAATTTCGGGAACATCCGGGACTTACTAGTGGACTCTTAGCCAATATGAGACCTGAATTGGTCGGGCGACTCAATGGGGTCCCGATTACGGGGTTTCAATTCTGTTTCAGGCTGTCCTGTTCTCTGTGCCATTTCAGGGAACGTTGTTTTCGGTAAAAAGATCTCTTAAAGATAAAAATGGGGGAGAAAGCTTTGACGGCGAGAGCCAATTTCGGATCCAAGCTCTGACGGTAGGAGCCAATTCCGGATCCAAGACGAAAGATTGAAGAAATTCAGAGGATAAGGTTAGGGGAGAGAATAAGTTTTTGGAGAGTTTTTTTTTGAAGAATCAGAGAGCTAGCTTCATGCTTCGGGCGGGAAAAGAAGACAGAGAATTGGATTTTTTTTCTTCATAGGGTTTTGGGAAGACTGAGGCAATCATTGTTAAAGTCAGTGTTGTAATGGTGTATCAGGATTTTTGATGAAGTGGGTTTGATTACTCTCGACTGTTTTGTGAAATCGAGTTACGTCTGTAATGAAGAGTTAAAAGGGTGTCTATAGGATTGAGTATAGTGAGTGAATGAAATTTATTGGGTTAATCTAGCAAGACAGTCAATGGATACAAGATTGTGAGTATAAAGCGGTATCAAAGATTAGCAGTTTGGGTTGTTCGGGATTCTCTATAACGTCTAGAGACCTCCCGGCTGGGACAAAAAGGACTTCGACAAGCAGTCGAAGGGCATCTGTATAGATTTACATTGTATTCTTGTAGTTGTTTGTATTCCAACAGTCAATAACCGATAAACTGCTTGAATATTGGCGAATCTCCATACTACCTTCTACAGCCAGACGCCCCACACGTTCTCGAGCAGGAAAGCACGTAATACGATAAAAGTGGTGAACCCGACGTAAAAGCTTGAGGTGGAAGGTATTGGATTTTGTTTGATTTTATTTTTATTTTAAGGAAAACGAAAATAAAAATTTTGAAGGATCTTTGGGAGGAGTTTCTGGTGGGGATTCTTTTAAAGAACAAGATATGCACATGGATCCATCTATTGCTAGTATGTTTCAAGCCTTCTCATTATCAATGCAGCAACAGCAAAGCAATAATCGAAAGGAAGCTTTGGCAACCAAAGCATTGCAAGTAGTTGTCAATAAAATTGATCAATTTGATGAGATGAATATTTCAAGGTATTTAAGATGTTATGTTTGTGAAATGGAATTAAATCGGGTTTCTGAGAAGAAAATGGTTGAATTATTTGGACTTGCCACGATACCGGAGATAAGAGACCACATTACATCTATTACGGATCGTTATGGGAATTTATGGGAGGTTTTTTCACATACATTGAAAGACGAATATTTCTTGGAAGATGCTGATAGCGTTACTAAGAAGTTGTTTCTGGAATGGATTGAACGGCCCAATAAGGATTTGCAAGCAACAGAGCTACTAAGGAAATTTGAGAGGTAGTACTCTCAATTATCAAAGGTAGAAAAATTGACATTGGAGCCGAACAAAGTTGATCTATTTCTTCAAGCTGCTGATGGAGAATTGCAATGGAAGTTAGAACTCCTTCTTGAAGACAAAGAAGAAGATGAAGGATTGACAACGAAGTGGAAGAACGTTGAAGATGCGATGGGATTGCTTACAAAAAGAGAAAGGAGGAAGGATAGGAGCAATATTCCGAAAACAGTACAAGCACCCACAGCTCCAGTATGTACAACACCACCAACAATGCCTACAGTTCAACCTTCGACATCTTTATCAAAGAAAGCAGATATGGAGATGGAAGAAATTATACGAGGAATGCAAGATCTTCAAATCAAATTGGCAAGACTTGAAGAGAATACTTCTATAAATAATTTGAAGAATGTTTCAAAACAAGGATACGTACAAAGATGTATTTGGTGTGATGATGCTTCACACACTAGAAAAGATTGCAATGAATTTAATAATATGATACGGCAGGGAGTTATTTGCTGGAAAGATGTGAAGATAGCATTGAAAGATAGGGATGGTCTTCTTCAAACCAATTTTGGCAAGGGAGGAATGAGAGCATTGGTTCAAGATTACCTAAAAGACCATGAAACAGCAGCACGAGAAAGTACAAGTTATGGTGCTAGAATAGATGATGACCTTGGTGGAAGTACGAAAACTAGTGAGTTTTGGGCTTCTGCCGTTTCTACAATTCAAGAAGGGAAATTACCTCGAGAAGCGTTATTGAGGACTGCAGCTACAATATGAGGTGCAACAGGTTGGGAGGATCCTGTTGAGTCTCTTTCAGTTCATGCATACATTGCTAAGAGCCAACATGAAGCTTTGATGGAAGAAAAGAGACGAGGAAATTTTGATGATACTAGAAAAGGAAATTCTTGTAAGAGGCAAACTCGAGGAGACAAGGTTCGGGAGGCAGCTTCACAAGAATTGCCTGTAAAGGATACCTCAGTATCATTAGGAGAAAAAACAAAGGAGACAAAAGATAAAGGCAAATAAATTGCTTATAAGCTACTTTCTGACATTGAAGCGGCAACAAATTTGAAAGCGGTGTTGGAAGAACGTATATTAAATGCTAAGGTGGAATTCACATTGAAAGAAGTCTTGAGAATTGCAAAGAAAGAATTTCATGATGTTATCATTGACAGCATTAAGCGAAAGAGGCAATTAATGGGCGAAACTAGAATGAGTCATGCTATTGATGCAAGAATATATAGAGATGAAGAAGAGATTGATATTGGTTACAAGCAACCAACAAATGAAAAGAATGGGTATCATCAACGAGTACATTTCGAAGATTCTAGTGACAAGGAAATGGAAACTTTGAGCCATTATACTTGAAAGTATTAGGCAAGGGCAACTACTGAGGTATTGGTGAAAGTAGGTGATATAGAAGAATCAATAGTTGCTTTAGTCGACCATGGTTCTGAAATAAATCTCATGTCTAAAGATCTTTATAAGAAGCAAAAATGGCCAATTGATATGGAACATGGATGGGTAATACGAGCAGCTAATAACACACGAGGCGAATTATATGGAGCTTGTCCAGATGTCAAAATTCGGATTGGGGATGTTGCAACGGAGCAACATTTCTTTGTTCAGGATACAACGTCTTATCCGTTGATTTTAGGACAACCTTATATTACAGCAATTCGGATGGAAACAAAAGTATTTGACGATGGTTCTGCTTATGCAAGGATATGTAGCGAAGATGGGAGGAAAGCTATATAATTTCTAACAATACCTCCTAACCATGAACGGAATCGAGATAGGTTGAGGGAGAAACCATTGCCAAAGATTGTTGAAGGATTTAAGGATTTTGGGGAGGTACCACTATAAAGCGAGATTATGGAGGTACAAAAGAGGAGGTACTCTCGCGAGATGAAGGTGCCTTTGATGCGAATTTTATTGGTATATTAGAGAATGGAAATATTATGTATAAGAAAGTTGATATTTTTAAAAGAAAAGAAAGAAAAAGATTATATGATATTGAAGGACAATTATGCAAGTTAGGTACATTGCAAGTTGATGAGAGGATTTTAGGTGTTTATGAAGAAAATGGACAGGAAGATTCATTGGAATTAATTACATCTATTGAGTTAGGGGATAATGATAAGATTGTTGAGATTCATTCAAGAGAGGTTTATATCATACTTGAATCTTTTCAAGTACCAAAAGTCACTATAGAGACGAGATATAAAACGGCAGATAAGAAGGTAAAGCCTGTTGCCGGACCATTACCAGAAGATTCTAAAGAATAAATGGGAGAAGCATCAAAAGAAGCAAGTTTAAGAGATCCAATGAGTATTGGACATCAGTTTACTAAAGAGACTTTTGAAGAATTGAAGATTGGTTCTGATGGTTCTTTATTGCCGGAGGAAATTACTTGCTTCAAAAAGATGTTGGCTAAACAAGGTAGATCGTTTGCTTTCGAATCTCATGAAATTGGGTGTGTGGATCCAAATATTATAACACCTATGGTTATCTTCACTGTACCACATGTACCTTGGAATCTAAGACTGATTCCAGTACCGAGGGCACATTTACCTTAATTGGTGGAACTATTAAAAGAAAAGATAAAGATGAAAATATTGGAACCCTCGTTTGCACCGTATTCTAGTCGATGGTTTACGGTACCTAAGAAGAATGGGTCACTACGGTTTATTCAAGATATGCAACCGGTGAATGCTGTAACTGTCAGAAATGCAGGAATTGGACCTATTGTGGATGAATTTGCTAAGGCGTTTGCTGGAAGGGTGATCTATTCAATGGGTGACTTGTATTCAGGTTATGATCAATTTCAACTTGCTGAAGGAAGTAGAGATATGACAACAATGAGGACACCACTTGGATTGGTTAAAATGTGCACTCTTCCTCAAGGCGCGACCAACTCAGTTGCGCATATGATGAATGGGATGAATAAGGTATTGAGAGATTTTATTCCGGAAAAGACTATGCCTTTTCTGGATGATGTTCCTATAAAAGGGTGCAGAGAAAGAGACAAGGATGAAACTTTAGATATGAGGGGGTGTCACAAATATGTTGTTGATCATATACAAGATTGTGAAAAGATTTTAACTCGGCTTGGAGAAGTTCATCTTACATTATCAGGTATGAAGTCCGTATTTGGAGTACGAGAGGTTGTGATTGTTGGACATTTATGTAGATCTTACGAAAGAAAACCAGATCCGACTAAAGTTGATGCAATTGGAAGGATGAAAGAGGATTGTGATTCTTTAACAGAGGTTCATAGGTTTTTGGGTGCATGTGTATTTTATCGAATCTGGATCCCTCATTATGCTTACATAGCGGATCCATTATATGAACTGTTACGCAAGGGTTACCGATTTAAATGGGAAGAAAGGCATATTCAGGCAATGCAAAGATTGAAGAAATTATTGATGTCACCTCCAATATTGAGGAAGGTTGATTCTAAGTGCAATAGACCAGTGTTTCTTACTGTGGACGCTAGTCCAATTGCCATTGGATGGGCAGTGGGTCAAGATGATTCAAGTGAGAATAGATTTGCAGTTCGAAATTTAGCTAAAGTTTTAAGTATTTGTCAGCGTGCATATTCGCAAGTCAAAAGAGAGTTTTTGCTTGAAGATGTCATTTGCCGCTATGGATGCGTAGGAAAAATCACTGCAGATCGTGGAGAATTAAATGCACAAGAAGCTCGTAAGTTCTTTGAAAGATGTGGAGTTAAACTATCACTGACTACTGCTTATAATCCAGAAAGGAATGCAAAAAGGGAATGCGGTCACCCACCTATTGTGAAAGCATTAGTTAAAGCTTGTAATGGGAAAGTTAAAGAGTGGCCATGGCTTTTGTCATTTGCATTATGGGCTGATCGAACAACACATAGTTCGGTGACAGGATATATGCCAGTAGAACTTATGACAGGTCAAAAACCAATTATGCCGATTGAAGAAAAGGTACTTACTTAGAGTACGCTACCATGGGAAGATGGATTGACAAGAGAAGAACTTCTGGCTATTAGGATTCGACAATTGGAGCAAAGATCGGAAGATGTCCAAATAGCATTGGAAAGGTTAAAAAGAGCAAGGTTACAAAACAAGGCACAATTCGATAAGCAACATCGATTGAGACCAAAAGCAATGGAGGAAGGTTACTGGGTACTTGTTTATGACAATAGTCTAGATAATCAACATAATACTTTGCGAAAATTTTCAAAACGTTGGTTTGGGCCATATGTGATAACAACAGTTCATGATAGTGCGACTTACTCGTTACGGAAGTTAGATGGTACAAAATTAAAAATACATATTGCAGAGAAACGAGTAAAAATATTTAAACGAAGACATGCAGAGATGAATATGGAAGACCATAATAAAGGTTTAGAAATTCAGCAGCAAAAAGATGAAAGTGATTTGGATAATAAAGGTAACGAAGACGAACAGGACAAAGACGTAGAGGATATATTCTGAATCAAACAGCAATTGGGTAAATTGGCGCATACCGGAGGATGTATAGGTTCAGAGGGGGTGGATGTCGTATTGTAACACGAGTATACCGTGAAAACATAAAGAAAGGGGACTTTTATTAATGTTCAGTTACCTCGAATATTGGGAGCAACAACCAACTCCGGTGCAAATATTGAGTGGCCAGGTTCAGTCACCCCGTTACAGTCAGCCGGGGCATACTGAAATGCTCCATTCGATTCCAATAATGAGAGTCAGCATGAAGAGAAAGGACCAATTCACACGACGGGTGAGCTTGGTTCGAAGAGCCAATTGGATCCAATTTCAAGAATCCAATCTGGGTCCTCTTACCCAATATGAGACTTGAATTGGCCGGGCAACCCAATGCAGTCTAATTACGGGAAAATCCAGGTCTTACTACAGGCCTCAGCCAATCTGATGTGAAGGACCAATTTGATCCAATTTCGGGAACATCTTGGACTTACTACTGGACTCTTAGCCAATATGAGACCTGAATTGGTCGGGCGACTCAATGTGGTCCCGATTACGGGGTTTCAATTCTGTTTCAGGCTGTCCTGTTCTTTGTGCCATTTCAAGGAACGTTGTTTTCGGTAAAAAGATCTCTTAAAGATAAAAACGGGGGAGAAAGCTCTGATGGCGAGAGCCAATTTTGGATCCAAGCTCTGACGGTGGGAGCCAATTCTGGATCCAAGATGGAAGATTGAAGAAATTCAAAGGATAAGATTAGGAGAGAGAATAAGTTTTTGGGGAGTTTTTTTTTGAAGAATCAGAGAGCTAGCTTCATGCTTCGGGCGGGGAAAGAAGACAGAGAATTGGATTTTTTTTCTTCATAGGGTTTTGGGAAGATTGAGGCAATCGTTGCTGAAGTCAGTGTTGTAATGGTGTATCGGGATTTTTAATGAAGTGGGTTTGATTACTCTTGACTGTTTTGTGAAATCGAGTGACGTCTGTGATTGAAGAATTAAAAGGGTGTCTATAGGATTAAGTATGCGGAGTGAATGAAATTTATTGGGTTAATCTAACAAGACAGTCAGTGGATACAAGATCGTGAGTATAAAGCGGTATCGAAGATTAGCAGTTTGGGTTGTTCGGGGTTCTCTGTAACCTCTAGAGACCTACCGGCTGGAGCAAAAAGGACTTCGACAAGCAGTCGAAGGGCATCCGTATAGATTTACGGTGTATTCTTGCAGTTGTTTGTATTCCAATAGTCAATAACCGATAAACTGCTTGAATATTGGCGAATCTCCATACTACCTTCTACAGCCAGACGCGCAGCACGTTCTCGAGCAGGAAAGCATGTAATACGACAGTGCCAAGCTTAGTAAGCTAAGCTTTGAAAGGTATAAGTTCTACTAGATTTGAAGAAAATTTGGATTTTTAGAAATTTCTAAGTGAAGGGAGTCGGTCACCATGACAATTTAGATCACTCAACTTCAAAGGAGCAATTTTCATGACTAGATTATTAGATTACAACGAGATTTGTTGAATGAAGAACATCTTTAAGTTAATCCTGTAATGAATTAAGAATCACTCAATTTAAAGCTAGTTACAACTTGTCATATCCACAATCTTCCATCTTTAAATTAATGAATAAATAAAGCATGCAAATCAAATCTTAGAAGATATACTTCAAGCATTTATAGCGGTGTCTTGTTGTAACACGAGTATACCGTGAAAATATAAAGAAAGAGAAATTTTATTAATATTTCTTTACCTCGAATATTGGGAGTAACGACCAATTCCAATACAAATACTGAGTGGCCAGGTTCAGTCACCCCGTTACAATCAGCCGAGGCATACTCAAATGCTCCATTCGATTCCAATAACGGGAGTCAACAGGAAGGGAATGGACTAATTCAACGACGGGTGAGCCTGGTTCGAAGAGCCAATTGGATCCAATTTCAAGACATCCAATCCAGGTCCTATTACGGGCCTCTTACCCAATATGAGACCTGACTTGGTCGGGCAACCCAATGTGGTCCAATTACGGGAATATCCAGGTCTTATTACGGGCCTCTTAGCCAATATGAGACCTGAATTGGTCGGGCGACTCAATGTGGTCCTGATTACGGGACTCCGATTTCGTTTCAGGCTGTTCCATCCTTTGTGCCATTCCGGGAACGTCCTTTCGGTAAAAGGATCTCTTAAAGGTAAAACCGGAGGAGAAAGCTCTGACGATGGAGCCAATTCCAGATTCAAGACGAAAGATTGAAGAATTTCAGAGGCTAGGGTTTGAGAGAGAGGAGAATTAGGGTAAAAAAAGAGGATATGTTAAGAAATGGAAGGGGAGAGAAGAATTTTTTTAGAAGGATCAGAGAGCGAGCTTCATGCTTCGAGAGGAGAAAAAAGACAGAGAATTGAGGATTTTTTTTTCTTCATAGGGTTTTGGGAAGACTGAGGCAATCGTTGCTGAATAGTCGAAGTATTGTACTGGAATTGGGATTTTTAATGAAGTGGGTGTGATTGCTCTTGACTGTTTTGTGAAATCGAGTTACGTCTGTGATTGAAGAATTAAAAGGGTGTCTATAGGATTGAGTATGCGGAGTGAATGAAATTTATTGGGTTAATCTAACAAGACAGTCAGTGGATACAAGATCGTGAGTATAAAGCAGTATCGAAGATTAGCAGTTTGGATTGTTCGGGATTCTCTATAACGTCTAGAGACCTTCCGGCTATAGCAAGGACTTCGACAAGCAATCAAAGGGCATCCATATAGATATATGGTGTACTCTTGCAGTTGTTTGTATTCCAACAGTCACTAACCGATAAACTGCTTGAATATTGGCGCATCTCCATACTACCTTCTACAACCAGATGCGCGACGCATTCTCGAGCAGAAAAGCACGTAATACGACAAAAGTGGTGAACCCAACGTGAAAGCTTGAGGTAGAAGGTATTGGATTTCGTTTGATTTTATTTTTATTTTATGGAAAACGAAAATAAAAATTTTGAAGGATCTTTGGGAAGAGTTTCTGATAGGGGTTCTTCTAAAGGACAAGGTATGCACATGGATCCGTCTATTGCTAGTATGTTTTAAGTCTTCTCATTATCAATGTAGCAATTACAAAGCAATGATCGAAAGGAAGCTTTGGCAACCAAAGCATTGCAAGAAGTGGTGAATAAAATTGATCAATTTGATGGAAGGAATATTTCAAGGTATTTAAGATGTTATGTTCGTGAAATGGAATTAAATCGGGTTTCTGAGAAGAAAATGGTTGAATTATTTGGACTTGCTATGATACCAAAGATAAGAAACCATATTACATCGATTACGGATCGTTATGGGAATTCATGGGAGGTTTTTTCACATGCATTGAAAGACGAATATTTCTTGGAAGATGCTGATCGCGTTACTAAGAAGTTGTTTCTGGAATGGATTGAACGGCCCAATAAGAATTTGCAAGCAATAGAGCTACTAAGGAAATTTGAGAGGCAGTACTCTCAATTATCAAAGGTAGAAAAATTGAAATTGGATTCGAACAAAGTTGATCTATTTCTTTAAGCTGCTGATCAAAAATTGTAAGGGAAATTAGAACTCCTTCTTGAAGACAAAGAAGAAGATGAAGGATTGACAACAAAGTGGAAGAACGTTGAAGATGCGGTGGGGTTGCTTACAAAAAGAGAAAGGAGGAAGGATAGGAGCAATATTCTAAAAACAGTACAAGCACCCAAAGCTCCAGTACGTACAACACCACCAACAATGCCTATAGTTCAACCTTCGACATCCTTATCAAGGAAAGCAGATATGGGAATGGAAGAAATTATATGAGGAATGCGAGATCTTCAAATCAAATTGGCAAGACTTGAAGAGAATACTTCTACAAATAATTCAAAGAATGTTTCAAAACAAGGATATGTACAAAGATGCATTTGGTGTACTGATGCTTTATACACTAGGAAAGATTCTAATGAATTTAATAATATGATACAGCAAGGAATTATTTGCTGGAAAGATGGGAACATAACATTAATAGATAGGGAGGATCTTCTTCAAATCAATTTTGGCAAAGCAGGAATGAGAGCATTGGTTCAAGATTACTTAAAAGAGCATGAAACAGCAGCACGAGAAAGTCAAAGTTATGATGCTAGAGTAGATGATGACCTTGGTAGAAGTACGAAAACTAGTGAGTTTTGGGCTTCTGTCGTTTCTATAATGCAAGAAGGGAAATTACCTCGAGAAGCATTGTGGTAATGTAAGACGAGTATACCATGAAAATATAAAGAAAGGGGACTTTTATTAATGTTCAGTTACCTGATATTAGTAGCAACGATCGATTTCAGTGCAAATACTGAGAGGCTAGGTTCAGTCACCCCGTTACAGTCAGCCGCGGCATACTGAAATGCTCCGTTCGATTCCAATAATGAGAGTCAGCAAGAAGAGAAAGGACCAATTCAACGATGGGTGAGCCTGGTTCGAAGAGCCAATTAGATCCAATTTCAAGACATCCAATCCGGGGCCTCTTAGCGAGTATGAGACCTGAATTGGTCAGGCGACTCAATGTTGTCCCGATTATGGGGCTCCGATTCCGTTTCAGGCTGTTCCATCCTTCGTGGTATTCCGGGAACGTCCTTTTGGTAAAAAGATCTCTTAAAGGTAAAAACAGAGGAGAAAGCTCTGACGGCAGGAGCCAATTTCGGATCTAAGACGAAAGATTGAAGAAATTCAGAAACTAGGCTTTGAGAGAGGGGAGAATTAGGATAAAAAGGGAGGATAGGTTAAGAAATGGAAGGAGAGAAAAGAAGTTTTTTTAGAAGGATCAGAGAGGGAGCTTCATGCTTCGAGAGGGGAAAAAAGACAAAGAATTGAGGGGTTTTTTTTCTTCATAGGATTTTGGGAAGACTGAGGCAATCGTTGCTGAACAGTCGAAGTGTTGTACTGGTGAATCGGGATTAAAATGAAGTCGGTGTGATTGCTCTTGATTGTTATGTGAAATCGAACTATATCTGTAAAGAAGAATTAAAAGGGTGTCTATAGGATTTATGCGGAGTGAATGAAGTTTATTGGATTAATCTAACAAGACAGTCAGTGGATACAAGATCGTGAGTATAAGTGGTATCGAAGATTAGCGGTTTGGGGTGTTCGGGGTTCTCTGTAACGTCTAGAGACCTACCGGCTAGGGCAAAAAGGATTTTGGCGAGCAGTCGAAGGACATCCGTATAGATTTATGATTTATTCTTGTAGTTGTTTATATTTCAACAGTCAAAAACCGATAAATTACTTGAATATTAGCGAATTTCTATACTACCTTCTACAGTCAGACGCCCGACGCGTTCTCCAGCAGGAAAGCACGTAATACGACAAAAGTGGTAAACCCAACGTGAAAGCTTGAGGTAGAAGGTATTGGATTTCGTTTGATTTTATTTTTATTTTATGGAAAACGAAAATAAAAATTTTGAAGGATCTTTGGGAAGAGTTTCTGATAGGGGTTCTTCTAAAGGACAAGGTATGCACATGGATCCGTCTGTTGCTAGTATGTTTTAAGTCTTCTCATTATCAATGTAGCAACTGCAAAGCAATGATCGAAAGGAAGCTTTGGCAACCAAAGCATTGCAAGAAGTGGTCAATAAAATTGATCAATTTGATGGAAGGAATATTTCAAGGTATTTAAGATGTTATGTTCGTGAAATGGAATTAAATCGGATTTCTGAGAAGAAAATGGTTGAATTATTTGGACTTGCCACGATACCAAAGATAAGAAACCATATTACATCGATTACGGATCATTATGGGAATTCATGGGAGGTTTTTTCACATGCATTGAAAGACGAATATTTCTTGGAAGATGTTGATCGCGTTACTAAGAAGTTGTTTCTGGAATGGATTGAATGGCCCAATAAGAATTTGCAAGCAACAGAGCTACTAAGGAAATTTGAGAGGCAGTACTCTCAATTATCAAAGGTAGAAAAATTGACATTGGAGCCGAACAAAGTTGATCTATTTCTTCAAGCTGCTGATGGAGAATTGTAATGGAAGTTAGAACTCCTTCTTGAAGACAAAGAAGAAGATGAAGGATTGACAACAAAGTGGAAGAACGTTGAAGATGCGATGGGATTGCTTACAAAAAGAGAAAGGAGGAAGGATAGGAGCAATATTCCGAAAACAGTACAAGCACCCACAGCTCCAGTATGTACAACACCACCAACAATGCCTACAGTTCAACCTTCGACATCTTTATCAAAGAAAGCAGATATGGAGATGGAAGAAATTATACGAGGAATGCAAGATCTTCAAATCAAATTAGCAAGACTTGAAGAGAATACTTCTATAAATAATTTGAAGAATGTTTCAAAACAAGGATACGTACAAAGATGTATTTGGTGTGATGATGCTTCACACACTAGAAAAGATTGCAATGAATTTAATAATATGATACGGCAGGGAGTTATTTGCTGGAAAGATGGGAAGATAGCATTGAAAGATAGGGATGGTCTTCTTCAAACCAATTTTGGCAAGGGAGGAATGAGAGCATTGGTTCAAGATTACCTAAAAGACCATGAAACAGCAGCACGAGAAAGTACAAGTTATGGTGCTAGAATAGATGATGACCTTGGTGGAAGTACGAAAACTAGTGAGTTTTGGGCTTCTGCCGTTTCTACAATTCAAGAAGGGAAATTACCTCGAGAAGCGTTATTGAGGACTGCAGCTACAATACGAGGTACAACAGGTTGGGAGGATCCTGTTGAGTCTCTTTCAGTTCATGCATACATTGCTAAGAGCCAACATGAAGCTTTGATGGAAGAAAAGAGACAAGGAAATTTTGATGATACGAGAGAAGGAAATTCTTGTAAGAGGCAATCTCGAGGAAACAAGGCTCGGGAGGCAGCTTCACAAGAATTACCTGTAAAGGATACCTCAGCATCATTAGAAGAAAAAACAAGGGAGACAAAAGATAAGAGCAAATCAATTGCTTATAAGCTACTTTCTGACATTGAAGCGGCAACAAATTTGAAAGCGGTGTTGGAAGAACGTATATTAAATACTAAGGTGGAATTCACATTGAAAGAAGTTTTGGAAATTACAAAGAAGAAGTTTCATGATGTTATCATTGACAACATTAAGCGAAAGAGGCAATTAATGGGTGAAACTAGAATGAGTCATGCTATTGATGCAAGAATATATAAAGATGAAGAAGAGGTTGATATTGGTTACAAGTAACTAACAAATGAAAAGAATGGGTATAATCAACGAGTACGTTTCGAAGATTATAGTGATAAGAAAATGGAAACTTTGAGCCATTATATTCGAAAGCATTGGGCAAGGGCAACTATTGAGGTATTGGTGAAAGTAGGAGATATAGAAGAATCAATTGCTACTTTAGTCGACTATGGTTCTGAAATAAATCTCATGTCTAAAGATCTTTATAAGAAGCAAAAATGGCCAATTGATATGGAATATGGATGGGCAATTCGAGCAACTGATAACACATAGGGCAAATTATATGGAGCTTTTCCGGATGTCAAAATTTGGATTGAGGATGTTGCGACGGAGCAACATTTCTTTGTTCAAGATACAACGTCTTATCCGTTGATTTTAGGAAAATCTTATATTACGGCAATACGGATGGAAACAAAATTATTTGACGATGGTTTTGCTTATGCAAGGATATGGAGCGAAGATGGGAGGAAAGCTGTACAATTTCTAACAGTACCTCCTAACCATGAACGGAATCAAGATAGGTTAAGGGAGAAACCATAGCCAAAGATTATTGAAGGATTTAAGGATTTTGAGGAGGTACTACTGTAAAGCGAGGTTATGGAGGTACAAAAGAGGAGGTATTCTCGCGAGATGAAGGTACCTTTGATGCGAGTTTTATTAGTATTTTGGAGAATGGAAATATTATGTATAAGAAAGTTGATGATTTTAAAAGAAAAGAAAGAAAAAGATTATATGATATTGAAGGAGAATTAAGCAAGTCAGGTACGCAGCAAGAAGATGAAAGTCATTTAGATAATGAAGGTGACGAAGATGAACTGGACAAAAACGTAGAGAATATATTCTAAATCAAACAGCTATTGGGTAAATTGGTGCATACGGGAGGATGCACAAGTTCAGAGGGGGTAGATGTCATATTGTTATACAAGTATACCGTGAAAATATAAAGAAAGGGGACTTTTATTAATGTTCAGTTATCTCGAATATTGGTAGCAATGACCAATTCCAGTGCAAATACTGAGAGGTTAGGTTCAGTCACCCTGTTACAGTCAGCCGGGGCATACTGAAATGCTCCATTCGATTCCAATAATGGGAGTCAGCAGGAAGAGAAAGGACCAATTCAACGACGGGTGAGCCTGGTTCGAAGAGCCAATTAGATCCAATTTCAAGACATCCAATCCGGGGCCTCTTAGCCAATATGAGACCTGAATTGGTCGGGCGACTCAATGTTGTCCCGATTATGGGGCTCCGATTCCGTTTCAGGCTGTTCCATCCTTTGTGCTCTTCTGGGAACGTCCTTTTGGTAAAAAGATCTCTTAAAGATAAAAAGAAAGGAGAAAGCTCTGACGGCGGGAGCCAATTTTGGATCTAAGACGGAAGATTGAAGAAATTCAGAGGCTAGGATTTGAAAGACGGGAGAATTAGGGTTAAAGGGGAGAATATGTTAAGAAATGGAGGGTGGAGAGAATAAGTTTTTGAGAAGGATCGGAGAGCTAGCTTCATGCTTTGCGGAAGAAAAGACAGAGAATTGGGTTTTTTTTCTTCATAGGATTTTGGGAAGACTGAGGCAATCGTTGCTGAAGTCAGTGTTGTACTGGTGAATCGGGATTTTAATGAAGTGGGTGTGATTACTCTTGACTGTTTTGTGAAATCGAGTTACGTCTGTGATGAAGAATTAAAAGGGTGTCTATAGGATTGAGTATGCGGAGTGAATGAAATTTATTGGATTAATCTAAGAAGACAGTCAGTGGATATAAGATCGTGAGTATAAGCGGTATCGAAGATTAGCAGTTTGGATTGTTCGGGGTTCTCTGTTATGTCTAGAGACTTACCAACTGGGATAAAAAGGACTTCGGCGAGTAGTCAAAGGACATCCGTATAGATTTATGGTATATTCTTGCAGTTGTTTATATTCCAACAGTCAAAAACTGATAGACTGCTTGAATATTAGCGAATCTCCATACTACCTTCTACAGCCAGACGCCTGGTGCGTTCTTGAGCAGAAAAGCACATAATACGACAGCATTATTGAGGACTGTAACTACAATACGAGGTGCAACAAGTTGGGAGGATCCTGTTGAGTCTCTTTCAGTTCATGCATACATTGCTAAGAGCCAACATGAAGCTTTGATGGAAGAAAAGAGACGAGGAAATTTTGATGATATGAAAGAAGGAAATTCTTCTAAGAGGCAAACTTGAGGAGACAAGGCTCGGGAGACAGCTTCACAAGAATTGCCTATAAAGGATACCTCAGCATCATTGAAAGAAAAAATAAGGGAGACAAAAGATAAGAGCAAATCAATTGCTTATAAGCTACTTTCTGACATTGAAGCGGCAACAAATTTGAAAGCGGTGTTGGAAGAACGTATATTAAACGCTAAGGTGGAATTCACATTGAAAGAAGTTTTGGGAATTACAAAGAAGGAGTTTCATGATGTTATCATTGACAGCATTAAGCGAAAGAGGCAATTAATGGGCGAAATTGGAATGAGTCATGCTATTCATGCAAGAATATATAAAGATGAAGAAGAGGTTGATATTGGTTACAAGTAACCAACAAATGAAAAGAATGGGTATAATCAACGAGTACGTTTCGAAGATTATAGTGATAAGGAAATGAAAACTTTGAGCCATTATATTCGAAAGTATTGGGCAAGAACAACTATTGAGGTATTGGTGAAAGTAAGAGATATAGAAGAACCAATAGTTGCTTTAGTCGACTATGGTTCTGAAATAAATCTCATGTCTACAGATTTTTATAAGAAGCAAAAATGGCCAATTGATATGGAACATGGATGGGCAATACGAGGAGCTAATAACACACGGGGCGAATTATATGGAACTTGTCCAGATGTCAAAATTTGGATTGAGGATGTTGCGACGGAGCAACATTTCTTTGTTCAAGATACAACGTCTTATCCGTTGATTTTAGGAAAATCTTATATTACGGCAATACGAATGGAAACAAAAGTATTTGACGATGGTTCTGCTTACGCAAGGGTACGTAGCGAGGATGGGAGGAAAGCTGTACAATTTCTAACAGTACATGCCAACCATGAACGGAATCGAGATAGGTTGAGGGAGAAACCATTGCCAAAGATTGTTGAAGGATTTAAGGATTTTCGGGAGGTACCACTCTAAAGCAAGATTATAGAGGTACAAAAGAAGAGGTACTCTCGCGAGATGAAGGTGCCTTTGATGCCAGTTTTATTGGTATTTTAGAGAATGGAAATATTATGTATAAGAAAGTTGATGATTTTAAAAGAAAAGAAAGAAAAAGATTATATGATATTGAAGAACAATTATACAAGTTAGGTACATTGCAAGATGATAAGAGGATTTTAGGTGTTTATGAAGAAAATGGACTGGAAGATTCATTGGAATTAATTACATCTATTGAGTTAGGGAATAATGATAAGATTGTTGAGATTCATTCAAGAGAGGAATTTGGGCTACTTTTGCTAAACTCAAGGAATGGTATTGGTGGAAAAATATGTATCGAGATGTGCTCTCATTTGTAGAGTCATGTGAAATCTGTCAATCGTATTCTAATATCCGACATCGAGATGGTCTTCATCCTACATATCCTCTAGCTATTCATTTTAAATGGGTTGTTGATTTGATTATTATGCCAGTTGGGTTATGGCAAATGAGATATTTGGTTTTAGCTCATGAAGATTTATCAAATCAAGTAGAAGGAAGAGCATTGAAGACAAAATCTACAGAGGAGATTTGTAGGTTTTTGCTTGAAGATGTCATTTGCCACTATGGATGCGTAGGAAAAATCACTGCAGATTGTGGAGAATTAAATGCACAAGAAGCTTGTAAGTTCTTTGAAAGATGTAGAATTAAACTATCACTGACTACTGCTTATAATCCAGAAAGGAATGTAAAAAGCGAACGCGGTCATCCATCGATTGTGAAAGCATTAGTTAAAGCTTGTAATGGAAAAGTTAAAGAGTAGCCACGGCTTTTGTCATTTGCATTATAGGCTGATCGAACAACACATAGTTCGGTGACAGGATATATGCCAGTAGAACTTATGACAAGTCGAAAACCAATTATGCCGATTGAAGAAAAGGTACTTACTTGGAGTATGCTACCATGGGAAGATGGATTGACAAGAGAAGAACTTCTGGCTATTAGGATTCAAAAATTGGAGCAAAGATCGAAAGATGTGCAGATAGCATTAGAAAGGTTAAAAAGAGCAAGATTACAAAACAAGGCACGATTCGATAAGCAACATCGATTGAGACCTAAAGCAATCGAGGAAGGTGACTGGGTACTTGTTTATGACAATAGTCTGGATAATCAACATAGTACTTTGCGGAAATTTTGAAAACGTTGGTTTGGACCATATGTAGTAACAACTGTTCATGATAATGCGACTTACTCATTACGGGAGTTAGATGGTACAAAATTGAAAATACCAATTCCACGGAAGCGAGTAAAAATATTTAAACAAAGATATGCAGAGATGAATATGGAAGACCTTAATGAAGGTATAGAGATTCCGCAGCAAGAAGATGAAAGTGATTTAGATAATGAAGGTGACAAAGACGAACTAGATAAAGACGTAGAGAATATATTCTAAATCAAACAACAATTGGGTAAATTGGTGCATACCGGAGGATGCACAGGTTCAGAGGGGGTGGATGTCGTATTATAACATGAGTATACCATGAAAATATAAAGAAAGGGGAATTTTATTAATATGTAGTTACCTCGAATATTGGGAGCAATGACCAATTCTAATACAAATACTGAGTGGCCAGGTTCAGTCACCCCGTTACAATCAGCCGAGGCATACTCAAATGCTCCATTCGATTCCAATAACGGGAGTCAACAGGAAGGGAATGGACTAATTCAACGACGGGTGAGCCTGGTTCGAAGAGCCAATTGGATCCAATTTCAAGACATCTAATCCAGGTCCTATTACGGGCCTCTTACCCAATATGAGACCTGACTTGGTCGGGCGACTCAATGTGGTCCTGATTACGGGGCTCCGATTCCGTTTCAGGCTGTTCCGTCCTTTGTGCCATTTCGGGAACGTCCTTTCAGTAAAAGGATCTCTTAAAGGTAAAACCAGAGGAGAAAGCTCTGACGATGGAGCCAATTCCGGATCCAAGACGGAAGATTGAAGAAATTCAGAGGCTAGGATTTGAGAGAGGGGAGAATTAGGGTAAAAGGGGAGGATATGTTAAGAAATGGAAGGGGAGAGAAGAAGTTTTTTAGAAGGATCAGAGAGCGAGCTTCATGCTTCGAGAGGAGAAAAAAGACAGAGAATTGAGGGTTTTTTTTTTCTTCATAGGGTTTTGAGAAGACTAAGGCAATCGTTGCTGAATAGTCAAAGTGTTGTACTGGAATCAGGATTTTTAATGAAGTGGGTGTGATTGCTCTTGACTGTTTTGTGAAATCGAGTTACGTCTGTGATGAAGAATTAAAAGAGTGTCTATAGGATTGAGTATGCGGAGTGAATGAAATTTATTGGGTTAATCTAACGAGACAGTCAGTGGATACAAGATCGTGAATATAAAGCGGTATCGAAGATTAGCAGTTTGGGTTGTTCGGGGTTCTCTGTAACGTCTAGAGACCTACTAGCTAGGGCAAAAAAGATTTTGGCAAGCAGTCAAAGGACATCCATATAGATTTACAATATATTCTTACAGTTGTTTATATTCTAATAGTCAAAAATTGATAAACTGCTTGAATATTAGCGAATCTCCATACTACCTTTTACAGCCAAACGCCCACCGCGTTCTCGAGCAGGAAAGCACGTAATACGACAGCGGTTCACCATGATGACTGGGATGAATATTTGACATTCTTGGAGTTTTCTTACAATGATAGTATTCAAGTAAATAGAAGTCGTTTACCATGTTTTCTTAATACTAATTAGCTTCTAATTATGCCAGCAACTTTTCATAGTCTTATCGGCATTAACAACCCAACAATGGAAGAGTTTATACAACGACTTACAATTACCTTATAGGAAGCAAAGCACTACCTTTTTATCATACAAAATTGATAGAAGCAATATGTGGATAACCACTCGCAATATAAAACCTTTTGGGAGGGTGATCAAGTATTACTTTCCAATGCCAACTTTCCACTTCCTATATCAATCCAAGTTTGTAAGTTGGCATCTTAGTGACTTGGACCTTTTTGCATTTCTATAGTGATTCTTGGTGTTGTATACTACCTTGAGCTTCCGCCACATATTTTGATCCATCTAGTCTTTCATGTTTTGCAACTCAAGGAATTTCATACTAAGACAAAGGCCTTTCTACATTAATACTAACCACTACCAATACTAGTTGTAGTCAATGATCAACAAGATTATGATGTGGAGAATATTTTAGAGCTCTTCTACCTTTGCCATGGCACTAGATGTCTACAACTTTAGTACAAAGTCTTGTGGAAAGGTCATCCCATCCATGGTACAATGTAGAAACTTGCACAGAATCTCATCCATTGCCAAGAAATAATTTAGAGATATCATTAAGAGTAAAAGAAGGACGTTCCGCATTAATAGAAGGAAATTAATTGTAACATGGTATAGATAAGATATTTGTATTATTGACGCATAGAAATAGATAATTGGAACCATGTTTGAGAAGTTTATAGAAGTTTCTAGAATTGAAGCTAGGTTAGTGGGCTATGTAGGATCTACTATAAAATATTTTAAAAAGAGCTTAAGGTAGATATCTAGATAGGGCCTACCAAGGAACATTCTAGAAAGAATTTAGGATAGTTATTTAAGTAGGATCTCCCATTAAAAACATTCTAAAAAGTTCTCAAATGGTTGAACAAAATAAGATTAACGAGGGTCATTTGGATCAAGTATGGTTTCATATCTTTTTTTTTAGTAAACTTTGGTTTTACATCTTCTTGTTCAGTTTTTTTCTATTTTCTTTTGTTGTAGTCTGCTCTGTCCTATATTATAATGAGATTTATGTTGCTGTGTATTAGAAGGGTCTTAAATTTTTGAGATAGTCTGGTCACATTTTAGAGACTTTGTAGCTTTGTAAAGAATTTAGGGATTATAACATTTTTGAGCCAAAAAATATTCTTATTTATGAGGATAATCAAAATACCATTTCTATTACCAAGAATCTTGCACACCATAATCATACAAAGTATTGGGATATAAAACATCATTTTATTAGGCATTGTGTGGAGAAATGACAAATTAGTTTGGAGTATTGACCCATGGAATGGATGGTGGCAGACATCTTCACAAAACCTCTCTTTAGAAATAAGTTTCTAGCTTTTAGGGATATGTTAGGTCTTGTTTTAGTAGAGAATTAAGTCTCACTTCTTCCAAAGGAGGAGTGTTGAATGTCCCATATTATATGTACTGGAAGTTGTGACTTATCCTGCTCTCAACTAAGACCTTGAAAGAACCCTCTTTTTGGCTTCTGGCACATTTTGTTTGCAACTAATGATGTCCATACTACTTTCATAACCTATCCGGTTTAACACACACATACTCCTTCAACTGCCGCTACCGCCGTCCGATGTCGAAGCGCGTAAGTCTGCGATCAACCCGTCTCCTACTCCAGGTCGCTCCGCCAGCCTCTCAATCGTGAAGATGAGCGAGAAAACGTCGCAGGATTCGGAGCTACGTAAACACTAGATGGGATTTATACCTGGGGATACCTCCAGCGTTGCATTCATTCATCTGGATCGATAGTGCTGGAGACGGAGTGCCCATGTATTGCGAAGATGAGTGGATTCGATGTCGAAGGCCACCGAAAAGGCCGCTACAGCAATGCGATGCAGGTATTCCAGCTGGATGGTGGGGAAAGTGCAGCGCAACGGTTAGTTGCCCGCGCTTTGTGTGTGATTGCCAAGGTCTGCGCGTCGGAGCATTGGCTTTCGCAGTGGCGAACGCTCCTGCAGGCGCGCAAAGGCTCTCGGCCATAGGTGTGGAGAGATTCTGTTGCTCTTTGGGTCACCCACGTTGAATCCGATGCCGCTGAAGCCTCGATTCAGATCTGCTTCGGTGGACATACGCGCACTACGCGATGGCTCAATGTGGATCAGGTGCGCGAGGGGCTGCATGGGTGGTGTGCGATATTATCGACCAACCTCGATCCCTTTTCTTCTTCTAGTCGGCACAGTCGGCAATGGACTCGCTGCAAAGTCGCTGCCGACGTCGTTAGCGAAAATCTTCCGCGAAAGAGCGACAGATAGGACTGGGATTCTCGCGTGAACATAGCAACTTGCTCGAGCACTAGAAGAAGAAGAATCGCACAAAAGCTGCAGCAGAAACAGATCTAGATCTCTCCAACTCTGCCAGCGCTGCTCCCAGAGTATCCATAGAGCCACGCTGAAGCTGGTTCCGCTGACACAGCATGGGATTCTGTGAGAACCAACGAGTTCCGCGTACACAAACAACTGCAATTCCTCCAGCCGACAACACAAGCATCTTTCGATTCTACCAAACCTATTTCTCATAGGAAATGTAAATGGCACATTTTCTTTTTTAAACAAAATCCTTCATACCTCGTAACACAGGCTTATATTTTCCAGCCATGTAAATAGAAAAAGAGTTACGAACTTTGGTGGTTATAAGATGTCTGGTATACAAAACGTTGAAAAGCAATGGCATCGTTAATATTCGATTAGTCTATTTGAAAGTGTTGGGTTTTACAGAAACTTCTGCAGAAATCATGCTGTTTTTCATTACACATTTTATAGGCATAATACAAAATACTGAATGCTTGCCCAACGTCGTTACTAAACACAGCACAACTTTCGTTTGCTAGGCTGTGAAGTTTGATATTTCCTAAAAACCATGATTGGGTTCAATAAGCAGGTGTGTGACTTCACCACATGAATTTCATTATCAAATCTTGTTGGAGCCAAAAACATATTCTGTATATTCTATCTCATTATAGTAGATGACTTGCTAAAATTGAGATTGTACAAAAAAGACCCATGATAGCTTTAATTTCCAGCGTACGATTTGTTTCTGCAGTAATGGCATGAAAGACGTAAGACATTGAGTATTTTTTTTTCTTTTTTTCTTTTTTTTTCCCTGTCTAATTTCATGAATTCATATCAATGACAGGCCATGTAATTTTTTCGCATAAAATGAAAGTACATTTGGACGTACACACATGAGTTATTATAAATGTAAGTATTTAAAAGTTCATTTTTCTCATTTTTTTAATTTTTTACAGATCGATAGTCATTTTAATATTAAAAAAATTTATTGAAAAATTGTACTATTCTCTCAGGAGCTCAATAGCCCATGTACATCTTACAAATTAATTGATTTTCAGTTGCACATAGAATGAATTCTAACACTACACAGATTAGTTCAACAATGACATTTGCAATCATCACAGTCATCGAGAATCAGCCACATATTCATCACCGCTGAATTGAATTCTTTAAAAACAAAATTGCTTATCTGTTATTTTTATTTAAAAAAAACCATAAATTTAACGTGGGAATTCAAGAACACAGAATACACAATTGTATTTGAACTTACACACACACACACATCCACAACAGTAATTTTAAAAATACAAAAAACATGTTATAATAAATAAATGCTCTGATGTTAAAAGATAATATCTAGTTTGATATAAAGAAATGTGATAAAGTAATTCAATGCTTGTCAAAGAAAGATTATGGTTCTCAAGTACTACATTCCTACAGCACATTTACATTATTAGTGCTAATAAATGCATATACATGTATACACACTCTGAAAGTAGACCCATTTAGCTTGCTGAATTCTGAAAAAAGGTTCATTAGGTAGTATAAATCATTATCATAGATGGAGTATCATATCACAATATCATTGCAGATATTGTGAAATTTTGATATGTGATTGATAGAGTATTTTCAAATATTCCAATTCATGATTTTTTCCAGATATTTCAAAGAATTTTGCAATATTCCTAACCAATTTTTTTAATTAATTTCAAAAAAATTGATGCTGGTTGACAAATGTTTCAAAAACTCATCAACAAGAACATTCAGAAAATTTAGCCAATCACATATCAACTAGAGTCTTGTCAATTATGGAATTAACTAAAGATTATAGCTACCTTTGTATCAGTTAATCGATCAGGAAGTTTTAAGGACAGACGTCAATTTTTTATTTACTTAAAGAGTGAATATATATATATATATATATATAGATAATCATGTCAGCATATTCATATTTTGCAAACCATCATCTATTTCAGGAATGAAATACTATATAAATGTGCAGTCATTTATAAATATTTTTTAAACAAAATAAGTCTGAGTTACTGTAAATTCCAAAACATCACATTCTTCTTTAACTTGATGTGTTAATATGAAGACGTGTATTTTTAGAAACAACATACAAAGACGTAGCTTCTTTTTTCTTTTTTTGTAATACAACTAATAATGAACAGTATGGAATATTATACAAATGTGAAAAATCATGTAATGGAATGCACATGTAATGAAGTAAATAAACATAATATATTACCAAGGTGCAGCCCAGTGGGAGTTAATTCACAGATAATAAAATACAACCACAAATTTTCCATTTGGAAGACAAGTCATTAAAATTTCCAAATTACCCATATTTGGAAAAGTGTTCCAGAACTTCACTACGCACAAAAATGATTTATTGCTATGATCAGAAGTACATAAAATGGTGTAACAACAAAAATAGTCCAGATGGAGCAACCATTATGTGTGTAGCACTAGTTCATTGGACGTGTTTAGGTATGTATTGAAAGCCACTTCCTAATTTGATTCATTTTAATGCACTTAACCAGCATTACCTTGATTCCTACTATACTACTTGTTTGCATAATGCTAGAATATTTCTAATGCTCGATTAGTCTGAACCATGGAATTAAAGACAAAATTTGTGGTTAAACGAGGGGTGAGTTCCATGACATCCAAATTAAACCAAATTCCATCTAACATGCAAGTCCATGCCAACAAGAGAATCCATTTGTATAATTTCATCCAACAAGAAAATCCATCATGCATTGACATTCATCCACATTCATCGACTAATGCAATAGGCATATGTTCAAAATCGACAAAGAATGGAACTACTGGATGGCGTCAGAGAAGGAGGGGGTTTCGACCAATAGTAGAGAGGGAAAAAAAGGGAGGGAGGATCAAGTAGGATTGGTGAGGAACAAGTGAAGGGGCTTGGTTATATCGACAACTTCGCTGCTAATTGGAATTTGAGGAATGCTACTAATGTGGCAAGTGGGGCCCTTTCAGAGACAATACAACGTGAATATCTAGAAAAATTCTGTGCCATTGGGCAGAGGAATGTCACATAAGTATAATATTCCATACTGTTCATTATTAGTTATATTACAAAAAAAGGAAAAAAAAAAAAAAAAAAAAAAAAATCTACATCTTTGTATATTGTTTCTAAAAAATACACGCCTTCATATTATCACATCAAGTTAAAGAAGAATGTGATGTTTTGGAATTTACAGTAACTCAGACTTATTTTGTTGAAAAAAATATTTATAAATGACTGCACATTTATATAGTATTTCATTCCTGAAATAGATGATGGTTTGCAAAATATGAATATGCTGACATGATTATCTTTATATATATATATATATATATATATATACTCTTTAAGTAAATTAAAAGTTGATGTATGTCTTATAGGACCTTGAAAACATGTTGACTTTGTGACATATGTATCTTAACTTGCAATGCAAATTTTCTACATGTATGCCACATAATTAGCTTCTTTTACAAGCTATTAATATGTAATTAACTTATTGACCAAGTTTTAAATCTATCAATCAACTATAAATACATGCAAAATCAAAGTAATATCTATCAAGCTTCTAAGAAGCTTCTTTAGAAAATATTATGAAATAGATTTATTTTTATCTATTTTTTCTTAATCATATAAATTAATATTAGAATAAATATGTATAAATGTGATATTATCTCTTTTTTAAGAATAAATTCTACAAGGGGCATTCATCATATATTGAACAAATCTAAGATGCGACAAATTGTGTTTGCTACATACTTTGATCTTTGTTTTCTTTAAAGATTATCGATAGGTCTTCTCAGCCATTGATAGTGTTCCATACTAAGGTGACAAGACCACCTTGTTATTTGGTCATTGTTGAGGCCTTTATAACTCCTTTCAAATAAAATATTTGAAACATCTTTAGGAATTGTTCTTGTTTTTAATAAAATCACCAAACATCAAGAGTCTCTTCTAAGGTCATGATATCAAATACATTGTATCTTGTCATTTATTCAAGGAAGGACATATTATTCTTGAAGACCTTCATCTAGATTATGTTGTCTTGAAGATTATGAAAATTTCAATGTCTTCTCTAATAATTTAGTAAGTAATAGTTCTTAAGTAGAATCTATTTGTTGTTAGTTCTCCATCTACTTAGCATCATAAATACACAAAAATTACAAACAAGAGTAGAAGGTAGAATGCTATCTTTTGTACATCTTCTTTCTTTTATAGCAAAGATTTATTATTCTTCAACTTGGTTTTGATAGATGTTGTCAATTAAAAGCCTCAACTTTTTTGTTGCATTTTCAAGATTCTTTATTGGCTCCCATGTACATTTATTATTATCATATCTATGCCAATGAACAAAATAATCTAATCTATTTTAATGCTTTCTTGAATTTAAGACTTTTTTTTACCTTGAATTTTTAATTATTATACTCTTCTATAAGAAGAAGTGGCATTTGTCTTATTTTCAAGATATTCATTATCTTATATGGCTTTAGAAGAGACACATAGAATACAAGGTGGATCTTTATGGATTCCAATAGATATAATTGATAAGCAATATGATTGACTTCTTTACTAATAGGAAAAGGTCAAAGCCTTCGATATTCCAACTTATTATAAAGCCAAGTAGTTTTGATATTGCGACAAAGTAGCCATATCTTATCATCTATGTTGAATTGTGGTTGTTCTTTGTAATAAGTATTTGCATTGATCTTTTATTGTTCTTGAGCTTCTTTTAACTATACTTTTATTTATACAAATTGAGTTCCCTTATTCAACATAATATCTTTGGATAATCCATTATAGTAATAGATGTTGTCAAGAAAAAGCTTAGCTATTTTTTTACTTGTGATAGATTTTGTATATAGTACAAATATAATATCTTAATAAAATGATCTACTATCACAAATATAGAATCATGCAAACTTGAGATTAAAAGATTTGTGATAAAATCTATTGAAACAAAAGACTATAGTTATTTTAGAATAGGATGAAGAAGTCCATATGGTTGATGGCGAGTAGATTTGGATCGTGAACAAATATCACATGATAATACAAAATCTTTGATTGCCTCACATATTTGAAGCCACCAAAAATTTCTTCATATTAGTTCCAAAGTCATAATATATCCAAAATGTTGTATTATTGAAAAGTCATAACAAACTTTAAGAACAAGTAATTCTACCTTGCCTTTTAAAATATATAATTATCTTATAAAATATAGTAGATTTTTCTTGAACTCAAACTTGGAAGTATCATAAAACTTAAAAAAGAGGAATTTTTGATATCATGAATAAAAGGATCAAAGAACATACTTGATTGAATTTACTTGATAAAAATTGAATCAATAATTAATATTGATTTTATTGCTCAAAGGTAAAAATGTTCTAATTTGAATAGAATAATTCTTTATTGATCAAAAGATGAATTTTTTTTCTTTTGGTGTAAGCTAAGAACATTTAAAAAGGGCATTTGATAAATTTTATTATTTTCTAAGTCGATAAGTGATCTTGAAATCAAATCTTAATAAAAACACGTTCTAAAAAGCGTGGCGAAAATTCAAAATATATGTCAATATGAAATACTCAAGGTTCTTATGATTCATATATACACTAAGTAGACTCAAAGCACCTTCTAGATAATAACACCATTCTTTAAATGAATCTACAATTATAAGGAGTTCTTTGTTTAGGATTCATAATTAATCTTGAATATTAAAAAATTTCTAGAATAAAAATCTATTGAATGGAGTTTATCATTTACTTCTATTTAAAATAATATTATATTCAAGGCCAAGTCTAATACATTTTTTTCATGAAAAATGCCTTGAAAAAGTCAATACAATATCAGATTGGTGTAGAAGTAAATTCATTTTTTAAAAGATTAAATGATGCTTTTGCTTTTTTATTTCACTCAAATTTTTCTTTACAAGTCAATTATATAAGTGATGCTACAAGTTGAGAAAAATTCTTAATGAAGATCTGATAGTAATTGGCAAAGCCCAAAAAGTATTATATAATCTTTTACTATTCTTGAAATCTTTCAAATTATGATAGTCTAGACTTTCTTCAAATCTATTATTAATCTTTTGTTGAAAATGATGTATTCTAGGAAGTCAATTTGAATAATATGAAATATATACTTTTCCATTTTGGTATATGATCTTGCATCTCTTAATTTTTGTAACATAAGACAAATATGAACTTATTATTCTTTTGTATTCTCAGAATAAATTAAAATATTATCTAAATAATAGACAATAAAGTTATTAAGAAACTCACAAAATACATCATTCATTAGATGTTGAAAAGCATCTAATACATTTGTGAGTCCAAAAGGCATGACATTATATTTGAAATGTTCATATCTGCTTTAAAATAAATTTTTGTATTCATCTCTTTTTTTAATACATACCAAATTATAAGCTCCTCATAGATCTATTTTTATAGTGATCTTAGTTTGATTGAATTGATCAAGAATTCCTAAAATCAAAGATAGGAGATACCTATTCTTGATCATGATCTTCTTAAGTCCTCAATAGTCCATGCACATCCGTAGAGATTCATCATTTTTCTTCACAAATAAGATAGGAGCTTTTCTTGGAGATTTTGAATAGCATATGAAGTTTTTAGCTAAGTTTATATTAATGTATTTCTTTAATGCAACCAACTTATTTTTTCATAAGCTATAGATCAATTTGTATAGTGGTTGAATTCTTTTTTTGTATATCAATTAAATAATCATAAGATTGTTGCTCTAAAAATATATTCACATTCTACTTTTCAAAAAAATCTTAAAAATCTTGATACTAGTTAGAAGTACTACTTGACATCTTTTTACCATCAAAAATAGGCATGGCATATATAATAAAAAATGATCCTTCTATTATAGCATACATAAAAACTCTCGCTCCTACTAATAAAGATTTGGATATATTAGGCTTATGTATTTCTACTTCACTAATAAAATTTCAGATCAAATCACAAGAAAAATTAAGATTATGAGAAATCTAATCTATTTGAAGATTGCATTTTTTAACCAAGATAATTCTAAAATAATCCAATTGAATAGAGATCTTATTATATTAAATATTACCATACTATTTTAATCTTTAATTGCTACATTTGAACAAAAAATTTTATAGTTAATATTTCTAAAAGATAACAAATAGTCATCTATGACTTCTACATGTATGGATTTAGTTTTCTTAATTGATAAAATTTCATATTTTTTAATAAGGTCTTTATAAATAAAAACAAGTTGAGGCTCTTGAATCTAATAAAGCTAATATTTTGTGGCTTTTTTATCCTAAATAAACTTCTATTATAAAATAAAATGAGAGATCTGAGGAGAAATAAGATCTTTATTAGAAATTACTTAAAGTTTGAATTGCACAATTCCTATTGTAGTTGGAGAAGTTTGTTTTTTGATACGTTGTCTTCTTTAGCAACCATATTCTTCATTTTGTGATTGTATTGTTTCTTTGGACAATAATGAGCAGTTTATTTATTTTTTCTATAATATAAGCACAAGCCTTTTTGATGTTGTCAAGTCTTTTCTTGCTCTGTAAAGAATTTAAAACATATTGTATCAATTTGTATTAATAATGCCTTCATAAATAAGTTTTTAAAAACTTAGGAATTGTGGTCATTTCTTTAGTCAAGTCTTTATTCTTGACATCTTTCAAATTATTGATTGTCACATGCAATGACTTAAGCAATAAATCATTCTAAAGATTTTTTTTTTTGGTATTTTCAATAACAAATCTTTGACAAAATCCTTCAATCCATACTAAAATTGATTGATAAGGGCTTTTTCATTTTAATCCATATCAAAAGGAAGGTTTTGGAATTTAATTGCATATATAGTGATTGATTGAGATTCTTGTTGTGAGGATAAGAGCTTAATCATTGCTATACTTTTTCAATTACTTTCTCTAAATGTAGGCATAAATACTTCTAAGAATGAATTCAAATCATGAAGGAGCCATGAATCCTTTTCTATCAAAAGTGTAAACCAAAAAAGAACACTTCTATATAAAAGTACATCTATCAATCCAACTTGAATAAATCCATCAAAGTATTGGATGGAATGCAACCTTAAATAGAACTTGACTTGTTGCAAAAATCTTCAAAAAATTTATCTTTTTCTATCAAAATTCTCAAGCATACTAATCCTTCTCCTTATTATACTTACACAAGAAAAAAAAATTGGATTTAATTATGAAGTCGACTTAATTGCTTTCTTCAACTGCACAATTTTTTTACATAGACTTTAAACTTCTTTCAAAGGCATAGGATTAATATTTCCATAGTTGGCACTTGTGATGAGTGAAATTTCTACCCTAAGAGTATTAACAAGTTCTTGAAGATTAATATCAGTTACAAATTTATTCTCACTTCTTTTAAGTATAGAATCCATAATTTTTTCTTCTATTTCAAATAACTTAACAAATTCACAAGTCAGATTAAAAGAAGATAATCTAAAACCTCTAATATCAAATAAAAATTTCTATAAAAAAAAGATAATTTGCTCTTTTTAAGAAAGATATTAGTATTTAAAGGTGAGTAATTTGTAACCTTCAAAATACAACAATAGAAGTGGAATAATCTAGTCACTTCTAAAACAAGACAAGAATAATGAATTAGTATTCTTATCAAACTATCAAGGATATGAATTTCAAATAACCAAAATATCAATACATTCTTGTGTTATTCAAAACGGCTAAAAAATCATTCAAACATGATATAATATTAAACTAAAATAGCTATTGTCAAAGTCAAGAAGACTAGAAAGTTATAAAATAAGACTAAAGACTAGAAAAGCATTGATAAGAGTGAAGAAGATTTCATTCTTGGTTTTATATATATATTCTTAATTAGGAGCTATGTTGCAATGTCCTATAAGACCTCCAAAATATGTTGACTTTATAAGATACATATTTTAACTTGCAAGGTAAGTTTTCTATATGTGCACAATATAATTAGTTTGTTCTGTAAGCTATTAATATGTGGTTAAATTATTGATGAAGTTTCTAATTACAAATCAATTATAAATACATATAAAGTTAAAATGACATCTATGAAGCTTCTAAAAAGTTTTTTTTTAAAATATTATGAAATAAAACTATTTTTATTTACTTCTACTTTATTATATAAGTAAATATTAGAGTAAATATGTATATTTGTATACTATTCTTTATTATTTCCTTTATCAATAAATCAACAAGTATTTCTTTTTTTACACAATACTTCATATCAATCACTCATATTTTAATCTTCTCTCTCATGAAGTAATATTGAATGTCAATGTGGTTGATTTTGAATGATATTTTGGATTCTTTGCAAAAGCAAGACATCCTTGATTATTACACTCTATTAGAGTTCTTTCCATTTGCATTATTCTAAGTCCTCAAAAAGTTATTTTAGCCATATTGCTTCTATTGCATCATGGCTTGCTGTCATATATTCTATTTTCGTTACTAATCTTATAATTGTTGATTTTCTCTTACAATTCCATGAAATAACTCCCACTTTAATAAAAAAAATATATACCTCATTATTGTTCTTTTATCATTTATATCTCCAACTCAATCTACATTACAATAACCATACAAAGTAATGTTATTACTTTCAAGGCACAATTTGAAGTACAAAGTGTCTTTTAAATACCTCATGATCTTTTTTATAGTTGCTTAATGGATTTATTTAGACTTTAATATGTGTTGGATCACAATAATTACCACGTATGCAAGATCCATCTTTGTTCCAACTATTGCATATATAAGTGAGCTTACTATTGTTTTGTATGGAATACCTTGTATTTGACCTTCAAATTTGCCAAATTCCTTATTTGTGAACTTCATGAATTTCAAATTGGCTTCTAAAGATGTTTTAATATACTTATATTCTTCCATGATGAATTATTTCAACACTTCTTTAATATACTTACTTTGGCTTATTGTAATGGTCTTTTTAGCACAATGTTTCATAAATTCCACTCCTAAATAATAGTGAAGCTCTTTCAAATCACTCATTATATATTTATTTTTTAATTTTATCTTCAATCAATCTATCATCTTAAAAGTATTGGTTAAAATGATCAAATCATCAATATAGAGGATGACAATCAATAAGAACTCATTTAATTACATCACATATATAAAATGATTAGTTTTACTTCTTAAAAATCCTTTATTTATATAGAATGTATCAATATATTGGTACCATGCTATTGATAATTGCTTGAGCTCATACAAAGATTTTTTCAACTTACAAATAAGATGTTGTTTTCCTACTTCAATAAATCCCTGAGGTTCTTCTATGTAGATATCTACTTTTAAGTTTTTATTTAAGAAAGTTATTTTTACATCCATTTGTTGCATCTTTAAGTCCATTATTATGCTAATTATTATAATTATTTTAAAGTTGTTGAATTTAACTACAAAAATAAATATCTCATTGAAATCAATACTAATAACTTATAAATAGCATTTGGCAATTAATCCAATCTTATATCTCATAACATTATCTATTGCATCTTTTTTGATTTTAAATATCTACTTATAATTAATTAAAGCTTCATTTGGTGGAAGTTGAATCAATTATCTATGAATTATTTGTACTCTTTTTTTATAATATTTTTTTATTTTATAGCATCCATAAATTTTATTATATCATACAAACTCAATAGATTGGCAAAGAGTGTAATATTTACATATTCTTCATTTACTTGAAAGAAAATATGGTTCTTCTACTATTCACAAAGTTTTTTTTTTTTTTTCTTATAAGATATCTCCTTTCACTTGATTAAAATTTATCTTTATACACTTCAAGGTCGCTTACAACCTTCTATTCTCTTAAAACTTATCTCTACATATTTAAAGGTTGATACTCCTCATCATTATCATCTTTAATATTTTGATTATTTTCATTGTTAATTCTAGCAACTATAGATACACTTTGATATACCTTCTTTTACTCTTCATCTTCATTTGTATTTCCACCATCTTCATTGTCATCATTTTTTTCTTCTTTCTTTGATGAAATTAAAAAAGTATCCAAAAATATACTATTACTGCTACTAGAATATATTTCTAAATTCTCACAAATATTTTTATGCTCCAATAACTCTAAATCATAACTCTTGATTATTTTCTTGGTATTTAAATATATTAGTTTATATACCTTGGTACCTTCATAATATCCAATAAATACATATTTTGTATCTTTTCCATCAAAATTTGAACCTTATATAATTTGATACCTTTGCATAATCAATACATCTAAAAATCTTCATATATAAAATACAAGGCTTCTTATTATTTGAAGCTTCTTATAGAGTCATTGATGTGAGTGCACTTATAAGGTATTTATTGCTTGTATACATTATATTTATTTTAGCTTCTATCTTATACTCATATCCAAAGTTATGTATATAAAATATATTCTTTGTCATTTCTACAATGGTACAATTTTCTCTTTCAACAACTTTATTTTGTTGTAAAGTATAAAGAATAAAAGTTTGACTTATAATACCTTGAATTTTTAAAAATTCACCAAATGCTTTGATAAATACTCACTTCTATTGTCCGTATATAACACTTTAATCTTGTACTCATATTCCTTTTCTAAAAATACCTTAAATTCCTTAAATCTTAAGAAAAACTCACTCTTAGCTTTAAAGATGTAAATCTAACTTTTTTTTAAAAAATTATCAATAAATATAACAAATTACCTTATTTATTTAATTAATAGCATCATCATTGGTCTACAAACATTAAAATGTATAACTTCTAATAATTTGCTAATATATGTTGCAACTCTACTTGAAAATGAAGCTTTTTTTTTTTTGCCTTAGATATAATCTTCACAAGTAAGTATTGTGGCATTATAACTAAATTGATCAAGATCGAAGCCATTTATTATAAATTCGAAATTCTTCATGCTTTTGGCATTCAAATGACTAAATGATTAATACTAAATTTTAAACTTATTTTGATCTCATAAAAACTCAACAAATATAGTTATTTCAATTCTATTGATCTTTTTATAAGTGATGAAGTAGAGGTTGCTATCTCTAAAGCCATTAACAACATCTTGTCTATTCATTGTCTTCACAAAACATCCATTCATGTAAAATTGAACCTTACAATCATGTGATATAAATTCTCACTATATTTGCTTTGTCTTGAAAATAGAGCCAAATCTTTGCTTTGAAGCTTATTTTCTTTCTTTTTGATTACTTCATGAGTAAGTCTTGATGTAACATAATATATGATAAATTTATTTATATTCATAGAATCTAATGCTACAATAAGATAGTTGTAGGATTTTGAAAGTCTCATAAGTAATATCATTATAATTTTCTATAGTAAATTAGCATATTAATAACTATTAATTGGTTTGCAAGTACTTTTACTTTATTAACATGAGCTAGAATTTCCTCTCCTTCTTCCATCTTTATTCTTAAGAACTTCTTTCTTGTTTATAAAATATTAGTAAGATTTCTCCTTTATAGATATTACAAAGAATCTTCTATGCTTCTACTGGTCTATTACAAGTAATTACATGTGAAAAATTGGCATCATTAAGATTTATTGCAATCAATCCAAAAATATTTTTTTAGAATGTTTTTACTTTTTTTCTACTTTAACATTAGCATCATCCTTTGGAGGCTCTTGACTTTCATTAACAATATTTCAAAGGTCCAATGAAGCTAATAAAAGCTCCATTTTTCTTACCTAATAGTAGAAGTTGTCACTTCTAAATTTTTTAATTATTTTTAAGCCTTCATTTTTACTTGAAGCCATGTCTAAGGAAGACGTGCATAAAAAAAATCAAAAAAAGAGAAGATAAAGCTTTCAAAATCAACAAGAAGATATTACTGCCTTAAGAATCCAAAATGCTTTCTTTAGGAATAAATTAGTGATTTCACTCTTTTGTCACTCTTAACTTCACTTATAAGATTTTTCATAAGTCTTTTATTCTATCAAAACTTCTTATATTCACTTTTACTTACTTATATTTATACATAAATGAACCAAATTAAAATAAATGAAATAAATAATTAATATTTGTATTTTTAGAAAAAGATTAAAAATAAGTTTTATCAAAATTACCTCAAAATATGAAGAATTGATACCTTAAAAAGACCGATTATAAACCAAGATCGAAATCAGATTGCAAGGCATAAAACTACATACCTATGGCAACTTTAATATTTTCTGGTTTATAAAAGAGTGGGATTTGAGATCAAACTTATGAGAAGATTTTTGAAAGTTGATTTCATATGATTTGAAGGCATATTGAAATTATGAGGGCTTCTCAAAGAAAGAGAGGAATTTAATGAGATTAGATTTTCAAAAAAGAAAAGAAATTTATAAATTTGAAGATTATATAAAAGTTGTAGCATATTGTTAGGAACATAGTCCTTAGAACCTTCTAGAGACAAGTTTCTAGAACCTTCTGGAAGCAAGTCTCTGGAACCTTCTAGAAGCTTCTTAGTTGGTAGAAGTTGCTTGAGAAGCTTCCTAGTTGGTGGAAGTTACTTGAGAAGCTTCCTAGTTGGTAGACGTTGCTTGAGAAGCTTCCTAAATAGGAGTATATATTGGAATCGAGGCTGAAGAGTTCTTTAGTCTCGACAACACATCTCTTGGAGCTCTAGCTCACCTCTCTGGTGTTGTTCTTGTATTCATTTGATTAATCTAGTTCTTACCAGTTCTTCTTGAACTTCTTGTTAGATCTCGAGCCTATATTTCTGTGTCCATAATAATTTGTCGAGACTGAACTCACCTCAGATATCAGAGCTAGTTTCTTCCTCGTTAGAGTGTGAATTATCCCTCTGCTTGAAGGTGTACTAGTATTTTAGAGGTTGCAGATTACCCTCCTCTAAACTGATACTTCTTTTGTTACAATATTGGAGTCTTATTCTTCTTGGAGAGAGTGGATTAGCCCTTTTCTTGAAGCTCTTAAGGCGTTTTAGAGGTTGTAGAGTACCTTCTTCTAAACCAATATTGTCTTCTTATAGAGTCATTTCTGTCCTTCTCTTAGAATGGCTGGAGGCTAAGACATTACTATGACAGAAAGTTTGGAGTCCAAGTTGGATGCTATCATGAATGCCCTCGATACATTATCGCAAAGAATTGCAGAAATTGAAGGAGTCGTGGCAAGGCTTCATAATAATGGAACATTTGGGATGGCATAATCTAGATTGCACCAGCCTCAAACTTCTACACTTGGAGAAGCAACTTTGCCTCAAGTTCGACAAAGCACCATTAGTTCTACAACATAAAGAGCCCCGAGTTAGCCTTCCGGACAAGTTTGATGGTACGCGTTCCAAGTTTCGGGGATTTGTCAATCCAATCAGGTTGATAACAATTTTATAGCCCGAACACTATCCAACGGAGGAGTCACATGTTGGGCTTGTTAGAACCTTACTTACAGGACAAGCTCTATCATGATTTGCTCCTTTGTTTGAGAAACGATCATCCATACTAAACAACTTTGAAACCTTCTTGGAGGCGTTTGTAGAAGCATTTGGTGAACACGATAAGGTTTGATGGGCTACAACAAAAATCCGATTCCTACGACAAGGGATGCGCTCTATATCAGTCTATGCATTGGATTTTAGGCAACTAGCATGCGACATCAATTGGGACGAAGAAGCATTGATGAGTCAATTCTATTGGAATTTAAGAGACGATGTGAAGGATTTGCTGCTAACTCTTCCTGATCCGCAAACGCTCAACGAAGCTATTAGCCAAGTTGTGAAGTGCGATAACTGCCTATTCCAATGTCGCCAAGACCAATGCTTAAGACAACATATGGTTTGTCACGCCCCAACTATATCTGTAAGCAGCGTGAATTCACATTCAGAGGTAGAAGACATACAAATTGATGCAGTACGTGTCAAATCCCTTACTCTAGAAGAAAAAAAGCAGCATATGGAAGAAGGTCTATGCTTATATTGCGGTGAAGAAGGCCACAAAGTTGGAAACTGCCCCAAGAAGCAAAATCGACGCATTGTCAGGACCAGGGGTGCATTTGTTCAGGAAAATGGGGATGCCCAGCCACAATAGGAACCGTGCGATTGGACAGTGAAATATTGCAATAACAATTAGGTTCCTTCCTTTCCGCTCAACCTGCCCTTTGTTTTATAATCCCTTTGTTTATTGGCCCTTAAAAATTGAGAACCTTAGCATTATTAGATTCAGAAGCATCTGCTTCTTTCTTAGATGAAGAATTTACAAAGCATCATAAGATTCGTTTAGTACAAAAATCCAAATCTGTTCAGGTTGAGGTCATAGATGGGTGACCTTTATTGTCTGGTAGTGTCACCCATGAATCAGAACCTATAGAAGTGACGTTTAAGGGCCATAGTAGCCATATTATTTTTAATATTATTAGAATCCCATCAAATCTTATTATTCTTGGTCTTTCCTCATTGGAAAAGCATAATCCATCCATAGATTGGAGGTTGCGGAAGATGACCTTTCCCACAAAATCATCCAAGAGTAAGCCTAGTAGAAAATCCCAAATAGAGAAATCCTTATTCGTTGGAGCAAGAGCGTTTATAAGATCGTCCAAGGAAGGCACACCATTTGTCATTTATGTGGCTCCAACTACTGGGGAGAAGATCTCGACAATAAGTATACCGGAGCAATATAAGGATTTTAAAGACGTGTTTCAAAAGAAGAATGCCGACATGCTATCGGAACATCGACCATATGATTGCGCCATAGACTTATAGGAAGGAGCACAACCACCTTTTGGCCCAATCTACAATCAATCGTAGATGGAGGTGGCGGAGTTGTGAAAGTACATCAATGAGAATCTAGCGAAGAACTTCATCCGTCATTCAAAATCGTCAGCTGGGGCACCCATCTTATTTGTGAAGAAGAAAGATGGCTCGTTGCAGATGTGCGTGGACTATCGAGGCCTCAACAAGATAACAAAGAAGAATCATTACCCGTTACCCTTGATTTTTGGTCTCTTAGAACAACTTGGACGTGCAAGGATCTTTACAAAAATTGATCTAAGGGGAGCTTACAACCTCGTACGAATCAAGGAAGGAGATGAGTAGAAGACAGCGTTCTGTACAAGGTATGGCCATTTTGAATATAATGTCATGCCCTTTGGTCTTACCAATGCTCCAGCAGTCTTCCAACATATGATGAACGACATTTTTTGGGAGTACCTTCATGATTTTGTTGTCATCTACTTGGATGATATTCTGATATTCTCCAAAAATGAGGAAGAACATGAAAAGTACGTTCGTTTGGTCTTGGAGAAACTACGCAAGCAAGGACTATATGTCAAGTTGGAGAAGTGTTTATTTCACTAAATGGACATGGAGTTTTTGGGGTTTGTTGCGACTAGGGAAGGCTTGAAGATGGACCCCAAGAAGGTGGAAGCAATCGTGTCCTGGGAGGTTTCGAAGACGGTAAGAGACGTACAATGCTTTCTTGGCTTTGTTAACTTCTATCGAATCTTCATCAAGAATTACTCTCAAGTTGCTGCTCCTCTCACTCGATTGACATACAAGGATAAGCTGAAATAGGGACCTCTAGCACAGAAGGCGTTTCAAGACCTGAAGACGGCATTTATTACGGCTCCAATCTTGGTACATCTAGACTTTACAAAGGCCTTCTATTTAGAAACTGATGCTTCGGATTTTACTTTGAGAGCTGTACTTTTACAAATGAGAGAAGACAAGAAGCTCCATCTCGTTGCATTTTATTCTCGAAAGTTCTTTGCTGCTCAAATCAATGATAAGATCCACGATAAGGAACTTCTTGCTATAGTGGATTCTTTCTAAGAATGGCATCTTTTTCTTGAAGGAGCTGCACATCTAGTGACCATATACACTAATCACAAAAATTTGGAGTATTTCATGTCAGCTCGAGTTCTAAATCGACTACAAGCTCGGTGGAGTATGTTGCTATCTAGATTCGATTTTGTTATCACTTATCGACCTAGAAAGCAGCAAGGACTATCCAATGCCTTATCGAGGAGATTGAATCTTGTACTAAAGGCTGAAGAAGCAGCGTTTGATCAATAATGTATGACATTGTTGAAGCCAGAGCAATTTCGACTTTGCGCTACTATTGTGCCAATTGATGCTGACTTCCTAAACCAGGTACATGCCGTAACCATTGAAGATCCAGTAGCCTTTGATATCAAGCAGCGTTGACATATTACGTACTTTTCTGCTCGAGAACACGCCGGGTGTCTGGCTATAGAAGGTAGTATAGAGATTCGTTAATATTCAAGCAGTCTATCGGTTTTTGACTATTGGAATACAAACGATTACAAGAATATACCGCAAATCTATACGGATGTCCTTCGACTGCTCGCCGAAATCTTTTTTATCCAAGTCGGTAGGTCTCAAGACGTTACAGAGAACCTCGAACAACCCGATCTGCTAATCTTTGATATCCCTTTATACTCACGATCTTGTATCCACTGACTATCTTGTTAGATTAATCCAAAAATTTTCATTCACTCCACATACTCAATCCTATAGAGACCTTTTTAATTCTTCAATCACAAATGTAACTTCGATTTTACAAAACAGTTAAGAGTAATCACACTCACTTCATTAAAATCCCGATTCACCTGTACAACACTGAATTAAGCAACGATTGCCTCAGACTTTCCAAAACCCTATGAAGAAAAAAAACCCAATCCTCTGTCTTTTTTCCCCGCCCGAAGCATTAAGCTAGCTCTCCGACCCTTTTCCAAAAAACCTTATTCTCTCCCCTTCATTTCTTAACCTATCCACCCCTTTAATCCTAATTCTCCCCTCTTTCAAACCTTAACCTCTGAATTTCTTCAATCTTCCGTCTTAGATCCGAAATTGGCTCCGCCGTCAGAGCTATCTCCTCCATTTTTACCTTTAAGAGATCCTTTTACCAAAAGAACGTTCCCGGAACGGCACAGAGAACAGAACAGCCTGAAACGAAATTAGAGCCCCGTAATCGGGACCACATTGAATCGCCCGATCAAGTTTGGTCTCATATTGGCTAAGAGGCCCGTAGTAAGACCTGGATGTTCCCGTAATTGGACCGCATTGGGTTGCCCGACCAAGTTAGGTCTCATATTGGGTAAGAGGCCTGTAATAGGACCTCGATTAGATGTCTTGAAATTGGATCCAATTGGCTCTTCGAACCAGGCTCACCCGTCGTTGAATTGGTTCTTTTCTTTTCAGCTCACTCCCGTTATTGGAATCGAACTAAGCATTTCAGTATGCCCCGGCTGACTGTAACAGGCTGACTGCACCTAGCCTCTCAGTATTTGTACTGGAATTGGTCGTTTCTCCCAATATTCGAGGTAACTGAATATTAATAAAAGTCCTCTTTCTTTATATTTTCACGGTATACTCGTGTTACAACACGACATCCACCCCCTCTGAACCTGTGCATCCTCCGATATGCACCAACTTACCCAATTGTTGTTTGATTTAGAATATATTCTCTATGTCTTTGTCCAGTTCGTCTTCGTCACCTTCATTATCCAAATCACTTTCATCTTCTTGTTGCGTACATAATTTGCATAATTCTCCTTTAATATTATATAATCTATTTTCTTTCTTTTCTTTTAAAATCATCAACTTTCTTATACATAATATTTCCATTCTCCAAAATACCAATAAAACTCACATCAAAGGCACCTTCATCTCGCAGGAGTACCTCCTCTTTTGTACCACCATAATCTCGCTTTATAGTGGTACCTCTCCAAAATCCTTAAATCCTTCAACAATCTTTGGCAATAGTTTCTCCCTCAACCTATCTCGATTCCGTTCATGGTTGGCATGTACTGTTAGAAATTGTACAGCTTTCCTCCCTTCTTCGCTACGTACCCTTGCATAAGAAGAACCATCGTCAAATACTTTTGTTTCCATCCGTACTGCCGTAATATAAGGTTGTCCTAAAATCAACAGATAAGATGTTGTATCTTGAACAAAGAAATGTTGCTCCGTCGCAACATCCCTAATCCAAATTTTGACATTTGGACAAGCTCCATATAATTCGCCTCGTGTGTTATTAGCTGCTCGTATTGCCCATCCATGTTCCATATCAATTGGCCATTTTTGCTTCTTATAAAAATCTTTAGACATGAGATTTATTTCAGAACCATGGTCGACTAAAGCAACTATTGGTTCTTCTATATCTCCTACTTTCATCAATACCTCAATAGTTGCCCTTGCCCAATGCTTTCGAGTATAATGGCTCAAAAATTCCATTTCCTTATCACTATAATCTTCGAAACGTACTCGTTGATTATACCCATTCTTTTCATTTGTTGGTTACTTGTAACCAATATCAACCTCTTCTTCATCTCTATATATTCTTGCATCAATAGCATGACTCATTCTAGTTTCACCCATTAATTGCCTCTTTTGCTTAATGCTATCAATGATAACATCATGAAACTCCTTCTTTGCAATTTTCAAAACTTCTTTCAATGTGAATTCCACCTTAGCGTTTAATATACGTTCTTTCAATACCGCTTTCAAATTTGTTGCCGCTTCAATGTCAGAAAGTATCTTATAAGCAATTGATTTGCTCTTATCTTTTGTCTCTCTTATTTTTTCTTCCAATGATGCTGAGGTATCCTTTACAAGCAATTCTTGTGAAGCTGCCTCCCGAACCTTGTCTCCTCGAGTTTGCCTCTTACAAGAATTTCCTTCTCTCGTATCATCAAAATTTCCTTGTCTCTTTTCTTCCATCAAAGCTTCATGTTGGCTCTTAGCAATGTATGCATGAACTGAAAGAGACTCAACAGGATCCTCCCAACCTGTTATACCTCGTATTGTAGCTGCACTCCTCAATAATGCTTCTCGAGGTAATTTCCCTTCTTGCATTGTAGAAATGGCAGAAGCCCAAAACTCACTAGTTTTCGTACTTCCACCAAGGTCATCATCTACTCTAGCACCATAACTTGCACTTTCTCGTGCTGTCGTTTCATACTCTTTTAAGTAATCTTGAACTAATGCTCTCATTCCTCCCTTGCCAAAATTGGTTTGAAGAAGATCCTCCCTATCTTTTAATGCTATGTTCCCATCTTTCCAGCAAATAATTCCTTGCCGTATCATATTATTAAATTCATTGCAATCTTTCCTAGTGTATAAAGCGTCAGTACACCAAATGCATCTTTGTACATATCCTTGTTATGAAACATTCTTTGAATTATTTGTAGAAGTATTCTCTTCAAGTCTTGCCAATTTGATTTGAAGATCTCGCATTCCTCATATAATTTCTTCCATCCCCATATCTGCTTTCCTTGATAAGGATGTCGAAGGTTGAACTGTAGGCATTGTTGGTGGTGTTGTACGTACTGGAGCTTTGGGTGCTTGTACTGTTTTTAGAATATTGCTCCTATCCTTCCTCCTTTCTCTTTTTGTAAGCAACCCCACCGCATCTTCAACGTTCTTCCACTTTGTTGTCAATCCTTCATCTTCTTCTTTGTCTTCAAGAAGGAGTTCTAATTTCCCTTACAATTTTTGATCAGCAGCTTAAAGAAATAGATCAACTTTGTTCGAATCCAATTTCAATTTTTCTACCTTTGATAATTGAGAGTACTGCCTCTCAAATTTCCTTAGTAGCTCTGTTGCTTGTAAATTCTTATTGGGCCGTTCAATCCATTCCAGAAACAACTTCTTAGTAACGCGATCAACATCTTCCAAGAAATATTCGTCTTTCAATGCATGTGAAAAAACCTCCCATGAATTCCCATAACGATCTGTAATCGATGTAATATGGTTTCTTATCTTCGGTATCGTGGCAAGTCCAAATAATTCAACCATTTTCTTCTCAGAAACCCGATTTAATTCCATTTCACGAACATAACATCTTAAATACCTTGAAATATTCCTTCCATCAAATTGATCAATTTTATTCACCACTTCTTGCAATGCTTTGGTTGCCAAAGCTTCCTTTCGATCATTGCTTTGCAATTGCTACATTGATAATGAGAAGACTTAAAACATACTAGCAATAGACGGATCCATGTGCATACCTTGTCCTTTAGAAGAACCCCTATCAGAAACTCTTCCCAAAGATCCTTCAAAATTTTTATTTTTGTTTTCCATAAAATAAAAATAAAATCAAACAAAATCCAATACCTTCCACCTCAAGCTTTCATGTTGGGTTCACCACTTTTTTCGTATTACGTGCTTTCCTGCTCGAGAACGCGCTGGGCGTCTGGCTGTAGAAGGTAGTATGGAGATTCGCTAATATTCAAGCAATTTATCGGTTTTTGATTGTTGGATTATAAACGAGTGCAAGGATATATCGTAAATGTATACGGATGTCCTTCGACTGCTCGTCGAAATCTTTTTTGCCCTAGCCGGTAGGTCTCTAGACATTACAGAGAACCCCAAACAACTTAGTTTGCTAATTTCTGATACTGCTTTATAGTCACGACCTTGTATCCACTTACTGTCTTGTTAGATTAACTCAATAAATTCCATTCACTCTGCATACTCAATCTTATAGACACCCTTTTAGTTCTTCAATCACAGACGTAACTTTGATTTCACAAAACAGTCAAGAGTAATCACACCCACCTCATTAAAATCCCGATTCACTAGTTCAACACTGACTTCAACAACGATTGCCTCAGTCTTCCCAAAACCCTATGAAGAAAAAAATCCCAATCCTCTGTCTTTTTTCCCCGCCCGAAGCATGAGGCTAGCTCTCCGATCCTTTTCCAAAAAACCTTATTCTCTCCCCTTCATTTCTTAACCTATCCTCTCCTTTTACCCTAATTCTCCCCTCTTTCAAACCCTAGCCTCTGATATTCTTCAATCTTCCGTCTTGGATCTGGAATTGGCTCCGCCGTCAAAGCTTTCTCCTTCGTTTTTAACTTTAAGAGATCCTTTTATCAAAAGAATGTTCCCGAAACAGCACAAAGGAGGGAACAGCCTGAAACGGAATCGGAGCCCCGTAATCGGGACGACATTGAGTCGCCCGACCAATTCAGGTCTCATATTGGCTAAGAGGCCCGTAATAAGACCTGGATGTTCTCGTAATTGGACTGCATTGAGTTGCGTGACCAAGTCAGGTCTCATATTGGGTAAGAGGCCCGTAATAAGACTTGGATTAGATGTCTTGAAATTGGATCCAATTGGCTCTTCGAACCAGGCTCACCCGTCGTTGAATTGGTCCTTTCCCTTTCTGCTAACTCTCGTTATTGGAATCGAATGGAGCATTTCAGTATGCCCCGACTGACTATAACGAGCTGACTGAACCTAGCCTCTGAGTATTTGTACTGGAATTGGTCGTTGCTCCCAATATTCGAGGTAACTGAACATTAATAAAAGTCCTCTTTCTTTATATTTTCACGGTATACTCGTGTTACAACACGACAGCATACCAATGACGACAAGTTCAAGGTGGAGGGAGATCTTTTATACTTTGACGAGCGGTTGTATATTCCAAAAGGACTAGCACGACTTCAAGTTCTTCAATCTCACCACGATTTTCCAGCTACGGGACATTTTGGATTCAAAAAGACGTTGGAGCTTATTTCTCGAGATTTTTGGTGGCTCCAAATGTGGAAGGATGTGAAAGATTTTGTCTTCTCCTGTGATATTTGTTCAAGATCCAAGAATCCTCGACATCGCCTTTATGGACTTCTACAACCATTACCGATTCCACGTCGACCATGGTCTTCAGTTTCCATGGACTTCATCATGAACCTGCCATCATCGAACTCATTTGACAGCATCTTTGTCATGGTAGATCGGCTTACAAAAATGGCGCACTTTGTTCCTTGCAAGAAGACATTGTCTAGTGAAGTCACAGCAAGGCTCTTTCTTGATAATGTGTATCGATATCATGGACTACCAGATGATATCGTATCTGATCGAGGAACCCAGTTTGTATCAAAGTTTTGGAGATTTCTTTTTGATATATTGAAGGTGGATATCAAGCTTTCTTCGGCTTTTCATCCTCAAACTGACGGCCAAACGGAACAGGTGAACCAAGTCTTAGAACAATACTTACGATGCAGCATCAACTATCAGGAAGAAGATTGGATCGCATATCTGCCACTAGCTGAGTTTGCATATAGCAACACCTTCCATGCGTTGACTTAATACATACCATTCTTTGCTAACTATGGATATCATCCAAAGCTTGATTTATTGAGTCTGTCAATAAATAACAATCCAGCAACTGAAGGATTTACAAAGCAACTATTAGAACTTCAAACTACGTTGAAGCTTCAATTATAATCCACTCAAGAATCCTAGAAGGTGTCTGCAGATAGATTTCGGAATCAAGCACTTACTTTCAAAATTGGAGATAAAGCATGGCTTCTTCGACGAAATATCAAGACCAAGCGACCATGTAATAAGTTGGACTATCAAAGATTGGGACCATTTATCATCTAGAAGCAAATCAATCCAGTGGCGTATCGTTTGGAATTACCGGCTTCTATGAAGGTACATCCAGTCTTTCATGTTTCTCTGTTAGAGCCTTATCGAGAGTCATCCTTTCCTAGAAGAGTGCAATTTCTGCCACCTAATATTGAGATCGAGAACCATGAGGAATATGAGGTCGAAAAGGTGTTGGATTCATGGCAAAGGTGGGGCAAGTTGGAGTATCTTGTTCATTGGTGCGGCTATGATATTAATGAGCGAACGTGGGAACCAGCTGAAAATCTTGCCAATGTGCCACAAAAGGTACAAGAGTTTCATCAACAACATCCTCATAAACCTAAGCCGGTTTGACGATAGCTTCGTTCTGAAGCTTGCTCATCTAAGAATATAAGAAAGGGAGAGAGTACCACCAAAACTTGTAGTTGATAAAGTAGAATTTTTTTAATAGCCTTCTGTTATTGATAGCCAAGAGATAGATATTATGCCAGTCAGATTATCTCAATCGACTAGCTCACGAAGGCGACCCCAAAATGAAGAACCGCCTATATCACGATGACGATGGAGGATATCGAGTAACCGATCACTGGTGATTGTATTTGAATTCGAGCCTGCTTACGATGGTCAGCCAAAAGGCATGTTTGCAAGACAATTTCACAATGAAGATACGGAAGTTCATGCTTGATCAGAAGTCGAAGGTGTAGGCCTCTACCGTTGGCTTCAAGGACCGATGAACCACTTGCCTCGTGAACAACAGTTGGAGTTCATAGCAGATGTTATGCGACAGATCTTCATTTTCTTGCGTTGGTACTGATTAACAATAATATTGCTTCTCAGAGACCTCGAAGCTAAAGGAGGGGGTGATGTTAGGGACATTGTCCTTAGAACCTTTTAGAGACAAGTTTCTAAAACCTTCTAGAAGCAAGTCTCTGGAACCTTCTAGAAGCTTCCTAGTTAATAGAAGTTGCTTGAGAAGCTTCCTAGTTAGTGGAAGTTGCTTGAAAAGCTTCCTAGTTGATAGAAGTTGCTTGAGAAGCTTCCTAGTTGGTAGAAGTTGCTTGAGAAGCTTCCTAGTTGGTAGAAGTCACTTGAGAAGCTTCCTAGTTGGTAGAAGTTGCTTGAGAAGCTTCCTAAATAGGAGTATATATTGAAATCGAGGCTGAAGAGTTCTTCAGTCTCGACAACACATCTCTTGGAGCTCTAGCTCACCTCTCTGGTGTTGTTCTTGTATTCATTTCATTAATCTAGTTCTTGCCAGTTCTTCTTGAACTTCTTGTTAGATCTCGAGCTTGTATTTCTGTGTCCGTGACATATATTTACAAGTAAAATTTTTTCAAACTATAAATTTATTTGTTATAAATATATTTAAAAACTTTGATATTAATTTAATAATCAGATTGATAGTTATAAGAATTTTTATAAATTATGGTCTTAGATAATTAAAATTTAGGATTAATGAGGATTTTTGCAATCTTTAAATATCTACCAATTTGATTGAATCACAAATTAGTGAACTAAACTTAGACTTAGAAATCTATACATTGGCTAATTTTTAAAGTAATTTAATTATTCAACGAGGAAAAATCAATAGTAGAAGATCAATATTCAAGTTAGAGAGGGAAGGTAGCCAATATCTGAGAAGTTTTGAGAGCTTTTCTTTCAATTGGTGAATTTTTTCTTTTCAAAATTTTTGAGCCTAATGATTGCTTATGGATTGAAATATAAGTGAAATTTTAGTCAAGATCAATATTTTAACTAATATTCATTGAGATTTTTAAATAACTTTAAAAAGTAATTAAAATTTATTTAGAATTTTCTTTGGATTTTTTAAGATTTAGGATTTGATTGGAATTTAGTCTAATTTTTTATTAGGATTTAGTATGAGATTTAAGATATCATAATGATTTCATTAGGATTTGATTATTATTTGGTCTAAGATTTAATTAAGATTTGATTAGAATCTAATTAAGATTTTTTTAGGATTTGATTTAAAATGTGGTTAAAATTTAATTAAGATTTGGTTAGAATTTTGTTAAGATTTATTTAAGATTTTTACAATTTCATTAGAATTTGATTAAAACTACAGCAAGATTTGATTAAGATTCACTTAAGATTTATTTAGGATTTATTTAGAATTTTTATTTTTAGTATTTTTAAAAAATGATATATTATTTTATTAAATATTTTATTTTTAATATTTATTTAAGATTATTATTATTTCTTTAAGATTTTTATTTTTATATTTCTTTAGGATTTCTTTATTATCATTTTTTAAAATTAATTTGTGACTTTTTAATATTTCTTTTATAATTTTTTTTAAATTTCTTTTGAATTTGTTAAAATTTGATTAGAATAGTTAAAAATTAATTAAAATTTAATTAAGATTCTATTAGACTTAATAGGATCTTGTTATCATATTTTCTCTTTACCTTCCACAATTAGGTACTTGATGTATTTTCAAGCAAGAATTCACATTATATGATACCAAAACTATAGTTGTTTTCTTCCTCTCTTCCTCCAATGTGAAAGAGTCTTATGTAACTAGCAAGATCTATAATATATTTTGTACTAAAATCTATACATAATCCACCAAACTAAGGTCATCTTTCATATTTTGAGATTTTGATGAAACTTTGCAAGTATAAAAATTCTATCTACATGCTATAATCAAGTTCAATGCACATACATGAATTATCATGAATTTATAATAATGTAAGCAATTTGCACCAATATAACCTAGTTGTATACAATCTACTTTAATTACTTGATCAAGTTGTAGTGTCAAACATCATATTATCGTATTACGTGCTATCTTGCTTGAGAATGCACCAAGCATCTGGTTGTAGAAGATAAAACGATATTTTGTAAGTATCCAAGTAGTCTAGTGGATTCAACCATCTAAATACAAACTATTTCGGATTTCAATATAAAAGCTTAATCCCAATACAAAGTGCTTAGAAATACTATTTTTAATAACTTCAAGATATTATAAGCACAAATTCTTTTGTTATTTGTTAGTTTTATTTTTATTAGTATTTTTTCTTTTTTTCTTTTTTTTTTTAAGTCTAATCCTAGATAGCGAGCTTCAGCAAGTTGTAATTCTCAATTTGACCATTTGATTGTTGTAAAACTTCTACTACTAGTGTCTTTATAAGTCTTCTAAATGCTCAAGAAGTTTCAATCCAATCTAACTTACAGATTGCCAAAAGATATCATAAATCCACATTGATGTTGGTTGACCGCCGCCTAGAAAGTTGATGACAAACCTTGACTTGCAATTTCTCCTTCTCCAATCATTAATTCTCATTCAAACCTTGTGTGCAGCTCCGCCTTTAAGTCCTTGAATTATCATGTCAAAATTCACCTTATTCCAGCTGATAGATCTCCAGATATTACAGACACCCTAAACAACCTCAATATGCCGACTTCTGATATCTCTTTATACTAATGATCAAATATCCTCTATCCATACCGTTAGATTAATACAAATTTTTGCATGCACTTGGCATACTCAACCATCTAAATATTTCTAAAATTTCAACCACAGATGTTTCTCCAATTTCACAAAACAGTCAAGAGTATTAGCCTTAACTTTATTGCAAAAACCCCAATTCACCAATACAAACATTGACTTTGAGCAACGAATGTAAAGTCCTCCCAAACCCTATAAAACCAAGTCCTACACCTTTCGAAGGAGCTTGAAGCTAGCTCTTCTATCCCAAAATCCTGATCTCCGAATGCTCTCTTCTTTTTCTTCTCTTTTTCTTTAATTCCGTGAGGTATCCTATTCTTCCACCCTGGACTCGAAATTAGAATAGCAGACCACGCTTCCATGGAATTCCTGCCTGTAAGAGGATCTTTCCACAAAAAAGACATTTTTCCAAAACGGCATAGAGAATGGAATAGCTTGAAATGGAATCGAAGCCTCCATAATTGGGACCTCATTGGATTACCCAACCGAGTGAGCTCTCATACTAGGTAAGAGGCCCGTAACAGGACTTGGATTGGATGTCCCCATAATTGGGTCATATTGGCCCTTTGCATCAAGCTCACCCAAATGTTGAATTGGTCATTTCTCCTTTTGCCAACTCCTGGTAAGAACGGCTGAGACACATTCCACCTGATTTATCGTAGTATCTTGAGGACCTCGATTTATCTCCTCAATTTTTCCTTGGCTTTGGATCTGCTAATTGTGATTATTGAAATTGAACGGAGTATTACATTGTTGATAAGTATACCCCGACTGCTTGCAATTCCCACACACTAGCATGTAATAGTCACTGGCTCTAGGATTGGGACATTCACTAGCATAATGACCAATCTATCTACAATATAAACAATGAAGTGGTCTTTTTGTACCCCCATCAGGCATATTGGGTGTCTCCATCAGTATATACCTACTAGGCTTATTCCATGTACAGTTAGAAAATGATCTTGGTTGTCCCATTGGTATGGAGGGTACTTGGTTCGATGACGCCGATGGAGCATATTGTTGATGTCATGTATGGTGGTATAGCTTGCAATGGAGTGACATTAACTGGCCCCTAAATATTGGCACTGGAATTGGCCACTGTTTTTAACATCCAAGATGACTAAACATTAATAAAAAATCTTTTTTATTTATATTTTCACCATATAGTCATGTTACAATATGACAACGTCTTCCATTGTACATTTCTTTCACCAAATCTTCACAAAAATTCCATCATCATATTACAGTCAACTTCTTTTTTATACCTCAATATGTTTTTAATGATTTGCACAAGTATATTGACAAGCAATAGATAAGGATATTCATAAGAACAGCAAGTCTCACCTTTACGTTAATCAAACTAGCACCTAATTGCTCAATAATTTCATACCCTCACACCAATTAGCTTTTGAACATGCACCAAACTGCCTGATTACTTACATGCTTCTTACCAAACTTGAAACCATATGCATCAAGCCTTAAAAGTGTATGCAACCACTACCTTAAAATAACTTCCAACTTCTTTGTAAACTAAAGATTTTTATTTTTGTTTTTATTTTTTTCATTACTAAATTAATTAGCCACACATATTCCTTCTTAATTCTACATTTATAATTTGAAGTAAATTGTACCTAATTACTTAGAGGTTGCAAAGAATTTATATATAAATGTATAAAATATATATATATATATATATATATATATATATGAAGGTCAAAAAAGTCAACCCTTTCACTTACTTAGTTCCAAGAAAAAATAGGATATAATATAAGCCAAGGCACATCTCAAGCCCATTGATGTGTTATAGTAAGTTAGCAATAGAAAGGATAAAAAGACTACCTCTCCATCCCATGGTTTACACCACACATGGACATGGTGTGGAATGAGAGAATTTTGGACTTAGGAAGATGAGTCTCGAGTAGCTCTTATGGATGCCTCTGCAACCCATCTCCCCCTTTAGACTAACTACAATTTGGATTAAACTAAGATGTAGAAGTCATCCTTCAAGCTATCAAGTCGCATGAATGATGATATCAAGAGACAAAAACTTTGAGTTGCAACTTAATCCTAGGTTGTATCGCAACTGGATTTTGACCCCAAGTCTTTTGGCTCAATTCCAAGGGGGGATTGAAGAAGGTTGTTTAAGTTGTATTTTAAATTGGAAGTAACATTCTTTGTGGAAATTTTTAGGAGTTGGCCAACTTTGAAGAGTGTTACAAGTGGTATCAAAGCTTTTTAGATCAAAATTGGGAACAAGACTTAGACGGAAATTTCCAAGGATTATGACCAAGCTAAAGAGTTTTACAGTCAAGATGGTGAAGAAAACTACAAGGACTGGCTCCCAAAAAATTGAAAGTGGATGGCTTTGACATTTTAGTTTCCGAAAGAGGGGCTACATTCTTCTGTTCATGATCAACCATGATCCAATGGAGAAAAGGGTACATATTCAAACTACCCATAAACCGCAAGCCACTTCCTTGGAAACCTCCTTGACTGATCAAGTTGGATGGACAACTTTTCGCAGATGTCTCACACAGTCAGCAGGTCACCACGGTGAATTGAAGTATTGTTAAGTAATCCAATGCGAGAGAAATTACCGCACGACCTTGCAGTTTCTTCATAGAGACATCCACACGTTAACTCTCCGGGTTGCTGCAGCGGACACCTCCTCGTTTTCTAAGCAGATAGTATGTACAGCTTCTGTGGCATGAGGAGTCCCAGGATGCATACGAGGACATTCTCCGCAAAATGATGCGCAAATAGATACACCTCTCCCAGCACATGTCCGTTACAAATCGGTTCGACTCAACTATACCGCTTGTAGCTTCTGTCCTGGAAACATCTGTTCCTTCAAGGAAATGACAGAACCAGAAACAAACACACGCTCAATCGTCGACGCTTGTAACGAGTCCCATGCCGCTGGTGTTTCACGCAGACGTCTGCTTCAAGACTCCAGAGAGACCCACATCGAGACCCACATCAAGTACTGTGTCATGAGATGAGGAGATGAAGACAAGGGAACTTGGAGGTTAGCTCCCAAGTGTGTGAGTCAGCGAGTAAGGTTGAAGTGCACAGATGTTTTGGTGGAAGCATATCCACAAACACACACACACACACATATATATATATATATATATATACACACAAAATTAAACAGGAACAGACTGTCCCTGTTGCTGCGGCGGCGGCGATCGGATATGGCGTAGGCGGCTCTGGCATCGGCGTCGGTACCCGTCTTCAGAGGAACTGGTTCCAGCAGTATGGATGAATCATCCAATAAATGGATGAATTGTGAAGTACGATATTGGATGGATGAATTTATGGATGATACGAAGATGTGTCACGTTCATCCATGCTAGGTTCTGGCGGTTCCCCCACGTCTGTGTGTTTGCCAAATATAGTAGCATCACGATCTACCACTTCTATTATAACTACACTAAATACAGTCTACACTAATATAATTAATTTTGATTGACTGTGAAATTAGAGAACGATTATATGTTCTGTTGTGTGGAATGATTTTATTAACAATGAAAGTAGTATTGATAATATACTTTGACAGTTATATGCTTTGTATATTATTATTAGTGCTCTTTGTTGTGCCTCTGTGAGTACATTGGTATTAACATTAGATGTGGTTAAAGTGTCTCTAGTTGACATGTCCTGAGCTGACACATTATGCACATTTTTTCTGTTCTAAACTTTGGCTCTTTATTACCAAATATGTACATCCATGCCTACTCACATGGAAATTTAGTTTGAGACTGATATATTACTTGTTCATTCACTTTTTATATATTACTATTGTGGAAACTATATGAATAATGGATCCAAACTTAAATCTATGGCCAATCTTAAACAACTTAAAATTTAATAACATAGCAAGTCTAATATTTTGAATTTTTTCAATTTACATCTATCAAATAATTTTAATAGAGGAATCAAATCAATAATTTTATACCCAATTAACTATATATATTTATCATAATTTTATCAGTTAATGTATAATTTAACATAAAACATCATCTCAAAAGAAAACTCTTTACTTATTTTTAAATGTTGTGATATATTTATATATACATATGCATTCCTTTATGATCATTCATAAGGTTGGTGATATAAAACTGAAAAGAAAAAAACAGCATAATTACACACAAACAAAACAAATAAAATAAATAAAATAATAAAATAAAATAAAATAAAATAATCAATACTTAAAAGTTTCACAAGATTCCAAGTATTGAATTTGCACAAGAGGTGCATACAAAGATTCTTATGCGCTTAATTGCCAAGCCTACATAAGATTCTCACTCACTTATCACAAATAATATCAGAAGAAAATACATAAAAATGGAACAATAAGAATCCATGATAACAAGAACAAATGCTAATTAAAACTTCAATGTTTGATTGTTTTTGAGAATACAAAAAAATCACCATTAAGATAATCAGCACCAACATCGGAATGAATAACATAGATACAAGACACATAGGTCACAAATCCATCATTCAATTGTGCAAATTTGAGAATAATGCTAATAATGGAACTCAATGGATGAAGCTTATAATTAGTTGTATAATTATCTATTTGCACTCACGTGATCCAAATTTTTCTTCTCAATCTTGGAGCAATCAAATAATGGCACTTGAAAGAGCTCATTGTGTAGGACAATTTTTAAAGGAAAAAACAAACAAACAAAAAAAAAAAAAAAAAAAAAAAAAAAAAAAAAGAATGGGGCAAGCGAGCATGAAATAAAGTTGTCATTTGCTCTAAATGGCTCACATTAAAAAGAATGACAACTTAATCAAAATTCAACTTTTCATAAAATCTACCTTATTTATTTTTATCACTACAAATTTACACACAAAGATTCCCTTCTAAAACACAAAGAAAACATGAAGACTCCTTTTCCGATTGAGTGTTGCTTGGCAATAGGCGTGCTTTTAGTCATATATTTTATACAACCATCCTTCACTTAATTCTAACTTCCTCAAATTGTGGAAATTTAGAGGTTGAATCATTATATCTACTAACTCATCTCACATTTCACTTATTAATTTTATTTATTTATTTATTTATATTTGAGTGTTTATTATTTTGTTTATAATTTTCTTTCACTAACTTCCATTTTTTCATTCGAAACAGGTGAATCAAAACAAGGCACATTTTGTGTACTTGTGTATGTTTCTGTTTATGTTGTTTTATTTCCACTTATTTATTTCTTCTGCCAAAAGCCCTTCACTTCAAACTTTTCTTGTGATTCATTTGAATATCAAAATGGTCTTTTTTCCACTGCAATTCCTTTTTCAACTGCTAGTCCTTAGTTTTGATGCCAACCTACATAAGATATATACTTTTTGATTCCACACTACTACACCTTCCTTGCAATTCAAAGCACAATAAAATTTAAATTTAAATTTGATGTAAATTTAATTTCATTCATTAGTTTTTGTCACGGACATACATATAATTACCTATATGAATAGATAAAAGTATGTAAAAGTAGATAAAAGTAGGTTAATTGTGTAATATCTTCTAGAGAAGCTTCTTAGAAGCTTCATAGACGCTGCTTTGACTTTATAGGAGTCTATAGTTGACTTTTAGGCTAGAAACTTGGTCAACAAGTTAGCCATGTGCCACACATGTTGGAAGCTTAAAGAACAAGCTAACTACGTGGTCCATCCATAGAAAACTTGCCTTGTAAGCAAAGACATGTGGCCTAGAAAGTCAACATATATTGGAGGTCTTATAGAACATCGCCATGTGGCTTCTAGTTAGATAGTATATATAGAGGCAAGAGTGAAGCCCTCTTCACTCTTGTCAACTCCTTTCTTGCTTCTAGTCTAGTTTCAAGGGTCTCTAGTTTTCTTGTATTTTGGCAATAGCCATTCCAGTTTCTTTCTTAATATACATATTTCTATTTTGTCCTATTTCTTTTTTGAGAAAAGTCTCACTTACTCTTTAGCTTTCATCGAGTTCTTGTCCTTGACAGATTGACAAGAGTACACTTACAATATCAGAGCTTTGTCTTTTCTTGATTAAGAGTGGATTACACCTTTTTCTTGATAAGACATAAGCGCATTAGAAGTTGCGGATTACCCTCTTTTAAACTGATATTGTTCTTAGTATTTTCTTTGTTATCAATTCCTCTCTTCTATTTGTTTTGAGCGTTATTAGACATCTTCTCTTTTCTAAGTGCTACTATGGCAGAGCTTGTTGAAATGAAGAGTGCAATGGCACAGATGCAAGAACAATTGAGGGAGTTAATGCTTGCGATGCATCAACTCAATTTACCACCACAAGGAGCAACAAGAATGGTAGGAAGTGAAGATATAGAGATGATTGGGGCTGCTTCAACATCTGCACCAAACCATGTCCCTTCTCCCAGAATGGAACACCCTTCGAGTGTTAGAGAACCGAGAGTTGCCTTGCCCGAGAAGTTTGATGGTACCAGATCCAAGTTTCGAGGATTCATCAATCAGGTCCAACTAGTGATTGAACTTCAACCCCAGAGCTATCCAACTCCAGGGTCACAAGTTAGATTCATTGGTACACTTCTTTCAGGTTCAGCATTGTCATGGTTTTCATCTTTTCTTGAACGACGAGATCCAATATTGGATAATCTGGAGGCTTTTTTGGCAGAGTTTCGATCCATGTTTGGAGAACATGATGCAATTCGTGTTGCAACCAACAAGATCCGTATTTTGCGATAAGGCAATCGATCAGTAACATTATATGCTTCGCAATTTCGACAACTTGCAACTGATATCAAGTGGGATGATGCCGCACTTGTGAGTCAATTTCTCTACGGATTACAATATGAGGTAAAGAAATTGATGCTTAATTTACCTGATCCTCAAACATTGAGTCAAGCAATTGACTTTGCTGTGAAGTGCGACAATCGACTTTTTGAATTTCGATCCGAGAGTCGCACAAGTGGGCCTCAACGTTACTACAATTCAATGGCAACACCGACGTCTCCTCAACACATACCTTCAGAAGTAGGGGATATGCAAATTGATGCGGTACGTTTCAAACCTCTTACTGAGCAAGAAAAGTCTCGTCGTCGACAAGAAGGATTGTGCTTATATTGTGGAGAACCTAAGCACACTGCTCAACATTGTCCAAAGAAGCGACGTAACTACAAAATGAGGAGTACGGCTGTCAAAGAAGACAGTATGTCGGAAAACGAGTACGTCCAGCTACAATAGGGACCGTGCGGCTGGAATCTTGTACAACTTCTAATGAAGGTCCTATCCTCTCCTCAGAACCATCTCCTTGTTTTATAATAGATGTGCGTTTAGGACCTAATAATTACAAAGCCTCTGCCTTGATAGATTCAGGAGCCTCAGCTTGTTTTTTAGATGAAGAATTTGCTAGATGTCATAGAATATCATTAATACAAAAAACTAAACCTGTACACGTAGAAGTCATAGATGGTCGTCCGTTGTCTTCTGGAGATGTAACTCACGAAACACTTCCTGTAGATGTAGTAATAAATGGTCATAGTAGTTGCGTAATTTTTAATATAATTAGATCTCCCTCTAATCCAATAATTTTAGGCTTATCATGGTTAGAAAAGTATAATCCTCGAATAGATTGGATTTCTCGTAAACTTGATTTTCCTCGGAGCATTAGTAACAGTTCTATTAATCAAGTAAAAAACCATGAGTCCAGTATAGTAAAACCCGCACTTATAGGTGCAAAAGCATTTATACACGCAGCAAAAGAAGGATCAACTTTTGCTATTTATGCTGCACCTATTTCTGAAAGCGTAAAGACTTCAAGTGGCATTCCAAGTCAATATCAAGATTATCAAGACGTTTTTGAGAAAAAGAATGCAGATATTCTTCCTGAGCATCGCCCATACGATTGTTCAATCGATCTCAAGGAAGGAACTCAGCCACCATTTGGACCAATTTACAGTTTATCGCAAGATGAGTTGGCTGAACTCAAGACATATATTGACGAGAATTTAGCGAAGAATTTCATACGCCATTCAAAATCTCCAACAGGAGCTCCAATTTTATTCGTAAAGAAAAAAGATGGATCTTTACGAATGTGTGTTGACTATCGAGGACTCAACAAGATCACAATCAAGAACAGGTATCCATTACCTTTGATATCAGGACTCCTTGACCAGTTAAATCAAGCTAAGATCTATACAAAAATAGATCTAAGAGGAGCATATAATCTAGTACGGATCAAAGAAGGAGATGAATGGAAGACTGCGTTTCGAACCAGGTACGGACACTTTGAATACAATGTCATGCCTTTTGGACTCACGAATGCACCAGCTGCTTTTCAACATCTCATGAATGATGTATTTTGTGAATTCTTAGACAATTTTGTCATCTGCTACCTAGACGATATCCTGATTTATTCTAAGAATGTTGAAGAACATGAAATACATGTTCGTCAAGTATTACAAAAACTTAGAGATGCAGGATTGTACGCCAAGATAGAAAAGTGTGTATTTCACACTACTCAAGTTGACTTTTTAGGATACATCATTTCAAATGATGGTCTTATGATGGATTCTAAGAAAGTCCAAACAATCATGGATTGGAAGATTCCAAAGACTGTAAGAGATGTCCAATGTTTCTTGGGATTTGCCAATTACTATCGGATCTTCATCAAAGACTTCTCACGAGTTGCAGCTCCACTTACACGCTTGACTAGTAAAGATAAATTCCAATGGAATCAAGAAGCGGAAGCAGCATTTGAAGCCTTGAAGACATCGTTTGTCTCTGCACCAGTCTTATATCGTGTTGACTTTTCCAAGGTATTTTTTATGGAAACAGACGCATCGGATTTTGCCTTGGGTGCAGTTTTATCACAAATGGGAACAGATGACAAACTTCATCCGATAGCTTTTCATTCAAGAAAATTCTCAGCAGCTGAGATCAATTATGAGATCCACGATAAAGAACTTCTTGCAATCGTGGATTCTTTTCAAGAATGGCGTCATTATCTAGAAGATGCTTCTAGTCCAGTCACTGTGTATACAGATCACAAGAACCTCGAGTATTTCATGTCAGCACGCGTGTTGAATCGTCGTCAAGCTCGTTGGAGTATGTCTTTGTCAAGATTCGACTTCATTATCACTTATCGGCCAGGAAAACAACAAGGTTTGTCCGATGCCCTGTCTAGACGTTCTTATTTTGCACCAAAAGAAGGAGATGCAGCTTTTGAGCAACAAAGAACGGTCCTCTTGAAACCGGTGCAATTTCATCTCCGAGCAGTGAAATCAACACTGACTGTTGATTCAACTTTTCTCAAGCAAATCCAGTCCAGTATGTCCTCAGACCCTCTTGTTCATGATATCGAGAATAATTCTTCCAAGTCTCATGATTCTTCTAAGTTCGAGTTCAAGAATAATCTATTATATTTTGAAGGACGCCTATATGTTCCAGAAGGAAAAGCACGTTTGCATGTTCTTCAAGCACGTCATGACTTTCCAGCAGCAGGTCATTTTGGATATAATAAGACTCTGGAACTCATATCAAGAGATTTTTGGTGGCCACAAATGTGGAAGTCAGTCAAAGACTTTGTACAATCATGTGATATTTGTTCAAGATCAAAAATTCCTCGACATCGACCTTACGGACTTCTTCAGCCATTACCTATACCAGAACAACCATGGTCTTCTGTTTCTATGGATTTCATCACAGATCTTCCAAACTCAAGATCTTATGATTCTATATTTGTGATAGTAGATCATTTCACCAAGATGGCACATTTTATGCCATGTACAAAATCTATCACAAGTGAAGAAACAGCTAAGCTTTTCATTGATAATATCTATCGCTATCATGGATTACCTAAAGATATCATATCGGATAGGGGAACTCAATTTGTGTCGAGATTCTGGAGGACTCTTTTCAAGATTTTAAAAGTGGACATAAAGCTATCTTCAGCTTTCCATCCTCAAACTGATGGACAAACAGAGCGCGTAAACCAAGTCTTGGAACAGTATTTAAGGTGTACCA